>NC_053495.1:14281974-14611974 GCF_905171775.1 Rana temporaria
ATCCGGAGGTTCCTCTGTACATATGAATGAGACTTTACAATTGCTACCAGGCCATGACTGTCTTTATAAATTTGGCATGGTCAATGCCGAATTAAATACAACGGTGTAGAATGGTGAAGGCGAGGCCGGGCTGGTAATGTTTTTACACCTATTACAATGTTACGTGAACAATATACTGTAGATTATGCTGTTGGAATGTAATCCTAGGTCCATTCTAATACAACCTGTGGGTTCTGTCTTTTGTACATCTCCATAAACTGAAATATTACACTTACAAACCGATCTGTTACCTTGACAGGTATAAAAGGGAATAATAACCAATCCTGTTATGTGTTCTGTATTTTCCATACATCATACTTGAAATAAATTATGTAAAAAGAATGGTGTTTCTACTTGTTTTTGTTATGTACACTGCCATTGTTGATAACACAATGAAAGCCAAAACTTTCTGTTTTTGGTTTGGTAGGGTGTGACGAGAAGACTTTATTTTTTTTATATTTATATACTGTACATAGTAACACCCCCCCCCCCCCCCTGTACAAGTTACTACCCCCCCCCCCCCACCGTGCGTACATAAAAGGTTACATCGCTGGCCAAGAGGGACACCAAAAGGACAAATTCCACGAGCGGCGCTGTGTGTTCAGTGGAGAGGGGAGCGGCTGATCCGTGCAGCTAACCCCGGATTCAGAATTGTCCTAAGAATAGCTGATTCATTGGCTGCACGGATCGAGCCCTCGCCACTGAACACAAGGGGAAAAATATCGCACCGGCAGCCATTTTGTTGGAGCCAGAAGTGCTGCAGAGCCAAACATTCGCGTTTTTTTTCTGGGACAAAGACCAAAATCCCGATTCGGGACGGCCTCCTATCCGGACGAGGGTCCCAGATTTGGGATTGCCTCTGGAAAATCGGGACTGTTGGCAACTATGGACTTGTGCTGGGCAAATGATTCTTCATAGAGTACAGGAAGTCCCTGAGTTACATTCGACTCACACTAACGGCAGTTCAGCCCCCCCCCCCCCCTAAAGTCTAAGGCCTCGTACACACGTTCGAGAATCTCGCCAGGAAAAACCCGTTGTTTTTCCTGATGAGATTCTTGGCAAGAAACTCTTGCCGCCGCAGTGCTGACTTTCCTTTCAAAAGAACCGCATTTCTCTTGAAAGGAAAGAACGCGGCGACATCATCGCGTATGACGAGCATGCGCTCGTCACATTCGATGCCGTCGCCGCCATCTTGCTTCACCCTACCTATGCCGTGGAAGCTACTGCGCATGCGTCAAAGTCATTTCGAGCATGCGCGGGTTTCCACGGCGACAGGAAAGTATACACACTCTCGGGTTTCTCGTCTGGAAACAGGCAAACGAGAATCTCGACGAGAAAAAGAGAGCAGGTTCTGACGGGAATGCCAGGGGTCAGATTTAAGAATGAATTTCGGGTAAACCGCAATAATCGCTGAAAATGGGAGCCGCGGAAAATAAATCACGAGCCGTTTTGACTGTCATCTTTTCTGTTGCTAAAACCGCCGGCTGGGACTATTTAAACTCGTTTTTCGTGACCCGGAGTCTCACCGAGATCTAATATTCTAAGATTCCCATATCCGTTGTCTATGAAGTCTATATTGAATTCGGCTTGCCTTGGGCTTTTTATCCAGCCATCCACTTTTGTCAGTATTATACTTAAAAAATGTCATCCAATATTATCCGACTGAGGCGGATGTAACCCCCACGGGGGGGGGGGGCTCCGGGGGAGCATTGCTGGGAAGGAGCGGGGTGGTAGGGATTGGTGTGGAGGAGGACGTCTTATTGGTGAGGTCACATGACTTTGGCCGCAGTGGTGAAAGCTGTGAGTATTGGTGTTTTGGTGTGATCTTTGGAATGATGGATTTTCTTCTTTATTGTCTTCATAACTTTGATCGTATCTATCACTCAGCGCCGGCGGCATTCACTGCAAAACAACGTTCATGAGATGATCTGCAGGGTAGAGAATGATAGAAAATAATTGTATCCATGACAGTTTTTGTTTTTTAGAAATGAAATATTAACCACTTAATCACCGCCCCATAGCCGAAATACGCCTACAAGGCGGTTGCTTAACTCTGGGAGGACGTCCTCCCAGAATCGCGCCCCCTGGGACCCGGCACATCACGGATCGCGGTAAATTGCAGCTGATAGCGGCTGTTTAATATGTGATCGCTCCGTCCGATGACGGAGCGATCACATGTAAACAAACCGGCGTCATTTGATGACGCCGGTTCCTCCCTCCTCTCTCTGTACCGATAGATACAGTGTGAGAGGAGAGAGCGCGGGTGTCAGCAGCGCTGTGGGCTGGATCTGTGACTATTGCAGTCACAGATCCAGCCATCCCTGCAATACCCCTGCGATATACTCTGCAATACCCCTGCGCAATACTCTGCAATACCCCCTGCGCAGTACTCTGCAATACCCCCACGCAATACTCTGCAATACCCCATGCCCAGAGGCCTTAGGCGCCGGCTAATTAGAGAGCCGGAAGTGCAGGATCACGTATATATATAAGTGTCCATATATAACCTGTCCGTTGTTGGCCTTTGTTTACCAGTCTAATCTTCCATTAACTTTCAATGATGAAAAGATTGATTTCCAGAATAATTTTTCTGTAAAAAGCGGTTTATGCCGCACAGTTAGTCCTACGTGCGCCCGCTGTCCTCCTTACTGAAAATTGAATCTATTGAGGACTTCTCTAGGGTGAGCGCACCGCTAATCCTTCTTTTTACTAAGCCCCGCTTTAGAAACCTCAGTGGGATGAGGAATTTTCCACTCCGCAATAAGTGCATCGCGTTTTCCCGCGGCGCCAGACAGGGAAAAAAAAGAACATTGGACGGCGTTTTGAAGGTAATTACTGGACTTCAATAATGATTGATCATATTTGGGACTGCTGATGAAACATGGAATACATTTTCGGAGTAAACAACACCTCTAAGATTGATTTACTGGAGGAGTGGAGCGTTCCCTTTCAAAGGCAATTTCCTTTTTTTTACTAATATATGAGAAGTTAACCAAAATTACATTGTTGACTTTTAGCTGGATTCAAAAAGACGCGCCTAACGTTAGGCAGGCGTAGCGTATCTCATATACGCTACGCCGCCGTAAGTTAGAGCGGCAAGTGCTGTATTCACAAAGCACTTGCGTCCTAAGTTACGGCGGCGTAGCGTAAATGTGCCGGCGTAAGCGCGCCTAAATTCAAATTGTGAAGAGGTGGGCGTGTTTTATGGTAATGATTCGTGACCCGACGTGATTGACGTTTTGAACGTACGGCGCATGCGCCGTCCGTGGACGTATCCCAGTGCGCATGCTCCAAATTACGCCGCAAAGAGGATAAATCCTCTGGCGGATTTGGATCTGATGGCTGTACTCACCATCAGATCGAAATCCGCGCGGAATCCATCCGCGGTGACGTGTCGCGCCGTCGCCGCGACGATGATGCGGCGACGTGCGCGACGCTGGAAGGTAAAGACTTCCACGCATGCGTCGAATCATTACGACGCATGCGAGGGAGGGGAGCGGACGGATTGATCCGGTGAGTCTGTACAGACCACCGGATCAATCCGCTGGACAGGATTCAAGCGGATAGATTTCTTAGCATGCTAAGAAATTTTTATCCGCTTGAAATCCGTCGGCTGGATTTTTATCCGCCGATAAATGTCCGCTAGGCCGTACACACGACCGGATCTATCCGCTGGAACTGATCTGCGGATAAATCCCAGCGGATAGATCCGGCCGTGTGTACAAGGCCTTATTGGTTTCGACGTGAACGTAAATTACGCCCAGCCCCATTCACGGACGACTTACGCAAACGGCGTAAAATTTTTAAAATTCGACGCGGGTCCGACGTCCATACTTACCATTGGCTGCGCCAGCTTTTTGGTGGAAAATCTTTAGGGCTGAAAACGCCTTACGTAAACGGCGTATCTTTACTGCGACGGCCAGGCGTACGTTCGTGGATAGGCGTATCTCGCTGATTTACGCATTTTAGGCGTAAATAAGCGTACACGCCCCTAGCGGCCGGCCTAAATAGACAGCTAAGATACGACGGCGCCCGCTGGCGTATCTTAGCTAGATTTAAGTGTATCTCAATTTGAGAATACACTTAAATTTAGGACGGCGCAGATTCAGAGTTACCTCGGTGTAGATACACCGAGGTAACTCTGAATCTGCGCCGTCCTAAATTTAAGTGTCATTTGACGGTGGGAGGAAGACCTTGTTCTGGGCAGACGTCATAAGCCGCTAGGGGGCGTGCGCGCACGCCCGCTGCGTCACTGGGGACTAATTTATAGTGCAGAACGCACTATGGGACTGTCTCTTAGTCCCATACAGGAGAACCCACTGGCTATTCTCTTGTGGTCGATGAGTGTAGTTTTATAGCTAGATTCACAAAGAGTTAAGCCGGCGTATCAGTAGATGCACCGTCGTAACTCTGAATCTGCGCCGTCGTACATTTAAGCGTATTCTCAAACTGAGATACACTTAAATGTCTCTGCAGAGGCACATTGTGGGCGGTATTAACCCTTTATCGGCCGCTAGCGGGGGTTAATACCGCACCGCTAGCGGTCGAATCCCGTGGCAAATCCGATGGTATAGCGCCGCCGCAATAAGACAGTATAAGGCTGCATTCACACCTGAGCGTCGGTCGTTCGGTGTTTTTTTTCAGTGTTTTTTTCCGGCGTTTTGTCGCGCGTATTCCTGCTTATTTGCGCGTTTGCATACAGCGTTGTCCGACGTTTTTGTACTTTGACGTTTTTTATTTTAGCCAATAGGAAAAACTATCATCTTTTCATCACTTGTTGCTATGTTGGGAGATTTTTTTAATCTTCTGCATGGGCGACAAGTTCTATTGATTAAAGCGACGAAACGCCCGTTGTCGCGCAAGTCGCTTGAATCGAGCGTTTCCATTACTTTCTATGGGAAATGGAAACGCTCAAATACGCCCAAACCGCCCGATACGCGCGACAAAAAAGGGTCCGGAACTTTTTTTGGCTACAGGCGATGGGCGTCAGGCGCATCAGCGTTCAGATGTGAACCATCCCCCATAGACTTTCATGTATTTTGGTCCCTCTGGCGTTTGTGAGCGTCGCGCTACAGGCGACAAAACGCCTAGTTGTGAATGGGCTCTAAAGATATAAAAAATAGTTCTATAAGCATCTAAAATCACTGCTGAATAAAGATGGTCCAACTTTCACCACTAGAGGCGCTAAAACACTGAAGAAGACAGAACATTACATTGCAAAGCACATGGTGCCTGTATCTAGCAGTACATGAGTAGTGAAGGATAAAATAAGAATATGCATTCATTTATGTAGCAAAGTCTTTTATTTTTTTTTTATTTATGTTTTTATTCAACCCAATTCTTTTTTTTATTTTTTTTTGATAGGGCCCTCACTAGTGATTGTTCTTCCATTATTATTATTGCCTCCGGGCAGAAATCTGATTCGGCTGAACTACAAAACACTCCCGTTAATGGAAAACAAGCACAGTTTAATTATGTTTGCTATGCACTGTCATTCTGGGAAGTGTAGTCTTTGGTTCTCCTTCATACGGGCCGGCTGAGCCCCGTTCAGCGCAATTCCTGGCGGTTTTTCTCCGCCTGAGCGGCCCTATGTGCAGCGTACAGCCTGTCATTTTTACTTGAATGGCTTTGCGCCTCTGTATGGTAATGCTGTCCTAAACGTGCATTCAGGCGTATGAAAAAAAATATAGAAAAATCTTCTGTTTGTTGGCATACAGCGCATCTGGAAAGTATTCACAGAGCTTCACTTTTTCCACATTTTGTTATGTTACACCCTTATTCCAAAATGGATTAACCACTTAGGCTGCATTCACACCTAGGCGAAGGCAATATCGGCGTTTTCCGGCATTTTTTTTCCGGCGTTTTGTCGCGCATATTCATGCTAATATGCGCTATTGCATACAGCGTTGTCCGACGTTTTTGTACTTTGACGGTTTTTTTTTAGCCAATAGGAAAAACTATCATCTTTTCATCACTTGTTGCTATGTTGGTAGATTTTTTTAATCTTCTGCCTGGGCGACAAGTTCTATTGACGAAACGCCCGTAGCAAACGCCCGTTGTCGCGCAAGTCGCTTGAATCGAGCGTTTCCATTACTTTCTATGGGAAATGGAAACGCTCAAATACGCGCATATCGCGCAACAAAAAAGGGTCCGGAACTTTTATTGACTACATGCGATGCGCGTCAGGCGCATCGGCGTTCAGATGTGAACCATGCCCATAGCCTTACATGTATTTGGTCCCTCTGGCGTTTGTGCGCGTCGCGCTACAGGCGACAAAACGCCAAGGTGTGAATGGGCTCTTAAGGACCGCCTAACGCCGATATACGTCGGCAGAATGGCATGGCTCGGCACAATCACGTATCTGTACGTGAGATTGTATAATGCCCAGCAGAGGGTCGCGGGCACAGTCCGAAGCTCCGTGACCGCGGCCGTGGGACTCGCGGACCCGATCGCCGCTGAAGTCCTGCGATCGGTCCCCGGAGCTGAAGAACGGGGAGAGCTGTGTGTAAACACACCTTCCCCGTTCTTCACTGTGGCGCCGTCATTGATCGTGTGTTCCCTAATATAGGGAATCACAATCGATAATGTCACACCTACAGCCACACCCCCCCTACAGTTAGAAACACAGATGAGGTCACACTTAACCCCTTCAGCGACCCCTTATGGTTAACTCCCAAACTGCAAATGACATTTTCACAGTAAACAATGCATTTTTATAGCATTTTTTGCTGTGAAAATGACAATGGTCCCAAAAATGTGTCAGAATTGTCCGATGTGTCCTCCATAATGTCGCAGTCACGAAAAAATCGCCGCCATTAGTAGTAAAAAAAAAAAAAAATAATAAAAATGCAATAAAACTATCCCCTATTTTGTAAACGCTATAAATTTGGCGCAAACCAATCGATAAACGCTTATTGCGATTTGTTTTACCAAAAATAGGTAGAAAAATACGTATCGGCCTAAACTGAGGACAAAAATAAATGTTATATATTTTTGGGGGATATTTATTACAGCAAAAAGTAAAAAATATTGCATTTTTTTTTTCAAAATTGTCGCTCTATTTTTGTTTATAGCGCAAAAAATAAAAACCGCAGAGGTGATCAAATACCACCAAAAGAAAGCTCTATTTGTGGGAAAAAAAGGACGCCAATTTTGTTTGGGAGCCACGTCGCACGACCGCGCAATTGTCAGTTAAAGCGACGCAGTGCCGAATCACAAAAACTGGCCAGGTCCTTTAGCTGCATAAAGGTCCGGGTCCTAAGTGGTTAAAACCACATCCAATTCACATAAGTGTGAACCCAGCCTGAGATGTTTCTACAACTTGATTGGAGTCCACCTGTGGTAAATTCAGTTGATTGGACATGATTTGGAAAGGCACACACCTGTCTATATATGGTTCCACAGTTAACAGTGCATGTCAGAGCACAAACCAAGCCATGAAGTCCAAGGAATTGTCTGTAGACCTCTGAGACAGGATTGTATGGAGGCACAGATCTGGGGAAGGGTACAGAAAAATGTCTGCACCATTAATGGTCCCAATGAGCACAGTGGCCTCCATCATCTGTAAATGGAAGAAGTTTGGAACCACCAGGATTCTTCCTAGAGCGGGCCGCCCGGCCAAACTGAGTTATTGGGGGAGAAGGGTCTTAGTCAGGGAGGTGACCAAGAACCCGATGGGCACTCTGACAGAGCTCCAGTGTCAACGCAGCCACTGTGCCCATCAAATGCAGCCACTGTGCCCATGAAACGCAGCCACTGTGCCCATGAAACGCAGCCACTGTGCCCATCAAACGCAGCCACTGTGCCCATGAAACGCAGCCACTGTGCCCATCAAACGCAGCCACTGTGCCCATCAAACACAGCCAATGTGCCCATCAAACACAGCCACTGTGCCCATGAAACGCGGCCACTGTGCCCATCAATCGCAGCCACTGTGCCCATCAAATGCAGCCACTGTGCCATCATACGCAGCCACTGTGCCCATCAAACGCAGCCACTGTGCCCATCAAGTGCTGTCACTGTGCCCATCAAACACAGCCACTGTGCCCATCAATTGCTGTCACTGTGCCCATCAAACACAGCCACTGTGCCCATCAAACGCAGCCACTGTGCCCATCAAATGCTGCCAATGTGCCCATCAATTGCCACTGTGCCCATCAAACACAGCCACTGTGCCCATCAAACACAGCCACTGTACCTGTTTATCTGGCACTTTTTCTTCTCTACAGACATTCAAGGCACAGAATTTACACAGCGTTTCTCAGCTCCAGGGGACAGTGCAGTCTGGAGCCAATCTTTTATTTAGGAGAATAGAGGAGGGGGGGGTGGAGGAGCAGCAAGGGAGTGCCTTGCCACCCTAGGCTTTGGGGCTGTGTGTTTCTATTGATGCACACTGCATAGGGAGACACAACTCATGCAAGGGAGGATTTACAGGATATTGCAAGAGAAAGGATCCACCCTGAAAGAGGAAGACTGGAGCAGCAGTCATGGCACTAACTTCTTCTTCTGAGAAATCCTCACTTCCTGTTCTTCTGCCTGTAACTCCACACAGTAATGCGAGGCTTTCTCCCTGGTGTGGAGTGTCGTGCTCGCCCCCTCCCTTGGACTACAGGAGAGTCAGGACGCTCTTTACTTTGCAGATAGAGAAAGGAGCTGTGTGTTAGTGGGCGTCCTGACTCTCCTGTAGTCCAAGGGAGGGGGCGAGCATGACACTCCACACCAGGGAGAAAGCCTCGCATTACTGTGTGGAGTTACAGACAGAAGAACAGGAAGTGAGGATTTCTCAGAAGAAATAAGGACATTTAAAAGCAAAATGGAAGGATGAGGTAAGTGAAGGAGGACTGCACTAAGGTAAAGGAAGATATTTAGGGGGGAAAAAAATTACCTTTACAACCCCTTT
The DNA here is from genome assembly GCF_905171775.1 of Rana temporaria. NCBI lineage: Eukaryota > Metazoa > Chordata > Amphibia > Anura > Ranidae > Rana > Rana temporaria. Next base: position 14,290,913 of record NC_053495.1, read on the forward strand.
AAGGCACCAAGTACCTGAAGCCTCAGTTCTTGTGATTTGTCAGGTTGGGAATTTAGGGCCAGATTCACAGAATAATTCAAATAATTTAAATTTGCCGCGTCGTGTCTTAACTTGTGATTCACAAACAAGATACGACGGCATTTGGGTAAGATCTGACAGGCTTACGGCTTCGTACGCCTTCGGGTCTTAGGATGCAATACTTCAGCCGCCGCTGGGTGGAGTTCGCGTCGTTTTCCGCGTTGGGTATGCTTATTAGCTGTTTACGGCGATCCACGAAAGGGTACGCGCGTTCGTTACGTCGTCGCTAGTCGGCTTTTCGCGTCGCAAAGTTACGGCTGCTATTGAGGTGGTGTAACAATAGACAGCCCATGTTAAAGTATGGCCGTCGTTCCCGCGTCGAATTTCTAATTTTTTTTTTGCGTAAGTCGTCTGGGAATACGATAGTACGTTACTCACGTCGCCGTTCAAAACATTACGTCGGGGCGACGTCATTTCGCGCAAAGCACGGTGGGAAATTTCCAAACAGAGCATGCGCAGAACGTTCGGCGCGGGAACGCGCCTAATTTAAATGGTACACGCCCCATTTGAATTGCGCCAGATGGCTTTACGTTACACCGCCGTAAGTTTACACGCAGGTGCTTGGTGAACCAGGCACTTGCGCTGAAAACTTGCGGCGGTGTAACGTAAAGACGATACGTTACGCCGCCGCGGATCTCTGTGAATCTGGCCCTTGGTTCCAAAAATTGACAATTATTTTCTTTCTTTTTTTCATGATGGAAATACAGACGCGTATAATAAATGATGCCGCGTAGCTCTGCGTTTTATCGCCCCGGCTGCACATGCCGTCTACTTATTGATGATTAAACACACCGGCAGACCTGTCTGATATAATGCATGTTCTGGCGCTGGCGGCCAACGCCACCGAGCGGCTGGGGAGACCAGAGAGGACCGGCAAGACAATGAGACCCTCCTGGCTCAGGCTTGATGTGAGCGGAGGAGGGGTGGGTCCTGCACATTGTGATATTGGGGGGGGGGGGGGGGGGGGGGACAATGAGCCAGAGCCGGGAATTCTCACTTAAATGCATTCAGCAAGCTTCCTATTAGCAGATCAGGCTGGGAATACACCATTCCTGGAACCATTCCAGGGGGGGCCTGGGCGATACCAATGGCAGCCATTATTGGTACTGGCGAGGACGGGGCTTTGAGGCTGTCTGGATGGTGTTGAAAGTGATTTATCATCAGGATGCAAGGAAAAAAAAATCCTCATTGAATTAATGGTGACATTAACCCCTTGTGCTCCTTCCAAGAAGATATATAATAAACGGATAGCCGCCGAGTGAATTCATTGCGTACACAAGATCTACACAGGAAATACACTGGGGGGCCAGATCCACGAAAAACTTACGGCGGCGTATCTATTGATACGCTGCGTAAGTTCTACGATGCGCTGGCGTATCTTTGTTTTGTATTCACAAAACAAAGATACGCCAGAATGTGGGCTAGATCCGACTGACGTACGTCTTAGTACGCCGTCGGATCTTAGGTGCATATTTACGCTGGCCGCTAGGTGGCGCTTCCGTTGATTTCCGCGTAGAGTATGCAAATTAGCTAGTTACGCCGATTCTCAAACGTATGTCCGCCCGGCGCATATTTTTACGTCGTTTGTGATATGCCTAGTACACACGATAGGATTTATCCGCGGATACGGTCTTCCGGACCGTTTCCGCGGATAAATCCTCTGAGGATTTTGATCCGATGGAGTGTACACACCATCGGATCGAAATCCGTGGCGAATTCCCATCACGATGACGTGTCGCGCCGTCGCCGCGATGATGACGCGGCGACGTGCGCGACGCTGTCATATAAGGAATTCCACGCATGCGTCGAATCATTACGACGCATGCGAGGGATGGGTTCGGACAGATCGATCCGGTGAGTCTGTACAGACCAAGCCGATTCCAGCAGATAGATTTCTTAGCATGCTAAGAAATTTTTATCCGCTGGAAATCGGTCGGCCCGAAATATATCCGCGGATAAATATCCGCTGGATCGTACACACCAGCGGATCTATCCGATGAAACCGATCCGCGGATCAATTTCAGCGGATCGATCCTCTCGTGTGTACAGGGCCTAAGGCTTTTTCCGGCGTATAGTTACCCCTGCTCTATGAGGCGTACGCAATGTTAAGTATGGACGTCGGGCCAGCGTCAAATTTTTTACGTTTTACGTCGTTTGCGTAAAACGTTCGCGAAAAGGGCTTTGCGTAAATTACGTTCACGTCATCAAGGCATTGAGCTAGCGTAATTTAATTTAAAAATTCGGCATGATACTGAGCATGCGGGCGCATGCGCCGTTCGAAAAAAAGCGTCATTTACATGGGGTCGTGCTTAGTTTATATAAAACACGCCCCCCTGTTCCTCATTTGATTTAGGCGCGCTTACGTCGGTGACTTGTCCTTAAGGTTCCCCTAACGGGAACCGGGATCTGTGCTTGTAAACACTCAGATTCCGTTGTTCTCTCAGGGGAGAGGAGACAAGCGGAAAGCAATCTGGCAGTTTTTGAGGGGGCAAACTGGCGGCAATTGATGGGCAAAGTGGTGACAATTGATGGCACAGTGGCTGCATGTGATGGCACAGTGGCGACAATTGATGGCACAGTGGAGACAATTGATGGGCACAGTGGTGACAATTGATGGCACAGTGGCTGCATTTGATGGCACGGTGGCGACAATTGATGGCATGGCACAGTGGCGACAATTAATGGCACAGTGGAGACAATTGATGGGCACAGTGGTGACAATTGATGGCACAGTGGTAACAATTGATGGCACAGTGGCGACAGTTGATGGCACAGTGGCTGCGTTTGATGGCACAGTGGCTGCGTTTGATGGCACAGTGGCTGCGTTTGATGGCACAGTGGTGGCAATTGATGGCACAGTGGCGACAGTTGATGGCACAGTGGCTGCGTTTGATGGCACAGTGGCTGCGTTTGATGGCACAGTGGCTGCGTTTGATGGCACAGTGGTGGCAATTGATGGCACAGTGGTGGTATTTGATGGCACAGTGGCTGCGTTTGATGGCACAGTGGCTGCGTTTGATGGCACAGTGGTGGCAATTGATGGCACAGTGGCGACAGTTGATGGCACAGTGGCTGCGTTTGATGGCACAGTGGCGACAATTGCTGGGCACAGTGGCTGCGTTTGATGGCACAGTGGTGGCAATTGATGGGCACAGTAGCTGCGTTTGATGGGCACAGTGAGGCTGCAATAAAATATTAAAACATGAAGGTAATAATAATAGTAATGCCAAAAGCAAATAAATAGAAAATATTACATAAGATATAATAATTATAATACTTCATGTTAAATAAAATTGGATGATAATCATTATCCTCATAAAAAATAAGCAACATTTTTATTAAATATTAGCATAAAAAATGATGATAAAAATAAAAATAATTAATATGAAATAAAAAAATATGATAATAATAATAATACCATCAGCAAATAAATAAATAAACAAAAATATAATAGTAATAATAATTATACTTAGTTAAATAAAATAAATATGATAATAACCATAAGCATCATAAAAACATTTTTTTTATTAAATAAATAAAATATGATAATGGTAATAATAAAAAAATCTATATTACATAAAGTATTAAAATATGATGGTAATAATAATAGTAATGCCAAAAACAAATAAATAGATATAATAATTATAATACTTTGTGTTAAATAAAATTGGATAATAATCGTTATCCTCATAAAAAATAAGCAACACTTTTATTAAATATTGACATAAACTATGATAATGATAAGAATACAACTAATTAAATTTAAATAAAATAATATGATAATAATACCATCAGCAAATAAATAACTAAAAATATTATAGTAATAATAATACTTAGTTAAATAAAATAAAATAGGATAATAACCATAAGCATCATAAAAAAAACTATTTTAATTAAATAAAATATGATAATAACCTTAAGAATCATATATATTTTTTTAAATTAAATAATAAAATAAAATATGATAATAACCATAAGAATCATAAAAAAAACGATTTTTTTAAATGTAATAATAAAATAAAATATAATAACCATACGATTTATAAAAAAAATATTATTGAATAAAATAAAATAAAATATGATAAAAACCATAAGAATCATAAAAAAACTATTTTTTTTATTTTTTTAGTATTATAATGGTAATAATACAACAAAAATATGATAATAACCATAAGAATCATATATTTTTTTTAAATTAAATAATAAAATTAAATATGATAATAACCATAAGAATCATAAAAAAAACTATTTTTTTTTTAAATTTAATAATAGAATAAAATATAATAACCATAAGATTTATAAAAAAAACGATTTTTGAATAAAATAAAATAAAATATGATAAAAACCATAAGAATCATAAAAAAACTAATTTTTTTATTTTTTAGTATTATAATGGTAATAATACAACAAAAATATGATAATAACCATAAGAATCATATATTTTTTTAAATTAAATAATAAAATAAAATATGATAATAACCATAAGAATCATAAAAAAAAACTTTTTTAAAAAATTTAATAATAAAATAAAATATAATAACCAAAAGATTTATAAAAAAAACTATTTTTGAATAAAATAAAATAAAATATGATAAAAACCATAAAAAAACATTTATTTTTATTTTTTAGTATTATAATGGTAATAATACAACAAAAATATGATAATAACCATAAGAATCATATATTTTTTTAAAATTAAATAATAAAATAAAATATAATAACCATAAGAATCATAAAAAAAACTATTTTTTTTAAATGTAATAATAAAATAAAATATAATAACCATAAGATTTATAAAAAAAATATTTTTGAATAAAATAAAATATGATAAAAAACATAAAAAAACATTTATTTTAATTTTTTAGTATTATAATGGTAATAATACAACAAAAATATGATAATAACCATAAGAATCATATATTTTTTTAATTAAATAATAAAATTAAAAACGATAATAACCATAAGAATCATAAAAAAACTATTTTTTTTTTAATTTAATAATAAAATAAAATATAATAACCATAAGACTTATAAAAAAAATATTTTTGAATAAAATAAAATATGATAAAAACCATAAGAATCATCAAAAAAAGATTTTTTTTATTTTTTTTTGTATTATAATGGTAATAATACAACACAAATATTACATAAAATATTAAAATGTGATGGTAGTATATTTTTCTCTTGAAAATCCAATAAAATATATATAAAAAAAAAAAAAGAAAATGTGGTGGTAATAATAACATTAATAATAATAATAATAATAATACCAAAAACAAATACAAACAATTTCGTGAGGTAAAATAATTAGAATATTACTATTATCATCATTAATATTAATAAATGATCAAATAAAGTTAATAATACAAATTATAATACTATTGTGTCTTCAGCACCTTGGACAGCTCCTCCAGCAGTAAAGATGGCCGCTGACGTCACCGCTCCTGACTCAGCCGCCGCCTCTGCGCCTGCGCCGTGGGGATCGTACCACCTGTCCCCCGTAGTAGAGGGGGGTAGGAAGATGGGGTGGAGCGGACCATTCGGGTCGCCGGGAGCCATGTTGGTGTTGAATGAAGGGAGGGTGGAGGAGATGCTGCGCCCGGAGAGTCCGCCTGTGAGCGCCGAGTAGATGGTCGCAGCCGCGGCCGGGAGAACGTCAGGAGGAGCGGGGGAGGGCCGTGCCCAGTGAGGGGGGCAGCGCCGTTGCCAGCAGACAAGGAGGGGAAGACTATGGCTGCTCAGCTGCCGGGGACCAGCCTGCCTCGCCGCTGCCTCCTCCCGCTGCTCGTCCTCCTCAGCATCCCTTTGTTCACTTCCAGCCGGGGGAAGGATGCAGGCAGCCGGCAGCGCACTGATCACCGTCCCCCGGCCCTTGCTCCCTCCCTGTGCATTGTGTATGAGGGGGCTTCCCTTCCAAGGCTGCAGGGGGCTCAGGAAGACCACCATCCCCAGGCCAGGGGCCACCACAGCCAGTACGGGGCCCCCTGGCACCTCAGCCTGTGCCGGAGACCGATGACCCAACGGCGGCCCTCGGCGGACGACCCCGGACCGACCCGACGAGCGTCCGGTGACCCCTCCAGAACCGAGGGCCAGCCCGAAGAGCCACCGGGGGGCCAGTACGGGGCCCCCTGCCACCTCACCCTGTGCCGGAGACCGATGACCCAACGATGGCCCTCAGCAGAGATCCCTGGACTGACCCAGCGGGCACCCGGTGCCTCCTACAGAACCAAGGGCCACCCTGAAGGGTCACCGAGGGGCCACAACGAAGGAGGAGCCCCCTTCCACTGTTGGATTACAAAACCTCACGGTCCCGCCATTGTAGGACCCCATTGCCTTAAGATTCACAGCCAAGACCTTGTTATCCTGCAATACTGCCAGCCAACGCGGGAACCCAGCGACCCGCCGAGCAATAGGACCGCGTCCGAGGTGGGTTCTCTGCCAACCAACGGGACTGACGGCGCTCCCAGACTCAACAGCAGTGGCCTTTCCGTGGTGGACCACCAACTCGTCTTCCTCCGCCATGTCCACCGGATTGGGAGCGCCGGTTCTTCTACGGACGGCCAGGTCGCCCTCGGGGGGCCTCTAGTCGGCCAAAGGCGCCCATGCGTCCTGCTGGCTCTATGGCCCTTGAACGTAACCAGGGACTGTAACCGCACGGGAGGGATCTTACCGGACCCTTCACACTTGAACCTGGGGATTTGCAAACTCAACTGCCGGGACGGCGCCGAGACCTGTTCCAAGGACGTCGGCAGGTTCTGGTGCTGCAAGCTGACCCGGGGTCTGGGCAAAGGAGAGGAGCCTACGGGGGAGGGCACGTGGAGAGGAGAGGAGATTTCAGCACCAGACCGACGGACAGCTCCTGCTGCTGCTTCTTCTTCTCCTCCTCGGCAGACCCCCCCAGTCCCTCCGCTTTCCCTTAAAGGACCCTGCTCTCGAAATCTCTCCTTCAACTCAACCAAAGGTTGCCTGAAAACCATTCTCTCAGCCTCCGCTCTGGAGGAGCTCAAAGCTATTGATCTTCATACCGAGGAAGCGTTAGCACGTAGCAAAGCCATGCAGCTGAACCCGCAGCCTCTCGCTCATAGATCACCCAGGCAGGGGGGCAGTGGGAGGGGTAGGGCATCCCTTCCATTAATAAGGACACGCAGGGCAGCCAACCGGCATCCCCACTTCCCCCAATATAATCATCAGGTTCAGGTGGCTGAAAATCAGCCCCCGGGGACCCCCGTGATAACCATGACAGCGCAAGACCCTGATACCGGGGAAGCGGGCAGGGTTGTGTACACCATGGACGCCCTGATGAATAGCAAGTCTTTAGAGCTGTTCAGTATAGACTCAGTGACAGGTTTGATCTCCACCACAGAGATTCTAGACAGGGAGAGCATGGACCTGCACTACTTCAGGGTCACGGGCTACGACCACGGGAGCCCGCGGCTGTCCGCCACCACCATGGTGTCCGTGACGGTCACCGATAAAAACGACCACAGTCCCATGTTCGAGCAGGGCGAGTACAGGGAGAGCATCAGGGAGAACGTAGAGGAAGGGTACCCCATCTTGCAGCTGAGGGCCACAGACATCGACTCGCAGGCCAACGCCAACATCAAGTACCGCTTCGTCAACGAGCAAGCGGCTCACTCGGTTTTCGAAATCGACGCCAGGTCGGGTTTGATCACCACCAGCGGGCTGGTAGACAGAGAGAAAAGGGAGAGGTACTCTTTGATAGTGGAGGCCAGCGATCAAGGGCAGGACCCGGGGCCTAGGTCATCCACTGTCAAAGTTGAGGTCACCGTCCTCGACGAGAACGATAACGTGCCGCAGTTCAGCGAAAAGCGTTACATAGTGCAGGTGAGAGAAGACATCAGGGCCCACACTGAGATTATAAGGGTGACCGCCACCGACTTTGATAAGGACAGCAATGCGGTGGTCCATTACAACATCATTAGTGGTAACAGTAGAGGACAGTTCTCCATCGATAGCCTAAACGGTGCCATACAGGTCGTAACCCCGTTGGACTTTGAAACGGAGAGAGAGTATACGCTCAGAATCCGCGCCCAAGACGCGGGACGCCCTCCGCTTTCAAACAACACCGGTATGCTAAGTGTTCAGGTGGTAGACATTAATGACCACGCCCCCATGTTTGTTAGCACCCCCTTTCAAGTCAGCGTGCTAGAAAACGTTCCTTTGGGTCACTCTGTTATTCACATTCAAGCCGTGGATGCAGATTACGGGGAAAACGCTCGCATGGAATATAAATTGACTGGCGTGCTACCTGCTACACCGTTTGTAATCAACAGCGCCACCGGTTGGATCACCGTAAGTGGCCCCCTAGACAGAGAGACTGTAGAACATTATCAGTTTGGAGTAGAAGCTCGAGATCACGGGAACCCACCGCTGTCTGCGTCCGCAAGCGTCACCATCACCATCCTGGATGTGAACGATAACCGGCCAGAGTTCACCCAAAGGGAATATTTTATACGGTTAAACGAAGACGCCAGCGTGGGGACCAGCGTGCTTGGCGTAACCGCCATAGACAGGGACATAAACAGCCCTATCACCTATCAGATCACCGGAGGCAACACCCGCAACCGCTTCGCAATTAGCACCCAGAGCGGGTCGGGGTTAATCACTTTATCGCTGCCGCTTGATTACAAACAGGAAAGGCGATACGTCCTGACGGTGACCGCCTCCGATCGCATCCTTCACGACAACTGCTACGTCCATGTTAACATCACCGACGCCAACACCAACAGGCCGGTCTTTCAAAGTGCGCACTACCCCGTCGATATTAACGAGGACCGGCCTGTCGGGAGCACCGTGGTGATCATAAGCGCCACGGACGACGACGTCGGGGAGAACGCAAGGATCTCCTACTCCTTGGAAGACCATATCCCCCAGTTCCGAATTAACCCCGATAGCGGAGTTATCACGCTCAACGCCCAACTGGACTACGAGGACCAAATGACTTACACGCTGGCTGTTATTGCAAAGGACAATGGAATCCCGCAAAAATCCGACACTGCCTACGTGGAAATTATGGTGAATGACGTCAACGACAACGCCCCCCAGTTTTTAAACTCGCAGTATCATGGGATAGTCTCAGAGGATGCTCCTCCTTTTACAAGCGTCCTACAAATCTCTGCCACCGACCGCGATTCTCACGCCAATGGCAGGGTTCAATACACATTTCAAAATGGCGAAGACGGAGACGGGGACTTTACAATAGAACCGACCTCGGGTATCATCCGCACTGTACGCAAGTTGGACAGGGAAAGCGTCCCCTTCTATGAGCTGACGGCTTACGCCGTGGACAGGGGCATCCCCCCGCAGAGAAGCCCCGTCCGCGTCCAAGTCGCCATTCAGGACGTCAACGACAACGCCCCAATTTTTCCAGCCGACGAATTTGAGGTCTACGTAAAGGAAAACAGCATCGTCGGCTCGGTGGTCGGCCGAATCAAAGCCACCGACCCGGACGAAGGCCCCAACGCCCAGATAATGTATCAGATCGTTGAGGGCAACATTCCCGAAATCTTTCAAATGGATTTCTTCTCCGGAGAGCTGACCGCCCTCATCGACTTGGACTATGAAACCAAGTCTGAGTACGTGATCGTGGTACAGGCCACCTCGGCCCCTCTGGTTAGCAGGGCTACCGTTCACATCAAGCTGATCGATCAAAACGACAACACCCCCGTCCTGAAGAACTTTCAGATCCTCTTCAACAATTACATCTCCAACAGCTCCAACACTTTCCCCTCCGGCGCCATTGGGAAAATCCCGGCCTACGACCCCGACGTGTCAGACAGACTCTACTACACCTTCGAGCGTGGGAATGAGCTAAATTTGTTGATCGTCAATCACTCAAGCGGGGAGTTACGGCTTAGCCGCAAGCTAGACAACAACCGTCCTCTGATGGCATCGATGCTGGTCACCGTCTCAGGTAAAGTGTTGGCTTTTCTCTCTTTATTTCTATGTCATGCAAACCCATCATCTGTAGATTGGAGCTTCCTAGGCAGTTCTTGGGGGACTTTTTACCGAAGATCTATTGGGGCAAATGTTTATAAACCAGTAGCGTCCATCAAGTCCATAGATTGGGTTTGATGGACTTGTGTCGTTTTTTCAACCTCACCTACTTTGAAACTATGTAACAAATGTGTTGGAGTTTAAAAACCAGTACATTAAAACCTTGGTTTGAGAGCGTTTTGCAAGATGAGCAAAATGTTTTAATTAGGGTTGTCCCGATACCACTTTTTTAGGACTGAGTACGAGTACCGATACTTTTTTTTTAAATGTGTCCCCAAATGCTGCCATGTCCCCCCCACAAATGCAGAAATGTCCCCCCCATATATGCAGCCATGTCCCCCCCATATATCCAGCCATGTCTCCCCCATATCCAGCCATGTCCCCCCATATGCAGCCATGTCCTCCCCCATATGCAGCCATGTCCCCCCCCATATGCAGCCATGTCCCCCCATATGCAGCCATGTCCCCCCCCCCCCATATGCAGCCATATCTCCACCATATCCAGCCATGTCCCCCCATATGCAGCCATGTCCTCCCCATATGCAGCCATGTCCTCCCCATATGCAGCCATGTCCTCCCCATATGCAGCCATGTCTCCCCCATATCCAGCCATGTCCCCCCATATGCAGCCATGTCCTCCCCCATATGCAGCCATGTCTCCCCCATATCCAGCCATGTCCCCCCCCATATGCAGCCATGTCCCCCCATATGCAGCCATGTCCCCCCCCCCATATGCAGCCATATCTCCACCATATCCAGCCATGTCCCCCCATATGCAGCCATGTCCTCCCCATATGCAGCCATGTCCTCCCCATATGCAGCCATGTCCTCCCCATATGCAGCCATGTCCCCCCCATATGCAGCCATGTCACCCCCCCATATCCAGCCAATGTCCTCCCCATATCCAGCCATGTCCCCCCCATATATGCAGCCATGTCCCCCTTACCGTACATGCTGCCGCATCCCCGCTGCTGCGCCGTATCCCCGCTTGGTTAATACGGGCGGGGAACATTCAAATAAATGCTGTAATGTTCCCCGCCCGTATTAACCAAGCGGGGATGCGGCGTAGCGGCGGGATGCGTGGGGGGCGGGGGGGGGATGGTGGCGACGAAGTATTCTATTTCGGTATCGGGGGTATTTGCGGGAGTACGAGTACTCCCGCAAATACTCGGAATCGGTACCGATATCGGTATCGGGACAACCCTAGTTTTAATAATTATTGCCTTGATATACAAGTGATGTCTTGATATAAGAGCAGCATCATGTCACAACTGAGTATAAAAAAAGAAGAGAGGAGCCTCTAAGTCAGGGGTCTTCAAACTACGGCCCTCCAGTTGTTCAGGAACTACAATTCCCATCATGCCTAATCATGTCTGTGAATGTCTGTGTGTTACAATGCCTCATGGGATGTGTAGTTCTACAACAGCTGGAGGGCCGTAGTTTGAGGATCCCTGCTCTAAGTGTAGCAATATGGTTACATTTAACCACTTAAGACCCGGACCTTTAGGCAGGTAAAGGACCCGGCTAGTTTTTGAGATTCGGCACTGCGTTGCTTTAACTGACAATTGCGCGGTCGTGCGACGTGGCTCCCAAACAAATATGGCGTCCTTTTTTTTCCCACAAATAGAGCTTTCTTTTGGTGGTATTTGATCACCTCTGCGGTTTTTATTTTTTGCGCTATAAACAAAAATAGAGCGTCAATTTTGAAAAAAATTCAAAATTTTTTACTTTTTGCTATAATAAATATCCCCCAAAAATTTATAAAAAAATATATTTTTTCCTCAGTTTATGGCGATACGTATTCTTCTACCTATTTTTGGTAAAAAAAAAATCGCAATAAGCGTTTATCAATTGGTTTGCGCAGAATTTATAGCGTTTACAAAATAGGGGATAGTTTTATTGCATTTTTATTAATTTTTTTTTTTTTTACTACTAATGGCGGCGATCAGCGTTTTTTTTTTTTTTCATGACTGCGACATTATGGCGGACACTTCGGACAATTTTGACAAAAAATGCTATAAAAATGCATTGTTTACTGTGAAAATGACAATTGCAGTTTGGGAGTTAACCACAGGGGGCGCTGAACGGGTTAAGTGTGACCTCATCTGTGCTTCTAACTGTAGGGGGGCGGGGCTGGACGTGTGACATCATTGATCGTGTTTCCCTATATCAGGGAACACACGATCGATGACAGCGCCACAGTGAAGAACAGGGAAGGTGTGTTTACACACAGCTCTCCCTGTTCTTCAGCTCCGGGGACCGATCGCGGGACTCCAGCGGCGATCGGGGTCCTGCGGTCACGGAGCTTCAGACCGGGTGGTGCGGACCCACGGCTGGGCACTTAAAGAGGACGTAGCTGTACGTACACGTGCCCAGCCGTGACATTCTGCTGACGTATATGTGCAAGAGGCGGTCCTTAAGTGGTTAATGAAGGTACAACATTTACCATCTTATTGCAACACTTATGCCCTGTACACACGTTCGGATATCTGATGGAATCTAACCTGATGGATTTTTTCGTCAGATATCCAATGAAGCTGAATTTCATCAGTCTTGCCTACACACCATCGGTCAAAAATCCGACCGCGTCCAAACGCGGTGACGTACAACACGACGACGTGCTGAGAAAAAGGAAGTTCAATGCTTCCGAGCATGCGTCGACTTGATTCTGAGCATGCGTGGATTTTTGACCGATGGACTTCCACACTGACGATCGTTTTTTTTTTCTATTAGTTTTTTATCCATAGGAAAATTTTAAAACATGTTCTATTTTTTTTTTTCACTGATGGAAAACAAACCGATGGGGCCCACACACCATCGTTTTTTTCGATGAAAACGGTCCATTGGTCCGTTTTCATCAGACAAACCGATCGCGTGTACAGGTCTGGCCCCATACACACCATAGAATCTATCCGCAGATAAATCCCATCAAATGGGTTTCTGCGGATAGATCCTATGGTGTGTACACGCCAGCGGATCTGTTTCCGCGGAGAAATCTCCTCTGGGATGGATTCCAGCAGATGGATATTTGCTGACATGCTCAACAAATCCATCTGCTGGAATCCATTCCAACGGATGGATCCGCTCGTCTGTACAGACTTACCGGATCCATCCGTCTAAAGGGATTCCCCGCACGCGTCGTAATGATTTGACGCATGCGTGGAATTCCTTATATGACAGCGTCGCGCCCGTCGCCGCGTCATAATAGCGGCGACGGCGCGACACGTCATCGGCAGAGGATTTCAGCGCGGATTTCAATGCGATGGTGTGTACACGCCATCGCATAGAAATCTTCTGAAATCCTCGAGAGGATTTATCCGCGGATACGGTCCGCTGGACCGTATCTGCGGATAAATCCTCTCGTGTGTATGGGGCCTCTCTCTTCTCTTTTATACTCTATAAAAAATATGCTTTTGATATACAAGTGCTTTGGATTACAAGCATGTTTCTGGAACGATATATGGTCGCAATCCAAGGTTTTACTTTGCAGTCCATCAAGTACATCGATTGGATAGATTTGATGGACTTGTGTCTTTTTTCAACCTCGCCTACTATGTAACAAATGTTTCTGGTAATGTTTATAAGAATCGCATTTGGTGATTTTTGGATAAGTGAAAATGATGAAGTGTGACTTCTGGTTGGGTTGCCGTGGGTTACTGCACTTTACATTGGCCTAATAAATTGAAGCCCACCTTGGTTCAAAGGGTCAGGCCAGCCCGAAGCTGTTTGACCATTTCCGGTATTTCTCAGGATATTTATTGGTGAGATCTCTGTATAGTAAAACCTTGGTTTGAGAGCGTTCTGCAAGACAAGCAACATTTTTTTTAATAAATTTTGACTTGATATACAAGCGATGTCTTGATATAAGAGTAGCGTCATGTAGAGGTCGGCCGATATTTGGCCGTTTTGGAGAAATCGGCATCGGCTGATTTTTATCCAAATTAGGCTGATATTTAACATGGCCGCTAGCGGTGCCACGGCTCCGGAGCTAGGCCGAAGCCGTGGCCTTTCCTGATGCTGTGACCACGTGCCGCCGCGGTCACAGCATCAGGAAAGGCCGCGGCTTCGGCCTAGCTCCAGAGCCGCGGTCATCTTGGTACGGCTCCGGAGCTAGGCCGAAGCCGTGGCCTTTCCTTGATGTTGTGACCGTGGCGGCAATCCGCGGTCACAGCATCAGGAAAGGCCACGGCTTCGGCCTAGCTCCAGAGCCGCGGCCATCTTGGTACACCCAGCGCGGCAGCCAACCAGCGGGCCTGTAACAGCCAATCGGCGGCCGCCACTGCCGACATCCTCCACTGTAAAAAAAAACGTCCCTTGACGTGCTGCGCGCCCTGCCTACAGACCCCAGAATGCAGCGCGGGTCGGTATTGCGTAGGCGCGTCCGAGTCTCGGCGTTTTCTGAAAGAACCCGAACACGCAGACACTGCTAGTCGGCTCTATACAGCGCAGGTTATAGACAGATTGAATCTCAGCCTGTTCAGCAGGGACCAGCCGAGATTTTGAATCGTATGGGCAGGCTGATTGTACCCAAGTTGATCGATCATGCGATTTTTGCAGTTGCAATGGTCACTGTTTTAGTTGATTTACTAAAACTGGAGAGTGCAAAATATGGTGCCGCTGTGCATGGTAGCCAATCAGCTTCTAACTTCAGCTTGTTCAGTTAACCGCTTAAGGACGCCTTCACGCCGATATACGTCGGCAGAAGGGCACGGCTGGGCACAAGCACGTACCTGTACGTTGTCTTTAAGAGCCCAGCCGTGGGGTCGCGAGCATGCCGGTCCGAAGCTCCGTGATCGTGCATGCGGGACCCGCGGACCCGATCGCCGCCGGTGTCCCGCGATCGGTTACAGGAGCTGAAGAACGGGGAGAGGTAAGTGTAAACGCACCTTCCCCGTTCTTCTGTGTGGCAGTGACACCGATTGTTTGTTTGTTTCCTGATATAGGGAACGAAGATCAGTGACGTCACACGTCCAGCCACGCCCCCCCCCTACAGTAAGAATCACTCCCTTAGGGCACACTTAACCCTTTAGCGCCCCCTAGTGGTTAACCTCTTCACTGCCATTGTCATTTTCACAGTAATCAGTGCATTTTTATAGCACTTTTCGCTGTGAAAATGACAATGGGCCAGATTCTCAAAAGAGATACGTCGGCGTATCTCCAGATACGCCGTCGTATCTCTGATTCTGGCCGGTCGTATCTATGCGCCTGATTCATAGAATCAGTTACGCATAGATTTCTATTAGATCCGACCGGCGTAAGTCTCTTACGCCGCCGGATCGTAACTGCATATTTACGCTGGCCGCTAGGGGCGTGTACGCTGATTTACGCCTAGAATATGTAAATCAGCTAGATACACGAATTCACGAACGTACGCCCGGCCGACGCAGTACAGTTACGCCGTTTACGTTAGGCTTTTCCCGGCATAAAGTTACCCCTGCTATATGAGGCGTACATGCGGCATACCAATGTTAAGTATGGCCGTCGTTCCGTGACGAAATTTGAAAAATTGACGTTGTTTGCGTAAGTCGTCCGTGAATGGGGCTGGACGCCATTTACGTTCACGTCAAAACCAATTCGTCCTTGCGGCGTACTTTGGAGCAATGCACACTGGGAAATTCCATGAACGGCACATGCGCTGTTCGTGAAAAATGTCAATCACGTCGGGTCAGGGTTAATTTACATAACACACGCCCACCTCTTCACAATTTGAATTAGGCGGGCTTACGCCGGCCTATTTACGCTACGCCGCCGCAACTTTCTTTTGAGAATACGGCACTTGCCTGTAAAAGTTGCGGAGGCGTAACGTAAATAAGGATACGTTACGCCCGCACAAACATACGCCATTCTACGTGAATCTACCCCAATGGTCCCAAAAATGTGTCAAAAGTGTCCGCCATAATGTCGCAGTCATGAAAAAAATCGCTGATCGCCGCCATTACTAGTAAAAAAATTATCAATGAAAATGCCATAAAACTATCCCCTATTTTGTAAACGCTATAAATTTTGCGCAAACCAATCGATAAATGCTTATTGCGTTTTTTTTTACCAAAAATATGTAGAAGAATACGTATCGCCCTAAACTGAGGTAAAAAAATGTTTTTTTGGGGGATATTTATTATAGCAAAAAGTAAAAAATATAGATTTTTTTTCAAAATTGTCGCTCTATTTTTGTTTATAGCGCAAAAAATAAAAACCGCAGAGGTGATCAAATACCACCAAAAGAAAGCTCTATTTGTGGGTGAAAAAAAGGACGCCAATTTTGTTTGGGAGCCACGTCGCACGACCGCGCAATTGTCAGTTAAAGCGACGCAGTGCCGAATCTCAAAAAGGGGCAAGGTCCTTAACCTGCATAATGGTCCGGGTCTTAAGTGGTTAAGCTTTGACCATAAAAAACCTGGAAGCTAATTGGTTTCTATGCAGAGCTGCACCAGATTTAGCACTCTGGTTTAGTAAATCAACCCAAATGTCTTCTCCCAGCTGGGATGGCTCCCCCCCCCCCTCGCCAGGAGAACACAATGGCTCAGTGGGAGGAATTCCCTCGCCAACACTGACTGATCATGATGGGGGAGTCAAGCGATTTATTTATTCATTCATTTTCTCCTGCAACCCGTGGTTGCAGAAAAGTAAATTGCACCGTCTATGGCCGGCTTTAAGAACTCTGGCCCGGATTCAAAGAGATTTGCGCTTTATTTGCGGAGGCGCAGGGCAATGATTTTGCCCTGCGCCCCCGCAAATTTGCTCCGCTGCCCTCGATTCACGGAGCAGTAGCTCCGTAAATTGCGAGGGCGCGCTGGAAAAATTGCCCGGCGCTAGAGCACGCAATTTAAATGATCCCGTAGGGGGCGGGAATCATTTAAATTAGGCACGCTCCCGCGCCGAGCGTGGAGCGCATGCTCCGTCGGGAAACTTTCCCGACGTGCATTGCGGCAAATGACGTCGAAAGGACGTCATTTGCTTCCAAGTGAACGTGAATGGCGTCCAGCGCCATTCACGAATCACTTACGCAAACGACGTGAAATTCAAATTTCGCGACGCGGGAACGACGGGTATACTTTAGCATTGGCTGCCCCTACTATTAGAAGGGGCAGCCTTACGCTAAACACGCCGTACGGAAACGACGTAACTTGCGTACGCAGGGCTCGCGCAACATTGTGAATCGGTGTTAGTATGCAATTTGCATATTATGCACTGAGCACAATGGGAGCGCCCCCTAGCGGTCATCGCAAGAATGCAGCCTAAAATATGCGTGGCATAGGAGCCTTATGCCGTGCAGATTTTAGGCTGCAGTCGGCGTAGTGATGTTCCTGAATCAGGAGCATTCGTAACGCCGGAGCAAGTAAGCAATTGCGCTGTGTAACCTATGGTTACACAGGCGCAATTGCTACTTGAATCTGGGCCTCTGAGTCATCCAACCAGACTCCACCATGTAACCAAGTTATCACTTTTGGGTGGAATGCTCTTTAATCGTGGAATGCCATTTCCCAGCGAATGAGTATATATGCTGAATAAAAATTATAAACGCTGTACTTACAGGGGGTCCATCTAATCTGTTACTTAGACCAGGGGGGGTCTCCAAACTTTGTAAACAAAGGGCCAGTTGGCTGTCCTTCAGACTTTAGGGGGGCCAGACTCTGGCCATCGGGAGTAGAAAAGGTCCAGACATTAGTGGGGAAAAAAACATTGCTCAATAAATGGTGTCATTGGAAGGAATTGTGCCCCATCAGTGGTGTCATTGGAAGGAATTGTGCCCCATCAGTGGTGTCATTGGAAGGAATTGTGCCCCATCAGTGGTATCATTGGAAGGAATTGTGCCCCATCAGTGGTATCATTGGAAGGAATTGTGCCCCATCAGTGGTATCATTGGAAGGAATTGTGCCCCATCAGTGGTGTCATTGGAAGGAATTGTGCCTCATTAGTGGTGTCATTGGAAGGAATTGTGCCCCATCAGTGGTATCATTGAAAGGAATTGTGCCCCATCAGTGGTATCATTGGAAGGAATTGTGCCCCATCAGTGGTATCATTGGAAGGAATTGTGCCCCATCAGTGGTGTCATTGGAAGGAATTGTGCCCCATCAGTGGTGTCATTGGAAGGAATTGTGCCCCATCAGTGGTATCATTGGAAGCAATTGTGCCCCATCAGTGGGATCATTGGAAGGAATTGTGCCTCATCAGTGGTGTCATTGGAAGGAATTGTGCCCCATCAGTGGTGTCATTGGAAGGAATTGTGCCCCATCAGTGGTGTCATTGGAAGGAATTGTGCCCCATCAATGGTGTCATTGGAAGGAATTGTGCCCCATCAGTGGTGTCATTGGAAGGAATTGTGCCCCGTCAGTGGTGTCATTGGGCCCAATTATTTGGGTCGTTGGAGGAATCATGCCCCTTTAGTGGTGTCAGTGGCTCCATTGTTGTTAGTGGATAAAATAGTGCCCCAAGAGCCATATAAAGACAACCAAAGGGCCACATCTGATGAACGTTGTACTTACAGGGGGCCAGATTCACATAGAATTACGCCGGCGAATCAGCAGATACTCCGACGTAAGTCCGAATCTAAGGCCGTCCTATGTTTAAGTGTATTCTCAAACTGAGATACACTTAAACATGCCTAAGATACGACGGCCAGCGCCGTCGTATCTTAGAGTGCAATTTCTACGCTGACCGCTAGGTGACGCTTCCATTGCGGTCAGCGTAGAATATGTAAATGACTAGTTACGCCGATTTCACGAACGTACGCTTGCCCGTCATAGTGATTTTTACGTAGTTTCCGTAAGAGATACGCGGCGTAAAGATAAACATGCCCCCTAGGTGGCGTACTCAATGTTAAGTATGGCCGGCGTTCCCGCGTCGCAATTTGAAAATTTTCTGTCGTTTGCGCAAGTCGTCCGTGAATGGCGCTGGACGCCATTTACGCTAATGTCGAAACCAATGACGTACTTGCGACGTAATTTCGCGGAATGCACGGTGGGAAAATTCGAGACGGAGCATGCGCAGTACGATCGGCGCGGGAACGCGCCTATTTTAAATGATCCACGACCCCTACCTGGATCATTTGAATTAGGCGGGCTTGCGCCGGTGGACTTTACGCTACGCCGCCGCAAGTTTACAGGCAAGTGCTTTGTGAATCAAGCACTTGCCCGTAAAACTTGCGGCGGTGTAACGTAAAGGAGATACATTACGCCGCCGCAGTTCTACGAGAATCTGGCCCGCGGTGTCCATCTAATCTGTTATTTAGACCAGGGGGGTCTCCAAACTTTCTAAACAAAGGGGCGTTTCCTATCCTTCAGACTTTAGGGGGGCCATCGGGAGTAGAAAAGGTCCAGACAAGCTGTCCGCATCCGCCGGGAGCAAAGCAAAGCGATCACTCGGGCAATCCTTGCTTGGCGTTTGTTTTATTCGGGTCTCAGACGTTAAAGAGTGAATAATCTCGGAAGCAGACGGAGATGGTTCCGCGGTGCGACGCGTTCTACCAGAAGTCAGACGGGGACAGCGGAGAGTTTTTCGGGGCTTGAACCAATTATGTCTTCATGTTGTCATCACAGATCCGGCTGACTTTCTCCGCCGCCTTCCTTTGTTGGGAAGATCTTCAGAAATTTGCAATTCATAGATGAGAAAAGACGTTTTTTTTTTTTTTCCGAAGATGAAAGGGGATGCAAAACGGTTTGGCAGCCTACCTGACCCGGTGGCTTGTCGATGTGTTGAGTTTTTTTATTTTATTTAGCTGTGCGTGTTTATTATCCCATTGTAGCCGGTGATGGAGAGGACCGGTCTGGAGAAGGTGCTTTGGTATAACGGGGCTTTCATCTAAAGACCAATATACGGTATTTTCCGGCGCATAAGACGACTTTTTAACCCCTGAAATTTTTTTCTTAAAAGTTGGGGGTCGTCTTATACGCCGGTAACCTAACCGCGGCCGTCCATTTTCAAAAGCCGCGCCTCCTCCTTCTGCTGTTCCGTGATAGGCGGAACACTCAGCTTCCCAGGAGACACTGGCCCAGATTCTCAAAGGAGATACGACGGCGTATCTCCAGATACGCCGTCGTATCTCTGAGTCTGAGCCGTCGTATCTATGCGCCTGATTCTTAGGCCTCGTACAGACGAGGGGATATCCGCTGGAAACGGTCCGCCGGACCGTTTCCAGCGGACATTCCTCCTCCGGATTTTGATCCGATGGCTTGTACACACCATCGGATCAAAATCCGCGCGGAAAACATCCGCGGTCACGTGTCGCGCCGTCGCCACGACGATGACGCGCCGACGTGCGCGACGCTGGAAGGTAAATACTTCCACGCATGCGTCGAATCAATACGACGCATGCGAGGGAGGGGAGCGGACGGACTGATCCGGTGAGTCTGTACAGACGACCGGATCAGTCCGCTGGACTGGATTCCAGCATGCTAAGAAATTTTTATCCGCTGGAAATCCGTCGGCTGGAGAAATCTCCGCCGAAAAATGTCCGCTAGGCCGTACACACGACCGGATTTGTCTGCTGGAACTGATCCGCGGATCAATCCCAGCAGATAGATCCGGTCGTGTGTACGAGGCCTAAGAATCAGTTACGCATAGATTTGTATTAGATCCGACCGGCGTAAGTCTCTTACGCCATCGGATCTTAACTGCATATTTACGGCTGGCCGCTAGGGGCGTGTACGCTGATTTACGCCTAGAAATATGTAAATCAGCTAGATACGCGAATTCACGAACGTACGCCTGGCCGACGCAGTACAGATACGCCGTTTACGTTAGGCTTTTCGCGGCGTAAAGTTACCCCTGCTAGATGAGGCGTACCAATGTTAAGTATGGACGTCGTTCCCGCGTCGAATTTTGAAAATTTTACGTCGTTTGCGTAAGTTGTTTGCGAATAGGGCTGGGCGTCATTTACGTTCACGTCGAAAGCATTGGCTTCTTGCGGGTTAATTTGGAGCATGCGCACTGGGATACTTTCACGGACGGCGCATGCGCCGTTCATAAAAAAAGCGTCATTTACGTGGGGTCACATAAAATTTACATAACACACGCCCACATCTAACACATTTGAATTAGGCGGGCTTACGCCGGCCTATTTACGCTGCGCCGCCGCAACTTTCGTTTGAGAATACGGCACTTGCCTGTAAAAGTTGCGGAGGCGTAACGTAAATAGGATACGTTACGCCCACACAAAGATACGCGCTTCTACGTGAATCCGGGCCACTGTGTTCAGCGTTCTGCCTATCACAGATGCCCTCTCGTCCTCGGACAAGAGGGCATCCGTGATAGGCGGAACGCTGAACACAGTGTCTCCTGGGAAGCTGAGTGTTCCGCCTATCACGGAACAGCAGAAGGAGGAGGTGCGGCTTTTGAAAATGGATGGCCGCGGTCTGAGATTCAGCATGTCAGGGATAAGGTAAGGGATCGAAACATGCAGTGACACAGTGAGGCATGTATCATTGGCACAGTGAGGCATGTATCATTGGCACAGTGAGGCATGTATCAACGGGACAGTGAGGCATGTATCAACGGCACAGTGAGGCATGTATCAACGGGACAGTGAGGCATGTATCAGCGGCACAGTGAGGCATGTATCATTGGCACAGTGAGGCATGTATCAACGGGACAGTGAGGCATGTATCAACGGCACAGTGAGGCATGTATCAACGGGACAGTGAGGCATGTATCAGCGGCACAGTGAGGCATGTATCAGCGGGACAGTGAGGCATGTATCAATGGGACAGTGAGGCATGTATCATTGGCACAGTGAGGCATGTATCATTGGTACAGTGAGGCATGTATCATTGGCACAGTGAGGCATGTATCAACGGGACAGTGAGGCATGTATCAATGGCACAGTGAGGCATGTAACGGTGGCACAGTGAGGCATGTAACGTTGGCACAGTGAGGCATGTATCAACGGGACAGTGAGGCATGTATCAGCGGCACAGTGAGGCATGTATCAGCGGCACAGTGAGGCATGCATCAGCGGCACAGTGAGGCATGTATCAGCGGCACAGTGAGGCATGTATCAGCGGGACAGTGAGGCATGTATCAGCGGCACAGTGAGGCATGTATCAACGGGACAGTGAGGCATGTATCAATGGGACAGTGAGGCATGTATCATTGGCACAGTGAGGCATGTATCATTGGTACAGTGAGGCATGTATCATTGGCACAGTGAGGCATGTATCAACGGGACAGTGAGGCATGTATCATTGGCACAGTGAGGCATGTATCATTGGCACAGTGAGGCATGTATCAACGGGACAGTGAGGCATGTATCAATGGGACAGTGAGGCATGTATCATTGGCACAGTGAGGCATGTATCATTGGTACAGTGAGGCATGTATCATTGGCACAGTGAGGCATGTATCAACGGGACAGTGAGGCATGTATCATTGGCACAGTGAGGCATGTAACAATGGCACAGTGAGGCATGTATCAACGGGACAGTGAGGCATGTATCATTGGCACAGTGAGGCATGTATCATTGGCACAGTGAGGCATATATAATTGGCACAGTGAGGCATGTATCATTGGCACAGTGAGGCATGTATCATTGGCACAGTGAGGCATGTAACGGTGGCACAGTGAGGCATGTAACAGTGGAACAGTGAGGCATGTAATGGTGGCACAGTCTGGCATGTAATGGCACAGTGAGGCATGTAATGGTGGCACAGTCTGTCATGTAACGGTGGCACAGTGAGGCATGTAACGATGGCACAGTGAGGCATGTAACAATGGCACAGTGAGGCATGTAACAATGGCACAGTGAGGCATGTAACGGTGGCACAGTGAGGCATGTAACGTTGGCACAGTGAGGCATGTAACAATGGCACAGTGAGGCATGTAACAATGGCACAGTGAGGCATGTAACGGTGGCACAGTGAGGCATGTAACGTTGGCACAGTGAGGCATGTAACGTTGGCACAGTGAGGCATGTAACAGTGACGGCAAATACGGTAGAAGAATTGTAAGTAAAGAGCGGAATATTGTTTGTGAAAACGGCGCACTGAAGAAGATACATTCCATGTTCTCTTGTATCTCATGGGCTTGCCATGGAAGAGATGCTACTATGCAGCCAGGACCTGTGCTTGTCCCCCCCTCCCCACCCCCGCACGCTATGACCATCGTTTTACATACCATTGAATGGGGAAATCTTCTGTTGCGTCGCGGGAGTTCAGCATGTTCAGACCTCCTCAGCTTCTGAGGACAATGGCTGACCACATGCAGAACAAAGAAACCAGCCTTGGCACACGAGCTGACAACCGGAGGCAGTCATTTTCCTTCCATAGTACGGGTTGTCATGTTCCCGGACTTGCGCTGGCTTTGGGGTAGTTTCAGGTACATTTGCGCATTTTTTGCGGAGGCGCAGGGCAACGCTTTTGCCCTGCGCCCCCACAAATTTTCTGCGCTACCCGCGATTCACGGAGCAGTAGCTCCGTAAATTGCATGTGCGCTCCGGCAAAATGCCCGGCGTAAGCGCGCGCAATTTAAATGATCCCGTAGGGGGCGGGAATCATTTAAATTAGGCGCGTTCCCGCGCCGATCGTAGAGCGCATGCTCCGTCGGGAAACTTTCTCGACGTGCATTGCGGCAAATGGCGTCGCAAGGACGTCATTTGCTTCAAAGTGAACGTGAATGGCGTCCAGCGCCATTCACGATTCACTTACGCAAACTACGTAAAGTTCAAATTTCGCGACGCGGGAACGACGGGTATACGTAACATTGGCTGTTCCCCTGCTATTATATATAATAGCAGGGGCAGCCTTACGCGAAAACCGCCGTACGCAAACGACGTAAACTGCGTACGCAGGGCTCACGTAACGTTGTGAATCGGCGTTACTATGCAATTTGCATACTATACACTGAGCACAATGGGAGCGCCACCTAGCGGCCATCGCAAGAATGCAGCCTAAGATATGCGGGCATAAGAGCCTTATGCCACGCATATCTTAGGCTGCAGTCGGCGTAACGAGGTTCCTGAATCAGGAGCATTCGTTACGCCGGCGCAAGCAAGCAATTGCGCTGCGTAACTATGGTTACGCAGGCGCAATTGCTCTCTGAATCCGGGCCCCTGTGGTTTTTTTTTTGCGTTATTTTAGATACAACGCTTGGTAGAGAAGTTTAAAGTAGGTTGATATCGGTGGGAAGGCTGTCCACAAGGTTTAGGAGTGTCTATGAAAATGTTTGACCATTCTTCCAGAAGCGTATATTTGTGGGGTCAGTCGCTGATGTCGGATGAGAAGGCCTGGCTCACAGTCTCTGCTGTAATTCATCCCAAAGGTGTTCTATTGGGTTGAGGTCAGGACTCTGTGCCGGCCAGTGAAGTTCCTCCGCCCCAAACTCCCTCATTCATGTCTCTATGGACCTTGCTTTGTGCACTGGTGCTCAGTCATGTTGGAACAGGAAGGGGCCGTCCCCCAAACTGTTCCCACAAAGTTGGGATCATCAAATTGTCCAAAATGTCTTGGTGTGCTGACACCTTAAGAGTTCCCTTCACTGGAACTAAGGGGCCAAACCCAACCCCTGAAAAACAACCCCCACACCATAATCCCCCCTCCACCAAATGATTTGGACCAGTGCACAAAGCAAGGTCCATAAAGACATGGATGAGCGAATTTGGGGTGGAGAAACTTGACTGGCCTGCATAGGATGCATTAAGGCAGGGTTCGACAAAAACCGGGCGCCAGGTCGCAATTGTGACTAGAATTAGCGACCTGGGGCGGCACAGCTGGGGTATCCTGTGTCTCAGTGCGCCCCCACCTTCCCCGCAGCGCGATCGCGTCGGGCCGCGCCGGCCGTTAATTGAGGCCGCGGCCTTCTGCAGGCCTGTGATTCCTTCTGTGATCTGGCGCCATCTTGTGGTGGCCGTTGGTATGACAAGACAACCAGCAAAGCTAATGGAGCTTCCCCTGTCTGTTTTCACTGCCATCTCCTTCCCTCTAATTAGAACCCCCAAACATTATATATATTTTTTATTCTAACACCCTAGAGAATAAAATGGCGGTCGTTGTAATACTTTCCGTCACACCGTATTTGCGCAGCGGTCTTACAAGCGCACATTTTTGGGGAAAAATACACTTTTTTTAAATTAAAAAATAAAACACCAGTAACATTAGCCCAATTTTTATTTATATTGTGAAAGATAATGTTACGCAGAGTAATTTGATACCCAACATGTCACGCTTCAAAATTGCGTCCGCTCGTGGAATGGCGACAAACTTTTACCCTTTAAAGTCTCCATAGGCGACGTTTAATAAATTCTACAGGTTGCATGTTTTGAGTTACAGAGGAGGTCTAGGGCTAGAATTATTGCTCTCGCTCTACCAATCGTAGCGATACCTCGCGAACACCGCTTTCATATGCGTTCGCTTCTGCGCGCGAGCTCGGCGGGACGGGGCGCGTTCCTGGCTCCTAACTTTTTTAGCTGGCTCCTAGATTCCAAGCAAATTTGTCAAACCCTGGGTTAAGGTAAAAAAAAACAAAAAAAAACACGAAGGTTTACAACCCCTTGAACTCCTGTTTTATTGCGCTATTTACTGAGCGTTTTTGCTTTATGCTGTATAAATATAGTGTATTGATGTTTTCAAGATCGCATGCGGTATTTGGGGGAAACGCCTAAATACCGCATGCGATCTGCTTTTTGTGAATGGGGCTCACTATTTTGTATTGGTAACGTTTTTGTGTAACGCTTATTTGTTTGGGCGGTGGGGGATGGGCAGGGACCCTTTTTTTTTGAAGGGATTGTCCTCTTTAAATCTGATTACGTGTCCTGGGCTCTGACCGTCATCTCTGCTCCTCTTCCTACTTTATTAAATTATCTCAATGAGTGAATCATAGCAGAGGCCGTGTCAGCGCATCATCCGGCGCTCTTACGGTACAGATGACATCGCTGTTGTAACCGCTACATAATTGAGCTTTCCTGGGCTCTACATTGTCACCCTCCAATAGGCTCTCACCTAACTCTCATTAACCACTTCCCGCCCGGTCAATAGTCAATTGACATAAACAAAAACCAAAAGGTTGACGCTGCGCTAAATTAAATATTGAATTATAAATGTAAATAGCTGCTAGCACTAAATTGTGTACAACAACTTGGTAACATAAAAAAGAAAAAAACAGTGCAGCGCTAGTGAGTGATATTGTGCTCATATAAATTAATAATAAACAAAAAAAGTCATTCTGGAATAAACTGAAAATATAGCCAGAATAGGAAAAAACATAAAAATGCAGATGGATATATGAAGAAAAAGTCTTAAAAAGCCACGAAACAAAGTTCATATGACTCTATCCAGTAATTTTCCTTGTGAAAGAGAAGTGGATTGTGCAGACAATGTGAAAGACTCTTGATTGATGTGAGGTAAGCTGTCACCAATACACCCGTGAGGAAGGATAAGATTGCCTGCTTACCAGATGAAAAGACTGTTTTGCATCAGTCTAATAGGGCCTGTGGGAAGTCTGGTCTCCCAATACCTTAGCCGTCAAGATAACCACGGTATAGCTCAGCATACAATCCGAAGAGTCATAAACCAAAAAAAAGAGAAGAAGGACCTCTCATAGCGTATAACGTTTAAAAATAAAAGAGGGTTTAATAAAAATTGCACTTACAATTAGGCAATATAAATACAGCATGGATAGCAAAACGTCTCCGATCTCTTGTTCCAATGCTTCTCGCTACTCGGTCAGGAAAACACAGCCGGCGTTCAGGACGGAACGCGATGACGTCACGGCACCCTACGATCGTTTCGTCGCTAATGGACTTCAACGGGGGAGTAA
Source organism: Rana temporaria (assembly GCF_905171775.1). NCBI lineage: Eukaryota > Metazoa > Chordata > Amphibia > Anura > Ranidae > Rana > Rana temporaria. The sequence continues at coordinate 14,317,752 of NC_053495.1, forward strand.
GCCGGATGTTGACGTCAGCGCGCTAGGTGTTTAAATACCCACGGGTTCCATACTGGAAAACTCGGGGAGAGTCCTCATAGTGACTGAGGGCAAAATAATTGAGTAGCGAGAAATGGAAAAGTGTTCTAATCATGTTGTACATAACGTATCAGATTAAATAACGATATATATTAGTACAGAACGCGGGGGTGTTTAATAACTGGTAGCGGAGCATCGAATAATGAAAATAAGATCGGAGGTTAACAATATATGCAAAAAGATTGTATCATAAATTTGCATAATCATAAAAATCAATCTATATTTAATTAGAAAAGATCTATATCATAAAAATCATCTATATTTAATTAGAGAAGATCTATAAATTAATTTAAATTTTGATAATGATTATGATAATTAAAATTGGAATAAAAAATTAATTAATAACATTTTTTTTTTTTTTTTTTTATTATGAATTATTTAAAAAGCAGTTTATATCCCAATCTACGTTAAGTCCGAACGGAATAAAAGATTTCATAGAAAAAATCCAGCGAGTTTCGAGCCTAGATATGGCCCGAACCATATTAGTACCACGCCAATGAGGACGAATGTTATCTATGGCAAAAAAACTTGTCCCCTTTAATTGTCTCCCATGGAATTTATCGTAATGTTTCGAGAGGTTATGTTTAGGGAACCCGCTTTTGATCCTGCCCACATGCTCACTAAGACGTATATGCAGTTCTCTCTTAGTACGGCCGATATATTGCTTTGAGCATGGACATTGAATCATGTAAACAACGTATTTTGTTGAGCAAGTCATAAATGAATCTATGTCATAAATTGTACCAGTAGCTGTTGATTGAAAATTAGTACATTTCCGTTCCCTAAAGGAATTTACCTTGCAGATATTACATCTGCGACATGGGAAAAAACCTTTAAGGGACTGGAAAAATGACATAGTTCTTGGTGGATCTATAGCATTTGGTGCAATTTTTAGCCTTAAAGCAGGTGCCCCCTTAAAAATCACGATTGGATTATCAGGGATAAGTGATCCAATAATCTTATCACTTTTAAGAATGTCCCAATGCTTTTTTAAGATTTTTTTAATTGAAAAATGCTGATTTGAATATTTGGTAGTTAGGGACCAGCTAAATTTTTCTGAAGGAATAGGGTTCTTACTACTGTTTTTTACCAATAAGGATTCTCTATCCATCTGTTCCACCTTTCTCATGGTTTCGTTAATCAAAACTTCTTGATATCCTTTAGTCAAAAATCTTTGTTTCAGAACGTGTGCTTGTTCATGGTAGTCCTTAATATCAGTGCAGTTCCTCCTTATGCGTTGAAATTGACCTTTAGGTACTGCGGCTAACCATGAGCTATGATGACAGCTTGTGACAGGAATAAAAGCGTTCCTATCTGTCTCTTTGAAGAACGTGTTGGTAATCAGTTTATCTTCTTTTACATAAATGTTTAGATCCAAAAAATGGATGTGGGAGGTGCTAATATCATATTGAAGAGAAATACCCCTCGTATTGGAATTTAATTTAAAAAAGAATTCCTCAAGTGATGTTGTGTCTCCCTCCCATATGACTAACACGTCATCTATATAGCGTTTCCAAAGTCGTAATTGTGAGGGTGGTTGATCATCAATAGCTTCTCGTTCCCAATGAGCCATAAATAAATTGGCTAGGCTGGGGGCGAATTTAGCCCCCATCGCCACGCCACAGATCTGAAGAAAAAAGGTACCACCGAACCAAAAATAGTTATGTGTAGTTGCAAATCTTAACAACTCCAAAATAAACTCCTTCTGTAAGGGTGGTATATCAGATTCTTGCTGGAGGTAAAAGTCCACTGCCTGCAGACCATGTTGATGTGAGATAACCGTGTATAAAGAAGCCACATCAGCAGTGGCAAGGATATAGCCATCCTTCCATTGGACCTCTTTTAATAGATTCAAGACTTCAGTGGTGTCTCTAAGGAAAGCAGGAGTCGATTTCACTAAGGGTTGTAAAAAACTATCTACATATTTACCTATCCTGGCCGTGACGGAATCTATTCCGCTTATAATTGGACGGCCAGGGGGTTTAACTAAACTTTTATGAAGTTTAGGTAAATAGTATATCACCGGTACTCGCGGTGTGATGGGTATGAGATGGGCATGTTCTTTTTTGTTAAGAATCCCCTTATGTAGGCCTTGATCCACAAGATTGGATAACAACTTCCTATATTTTACTGTAGGATTCGAAGGTAGGGGGGTGTATGTTGAACTATCAGACAATTGTCGATTCATTTCTTCAACATACTGGGACTTGTCTAAAATGACAATCCCCCCCCCTTTGTCTGCAGGTCTAATTACTATCTCATTCCGCTGACAGATCTTCTTGATGTTAGTCTGAATAGGGAAAACACCTCTAGGTTTAGTAATTTTAAGAGACAGAAGATCTTTTGTAACCAGTTCTTTAAATACTTGTATCGCAGGAGCAACAAAGCCTGGTGGATTGAATAGTGATGCATTCCTCAGATTGCTATGTTGAATAGGAGCACAAATGGTAGGTGGAACGTCGTCTGAATTGACTCCAGATCGTCGAATAGAAGATGGGGGAATCCTATGGATAACCTGAGTGCCATTTCCAATTGGATTTAAAATGAAATGTCTTTTAATATTCATCTTGCGGATGAATTTGTTAACATCAATAAAGGTCTCAAATTTATTGAGTTGATGTGGGGGGGCATATTTAAGACCGTGACTCAAAACATTTTGCTCGCCAACTGTTAATGAGGCTGAGCTAAGATTGAAAATACCAGCTAGGTCCGTGGTTTTCCTCTCTTTGGCCCGAATTCGCCTCCCCCCTTTTTCTTTTTTAATAGTCAATTGACGTCCGGGAAGTGGTTGTGAAATCCTGACTGGACATCTATTGACGTCCTGCAGGATTTCATGCCGGCGCGCGCCCGTGGGGGCGCGCATCGTGGCGATCGGTGATGCGGGGTGTCAGTCTGACACCCTGCATCTCCGATCTTGGTTAAGAGCCTCCGGCGGAGGCTCTTTACCACGTGATCAGCCGTGTCCAATCACGGCTGATCACGATGTAAACAGGAAGAGCCGTTGATCGGCTCTTCCTCACTCGGGTCTGACAGACGCGAGTAGAGGAGAGCCGATCGGCGTCTCTCCTGACAGGGCGGGTTTGCGCTGATTGTTTATCAGCGCAGCCCCCTTCGGATGCCCACACTGGACCACCAGGGAAGGGCAAAAAACAAAAAGGGCAATAAATAAAATAAAATAAAAAAAGTGCAGTAAAAAAATAAAAAAAGGGCAGTAAAAAAATAAAAAAAGGGCAGTAAAAAAAAAAAAAAGAATAGATGCCAATCAGTGCCCACAAATGGGCACTGACTGGCAACATGGACCCCTCAGTGTCCATCAGTGCCACCCCACAGTGTCCATCAGTGCCACCCCTCAGTGCCCATCCAGTGCCCACCTATCAGTGCCCATCTGTTCCACCCATAAGTACCCATCAGTGCCACCCATAAGTGCTGCCTATGAGTGCCCACCTGTGCTGCCTATGAGTGCCCACCTGTGCTGCCTATGAGTGCCCACCTGTGCTGCCTATGAGTGCCCACCTGTGCTGCCTATGAGTGCCCACCTGTGCCGCCTATGAGTGCCCACCTGTGCCGCCTATGAGTGCCCATAAGTGCCGCCTATGAGTGCCCATCAGTGCCGCATACCAGCGCTGCCTATCAGTGCCGCCTATCAGTGTCCAACAGTGCCACCTCACCGGTGCCCATCAGTGCCACCTCATCTGTGCCCATAATCGAAGTAGAAAACGTACTTATTTACCAAAAAAATAAAAACTGATTTTTTTTCAAAATTTTCGTTTTTTTTTTAGTTGTTGCGCAAAAAATAAAAATCGCAGAGGTGATCAAATACCACCAAAAGAAAGCTCTATTTGTGGGAACAAAATGATAAAAAAATAGTTTGGGTACAGTGTAGCACGACCGCGCAATTGTCATTCAGAGTGCGACAGCGCTGAAAGCTGAAAATTGGCCTGGGCAGGAAGGTACGTAAGTGCCCGGTATGGAAGTGGTTAAAGGGCGAGCAGCAAGCAAGGCCTCCCCGGTCCCTTGTAAACATGAAGGATGCGCTATGGCGGGAGCGATAATGCGTTTTCCCCGTTTTTGGCCAGGCAGCCCGCCTGCGCCACTTCTTTCAAGATTAGGGCTCTCCCGGGGTTAATTGTACCTGCAGGGGACGCAGGAAGCTGTGACATCCCGGGGACCGTCTGTGCAGAAAATCGCTTCTCTTGCCAAAGCCGCTAAAAGCGCGCCCGAGCTTTGTCTGAGGGCAGAAATTGTAGAGGCTCTTACCGTCTAATGATAGGACACCCCCCCCCCCCGCCCTTCGGCATAAAATGCGCTTAGCATTCAGAACAACGCAGTCTATTAAAGGGAAAGTAGTGGTTTTCGGCCAGTGCACATTTTCAGTTATTATGGGCCCATCTACCTGAAAGTCATTTTTGCCGCGACTTTCACATTTTGCTGTGATCGCCGTTCCCGTGATTTGATGATTCTCGCTTGAGTGGAGCGTGGTCACGCCGAATGCCTGCCGAGATAAAATAACTGCCTGAAGAATCTGTTGTTTGTGAGCCTGTCTGAGCAAATGGACTCGTTCTCGAGAGAAGGGAATGGTAAAATACAGAGAACGTGCGGAGGAGGGAGCAGAGCCTGCATCTGTAATAAGCTTAACCACTTAAGACCCGGACCTTTAGGCAGCTAAAGGACCCGGCCAGGTTTTGCGATTCGGGACACTGCATCGCTTTAACAGACAATTGCGCGGTCGTGTGACGTGGCTCCCAAAAAAAATTGGCGTCCTTTTTTTTCCACAAATAGAGCTTTCTTTTGGTGGTATTTGATCACCTCTGCGTTTTTTATTTTTTGCGCTATAAACAAAAATAGAGCGACAATTTTGAAAAAAATTCTATATTTTTTACTTTTTGCTGTAATAAATATCCCCCAAAAATATATAAAAAATAATTTCCTCAGTTTAGGCCGATACGTATTCTTTTATATATTTTTGGTAAAAAAAAAATCGCAATAAGCGTTTATCGGTTGGTTTGCGCACAATTTATAGCGTTTACAAAATAGGGGATAGTTTTATTGCATTTTTATGAATTTTTTTTTTTTTTTACTACTAATGGCGGTGATCAGCGATTTTTTTCGTGACTGCGACATTATGGCGGACACTTCGGACAATTTTGACACATTTTTGGGACCATTGTCATTTTCACAGCAAAAAATGCATTTAAAATGCATTGTTTACTGTGAAAATGACAATTGCAGTTTGGGAGTTAACCACAAGTTGGCGCTGAAGGGGTTATGTATGACCTCATCTGTGTTTCTAACTGTATGGGGGTGTGGCTGTAGGTGTGACGTCATCGATTGCGTATCCCTATAAAGGGGATCACACGATCGATGTCAGCGCCACAGTGAAGAACGGGGGAAGCACGCAGCCCGGCAGGTCAGGAAGGGGGTGAGCCAGCGCCCCCCCTCCTACACCGTACCAGGTCACATGCCCTCAACATGGGGGGGGGGTTGGTGCTTTGGGGCACTGTGCCCTCCACCCCAAAGCACCTTGCCCCTTGTTGATGGGGACAAGGGCCTCTTCCTGACAACCCTGGCTGTTGGTTGTCGGGGTCTGCAGGCGGGGGGCTTATCAGAATCTGGAAGCCCCCTTTAATAAGGGGGCCCCCAGATCCTGGCCCCCCACCCTATGTGAATGAGTATGGGGTACATCGTGGGGTGGGGGTTGTCTGTACTGATGGGTTAGACTGTGGGAGTCTGTACTGAGGCATTCTCTACTGGGGGGAGTCTGTATTGAGGGGATCTGTACTGGGAGAAGTCTGTATTAAGGGGATCTGTAATGGGGGGAGTCTGTAATGGGGGGAGTCTGTAATGGGGGGAGTCTGTATTGAGGTGATCTGTAATAGGGGGAGTCTGTACTAAGGGATTCTCTACTGGGAGAAGTCTGTATTAAGGGGATCTGTAATGGGGCGAGTCTGTGCTGAGGGGATCTGTAATGGGGGGAGTCTGTACTGAGGGATTCTCTACTGGGAGGAGAGTGTATTGAGGGGATCTGTAGTGGGGGGAGTCTGTACTGAGGGGATCTGTAATTGGGGGGAGTCTGTACTGAGGGGATCTGTAATGGGGGGGGAGTCTGTATTGAGGGGATCTGTATTGAGAAGATCTGTAATGGGGAAGTCAGTACTGAGGGATTCTCTACTGGGAGGAGTCTGTACTGAGGGGATCTGTAATGGGGTGAGTCTGTATCAAGGGGGTCTGTACTGGGCAAAGGGGGTGTCTGTAATGGTAGGTTAGACTGGGAGTCTGTACTGGGAAGGGGGGGGGGGCTGTCTGTGCTGATGGGTTAGACTGTGGAAGTCTATACTGGGAAAGGGGGATGTCTATACTGATGGGTTAGATTGTTGGAGTCAGTACTGAGGAGGTCTGTACTGGGGGGAGTCTGTACTGAGGGACCTCTACTGAGAAGCGTCTGGTATCTGTACTGATGGGCTATACTGGGGGGAGTCTCTACTGAAGGGAATCTGTACTGGGGGAGTCTGTATTGGGGTGATCTCTATTGAGGAGTTTCTGTACTGGAGAAGGGAGGGGGTGTCTGCAGTGATGGGTTAGACCAGTGATGGTGAACCTCGGCACCCCAGATGTTTTGGAACTTCCCATGATGCTCATGCACTCTGCAGTGTAGTTGCGCATCATGGGAAATGTAGTTCCAAAACATCTGGGGTGGTTCGCCATCACTGGGTTAGACTGTGGGAGTCTGTACTGAGGGGGTCTATACTTAGTCGCACTGGGTAGGGTCTGTTCTGAAAGGCTAGGTTGGGATGCTGTTGTACTAGGGAAGGTCTGCACTAGGGAAAAGAGGGGGGGGGTCTGTACTACGGGGGTTAGGCTGAGAGAGTGGTCTGTATTGAGGTGGTGTGCGGGGAGGGGTTAATTTAGGGCTGTGGGGGAAGCTCTGTACAGGGGATTGGGGCTGTTGGTTGAGATCTGTACCATGGTGAATATGATCTTGGGAAGGGGGGGGTGACGGATTTGTACGGGCAGGAGGGGGTAATTTTTTCTTGTATTCTGTGCAGTGGCCTATTATCAAGCACTCCTGAACCCTGCACTCTGTGCGTTCTCCTGAAAGTGTAGCTACAAGGACTATGGCATATGTGTGCAGTGAGCAGGCTCAGTCTTTATATATCCAATGTCCTTTAAGGCCATCCCACTTTTTTGGCCACACCCACAATTCAGCTCAGCACACTGCACGTAACTTTATTTCTTTTTTTTTCTATGGGTGTATGGTGGGGGTGTGTCGAAAACTGTCCCCTTTTCACCAATATATTCACGTACCATTTCTAAAACTTTAAAGCTCACCGGCAATAAATAAAGGTAAAGCTGAATTAAAAACAGTTCGTCCCTGTCCCAGACAGAAATCCAGTTTGCAATCACGTTAACAGGTTTAGAGTTGCGCAATTCCCAACGAAACTGCGTAATGTACACAAATCGATGGGTGAGTCAAGTAATCAGGTTCCGCCATGTAAAACAACTCAGTCAGCAGCCAAGCGGAAATTACATGGAATTATGGTGGCGACGGAGCTGTTTGAGGGAGTTTAGTTATTCTGTGTAACGCTTGTAATGTAGACCTCCACTTGTAAAAAGAAGAAAACGACACAAAATAAAAGACAAGCGTTACAAAGTGCGATGCGGACCCGCTCTTCTGCGTGACAACTTTGCCTGCAAAGTGGGGTTTAGGGCCCCTTGTACTCGTAGGGCTAGATTCAGAAAGATCTGCCTATCTTTAGGCAGGCGTAGCGTATCTCAGATACACTACGCCGCCGTAACTTAGATCGGCAGGTCCTGTATTCAGAAAGAAGTTGCGCTCTAAGTTACGGCGGCGTAGTATAAATGGGCCGGCGTAAGCCCGCCTAATTTAAATTGTCCAGGCAGTGGGCATGTTGTATTAAAATGAGCCTTGACCCCACGTAATTGACTTTCCTAACGAACGGCGCATGCGCCGTCCGTGAACGTATCCCAGTGCGCATGCTCGAAATCACGTCGCAAATAGTCAATGCTTTCGACGTGAACGTAACTTACGCACAGCCCTATTCGCGTACGACTTACGCAAACGTCGGAAAATTCGACGCCGACGTCCATACTTAACATTGGCTACGCCTCATATAGCAGGGGTAACTTTACGCCGGAAAAAGCCTTACGTAAACGCCGTAAAAAAATCCGCCGGGCGCACGTACGTTTCTGAATCGGCGTATTTAGCTAATTTGCATATTCTAAGTGGAAATCAACGGAAGCGCCACCTAGTGGCCAGTGTAAATAAGATACGACGGCGTAGGAGACTTACGGAGACTTACGCCGGTCGTATCTTAGCAACATTTAAGCGTATCTCAATTTGAGCATACGCTTAAAGATACGACGGCGCGGATTCGGACTTACGAGGGCGTACTGATACGCCCGTCGTAAGTCTTTCTGAATCTAGCCCGTAGCGTCTATCCCCTGTGCATGCAATCCTGGCGTTTTAGTGCACTTGCAGCCTGTCAAAACCAATGGCAGGCTGATATGTGCTATGGCTGGACGGGGGTAAGAGCTGTACTGGGTAATACTTGCGTTTAGGGCCCTATGTGTTCATATGCATTGCGGGGCATTTGCCCATCTCACCTCTGGGCATTCATCCCTGAAAGCATAGGGCCCTAAATGTGAGAACAACATGCAGCCCTGTTCTGCCCCAGTGTATTTGAGGCTGCTATAAAGTTGGGATGCAGGGATGGATGGTGCACCTGTGCCTCCCGAGCACACTAACACAATGAAATTTGAGCACACAAGGCCTGCGGGGTAGATGGCACAGGTGAGCTGGCTAGCCCCACTGCCAGCAGCCTATCAAACTTATGTTAAGGGTAGTGCCCCCGGGCAATTGCTGAGAGGGAAGGGGTTAAAGTGATACTATATATATATATATATATTTTTTAAAATAACAAACATGTCATACTTACCTCCACTGTGCAGGCCGTTTTGCACAGAGTGGCACCGAACGCCGTTTTCTGGGCTCCTCCGGTGGCTCTCTCGGCACCTCCCCGCTTCAGATAACCCCCTATGGGAAGCGCTCTCCCAAGGGGGTTACCTTGCGGGCGCGTTCCCGAGTCCAGCATTCGGCGTCCATAGTCGCAGAGTGCGGGACTCGGCCCCGGCGCCCGCGTCATTGGATTTGGCCACGTTGCCACTCATTAAAATTAAAAGAAAAGAGGTTTAACCATAAACTACATAGAGGGTTCTTTACTGTAGGAGGGGCAAGGATGTGGAATTCCCTTCCACAGGCGGTGGTCTCAGCGGGGAGCATCGATAGTTTAAAAAAAACTATTAGAGAAGCACCTCACTATTGTCCCATCTGTAGACCAAGCAATTTGCACAATACACCAATAAACCTTCATTAGTTGAGTGACCAAGTACAGCGTCTCCCTGTGCTATCCTCTTCTTTCACAGCATTATGGTTGTATCTACACAACAGGTTCACTTTGAGTGAGTGTGAGCGCCATCTTTTCTTTGCAATCCCCCCCCCTCATTTTTTATTCTCTAACGGATGCAGAAATAACCCCATTCCTGCGAGTCTGGGAGATTAGCGGTGACGGCGCTCGTGTTTACACACACCCGCTGTAATGAGCTTTGTGTGAGACGGTAATGTCTTGTCTTGTTGCGTCTAATTGTTATCTTACGGTTTTATTCCTGCTGATTCTAGACTCATTACCTCCATCCTACATCTTCCGCAGCTTCTCCTTTCAGTGGCGGCACTGACTCCGCACCTTCCCCGTCTCACTAATTGTAGAAGCATTTAGATGTCTGTACATGTGTTCCCTGCAAATGACCCTCTCTCTGGGGAACGCAGTGTGTATTTTTAGACACCTGTTTTCTTTTATAAGCCCGTCACGAAAATACTAAGGCGACTGTTTTTTTTTAATAAGCGTAGGTAATAATGGTCAACAAAAGTATTTGACGTGCAACACCCAGCCCTGTACAGGTAGAAAGATGTCACAGCTCAGTTTGGAACCTCTGGATCCATCATAATGGTTTGCTGGTGGCTGGGGTGGCCTTCAGACGGGCCCTGATTCTCTTCTCTCCTCCCCTTCTTCTTGTTCTTCTTCTCCTTCTCCTCCTCTTTCTTCTTCTTCTTCTTGTTCTTCTTGTTCTCCTTCTTCTTCTTCTCCTCCTTCTTCTCCTTCTTCTCCTTCTTGTTCTCCTCCTTCTTCTCCTCCTTCTTCTTCATCTCCTTCTCCTTCTTCTTCTCCTTCTTTTTCTCCTCCTTCTTTTTCTCCTCCTTCTTCTTCTCCTTCTCCTTCTCCTTCTTCTTCTCCTTCTCCTTCTTATTCTCCTTTTTCTTCTGCTTCTCCTTCTTCTTGTTCTCCTTCTTCTTGTTCTCCTTCTTCTTGTTCTCCTTCTTCTTGTTCTCCTCCTCCTTCTTCTCATTCTTCTCCTTCTTCTTCTCTTCCTCTTCTCTTTCTCTCCTCTTCCTCTTCTCTCTTTCTCGCATTCCTCTTTTTCTTCTCCCTTTTCTCTTCCCGTCCCCGCCTCTTTTCTTCCCCTTAATCCTCTCCTCTTTTCCTTCCTCCTCTTCTCTTTCTCATCTTTCTTTTTTCTCTTTTTCTTTCTCTTTCTCTTCCTCTTTCTCTTTCTCTTCCTCTTTCTCTTTCTCTTTCTCCTTCCTTTTCCTCCTTCTCTTCCTCTTTCTCTTTTTCCTTCCTTTTCCTCTTTCTCTTCCTCTTTCTCCTTCCTTTCCCTCTTTCTCTTTCTCTTTCTCTTCCTTTTCCTCTTTCTCCTTCCTTTTCCTCTTTCTCCTTCCTTTTCCTCTTTCCCCTTTCCTCTTTCCCCTTTCCTCTTTCCCCTTCCCTCTTTCTTTCTTTCTTTCTTTCTTTCTTTCTTTCTTTCTTTCTTTCTTTCTTTCTTTCTTTCTTTCTTTCTCTTTTTCTTTAGAATGTGGGGTACCATGAAGATGTAACGATGATTTATCCCACGCATGTTTTGGATATCTCTGATACCTACTACTTGTGTCTTATTATTATGTCGATCTTGACCATGTCCTGCTCCTGTGTTGTAGGACCACTACACAGACTCGTGGCTTTAATTACCGTTTAACATGGGAGTCTATGGAAGGGGTGCCCGGCTTTGAAAAATCGGTGCTCCCCAACCAACAAACTTTGCACACTTGTAGAGAAGAAATGTGTGCCAAGTTCCTGGCCCAGAGGACCTACGACCGGCTGGTACCGGGCCCCCAAATTCACCGGAGAAATTACCGTTTAACATAGGTCTCCCAGACAACAAACTTTGCACACTTGTAGAGGAAGAGTGGGGCTACATGTGTGTCACTGTGCCCATGACTAGACTGACGTTTAACATGGAAGTCTATGGAAGGGGTGCCCAGCTTTGAAAAATCGGTGCTCCGCAGCAGTAGGTCCCCCACACAACAAACTTGGCACACATGTAGCCCCATTTCTCCTCTACAAGTGTGCAAAGTTCCAGGGGACCTACGACTGGCTGGTACTGGGTCCCCAAATTCACCTGAGAAATTACCGTTTAACATGGGAGTCTATGGAAGGGGTGCCCGGCTTTGAAAAATCGGTGCTCCCCAGCCAACAAACTTTGCACACTTGTAGAGAAGAAATGTGTGCCAAGTTCCTAGTCCAGGGGACCTGCGACCGGCCCGTATCGGGTCCCCAAATTCACCGGAGATATTACCGTTTAACATTGGAGTCTATGGAAGGGGTGCCTGGCTTTGAAAAATCAGTGCTCCCCGGCCGTAGGTCCCCCAGACAACAAACTTTGCACACTTATAGAGGAAGAGTGGGGCTACATGTGTGCCAAGTTTGGTACCGAGTCCCCAAATTTCGGGAGATCAGGTGCAAAAAGGTGACTCGAGTATAAGCCGAGGGGGGCATTTTCAGTGCAAAAAAAATGTGCTAAAAAACTCGGCTTATACTCGAGTATATACGGTAGATTTTTTTTTTTTTTGATTTGATATGTTTTATAACAAAAAGTAGAAAATATTGAACCCTACGGACTACGGAATGAGATGCCATTTAAATTCATGTGCGTGTAAAGGCAGGCGTCCCAATACTTTTGGTAATATAGTGTACTGCTTTGGAAAACCAATCGTCATTCAGTTAGGATTTTCATCTACTAGCCCAAGAAGCCGAGAGCTTAATAAAGAATATCCAGTAAGTCAGTTCTGACAAGACGGCATTGGGCAATATGTCACAATGATGGCTTAATATTTTTTTCTTGGCTTATCAAGGGAGGTGTTCAGGGGAGACGGATTTCCAGACCTTGATTTGACTCTGCGGGGAGGAGAGAGAAAAGAAATGTGCGTAGAGCGCCGGCGAGATTGTCTCCGACAATTGCTTGGTTTTCTGGTCTAGCCTCTCTCATGAAGATTCATGTGTCAGCTCCTCAGACTGATATGTGTTTATTTCCAGAGCCGATAATAACGAGAGACAGAGTAGAAGACGGGGGCGCCACAAGGCTGCAGGCCAAACAACGCGTTCACATAATGAACTTATATCAGAATTCCATTTTAACCCCTTTGCCATCTCGAAAGCGGGTGTCCTCAAACGTTCTAAAAAAAGGGCCTTCAGACTTTAAGGCTGCATTCACACTACAACGCGGCGCATTTTACCGCGAATTGCCGCGACAAATTGCGGCGTTTTGTCCCGCGATTTTCCGCGACAGTACGCGGTAAAATACGCCGCGGTAACATACACAGAAGGGCTGATCTACATTGTCGGCTATGGCCGAACGGCGAAAGCCGCCTGAAAAAAAAGGTCCGGGACTTGTTTTGAGCTTCAGGCGTTTCGGCGTTTCGGCATCACCATAGTTTCTGCTAAACACTGCCCGATTTTAGAATGAAAGATTTGGTAAAAGTGGAGTTGGTAAAGAGTTTGAATGGGAGTGGGGCTGCTTGAGTCAGCAGAAGGTTTATTAATCATGCATTTGCTTAAAGTGGAGTTCCTCACAAAAATGGAACTCCTGTTTTTGGATTACCCCCCCCCCGTGTCACATTTGGCATCTTTCAGGGGGGTGGAGGGAGCAGAGACCTGTGTAATCCAGGTATTTTCTCCCACTTCCGTGCATAGATCGCCACAGGGACCTAGGCCGCGTCCGGCACCTACTCCGTCCCACCCTGCTGTCTTCTGGGAGACACACAGGTCCCAGAAGACAGCAGGGACCAGTGGGATCGCACAGCACGACTTGCGCATGAGCAGTAGGGAACCAGGATGTTCGAATGAAAGTGGGGCTGCTTCATTTATTAATTTATAATCATGCACTTGCTTAAAGCAGAGTTCAACCCAAAAATGGAACTTCCACTTTTTGGAACCGCCCCCCCCCCCCAGTGTGAGATTTGGCACCTTTCAGGGGGGGGGGGGCAGATACCTGTGTAATCCAGGTATTTTCCGGGGCCTACTCCGCCCCCCCCTTCTGTCTTCTGGGAGACACACAGGTCCCAGAAGACAGCAGGGACCATTGGGATCGCGCAGCACACCTCGCACATGCGCCTTAGGGACCCAGGAGGTGAAGCCGCAAGATGGTAGCACCTCCACCCAAGAGCCGAGGGACAGATTTGCTTCGGGTGACGACATCGCAGTCGCCCTGGACAGGTAAGTGTCCATGTATTAAAAGTCAGCAGCTACAGTGTTTGTAGCTGCTGACTTTTAATATATATATTTTTTTCAGCGGAACTCCACTTTAAGGGCGCAGACTCAGAAGAACATGAGCTGATTGCGGACCTTTGGGAGAATATGTAGAATATGCTGATGATCGTGGTTTGGAGGCACAGGTGCTGATTGGAGCTGGGTTGAGGGATGCAAAGCAAGCATTGATAGTAGCTGAGGTTTAGAGAGGATAGATGATTGGCAGCGGATCGTCTGCCATTTAAAAGGGTTGCAGGACTGGATGGGGGACCAGGGTTAAAGGGAGAGGCGACGTGGCGGATGTGTCCCTTCCCTCCAATCAGCTCCAGGAGAGTCAGGACGCCCACTAACACACAGCTCCTTTCTCTATCTGCAACGTAGAGAGCGTCCTGACTCTCCTGCTCGCCCCCTCCCCCCTCAAGCGGCTTTCTCCACACCAGGGAGAAAGCCTCGCATTACTGTGTGGAGTTACAGACAGAAGAACAGGAAGTGAGGATTTCTCAGAAGAAATAAGGACATTTAAAAGCAAAATGGAAGGATGAGGTAAGTGAAGGAGGACTGCACTAAGGTAAAGGAAGCTACTTAGGAAAAAGAAATTTTTTTACCTTTACAACCCCTTTAAGTTTAACCTTCGACTTTTTAATTTTTTTTGGTAAAACCTTTAGCAGACGTCCGTCTTTAAATAATGTAATGATCCAGTCGTTGTGCGGCGAGGCTCACTCATAATGATGGATCACGGAAGGATTGTAATGAAATTTCTGCCGTAATGAGTGGAGATAGCAGAAAGACTCGAGACAAACCGCTATTAATATATCCTTCTCTTCTGACCTTGCCGAGAAATTGTCACCGCGCCGGCTTTATAATGACTTCTCGGACCTTGATGAAAAGCTCAGGATTTTGTCATATTAGGAACGAAGGTTGAGGTTCTGAATCCTTTCCTTTTTTATTTTTTTAATGCTGTATACATGTAGGTAGATTCAGTAAGAGTTAGGCCGGCTTATCAGTAGATAAGCCGACCTAACTCAGAATCTACGCCGACTTATGTTTAAGCGTATGCTCAAACAGAGATACGCTTAAACATATCTAAGATACGACGGCTTGCGCCGTCCTATCTTAGATTGCAATATTTTGGATGGCCGCTAGGTGGCGCTTCCATTGCGGTCGGCGTAGAATATGTAAATTAGTAGATACGCCAATTCACGAACGTACGCCCGGCCGACGCAGTACTTTTACGCCGTTTATGTTAGAGATAGGCCGCCTAAAGTTAGCGCTTAGCCCTACATGGAATAGTAATGTTAAGTATGGCCGCCGCTCCCGCGTCGAAATTTTTACGTCGTTTGCGTAAGACGTCCGTGAATCTGGATTTACGTCGTTTACGTCCACGTCAAAATCAATATGCCCGTGCGGCGTACTTAGCCGCAATGCACACTGGGAAATGTAGGCGCCCGGCGCATGCGCAGTTCGTAAAAAATGTAAAAAACGTAAGGTCAGGCACTATTAATGTAAAACACGCCCCCCTCAAACACATTTGAATTAGGCGCCCTTACGCCCGCCGCTTTAGGCTACGCCGCCGTAACTTAGCAGGCAAGTACATTGTGAATTATGTACTTGCCTCGCTAACTTTCGGCGGCGTAGCTTAAATTCCTTAAGCTACGGCGCCGCAAAGTTGCGGCAATGTTACTGAATCTACCTAATATTTTTTTTTTTCCCGTTTTTTTTTTTTTTTTTCGTGAGAATGTATGATGATACACACAAGTGGTGGTGTTTCTTAGAAGGTGAAGGCGTTTGAATGGGCTTTAAGTGGGCTTTTAGCTACAACTTTGCCGTGCGATCGGAGCCTCCGCTTATTACTTAACGCTACTGAAAGACTCGTTTTTTTTTTCCGTCTACTTCCCAGCATTCCTTTCCTTACACAAGAACACAGCCCCAGTCATATGCAACCCTGTCCTTACACCACCTCCCATCACCATCACTCTTCTCCTGAGATAGCCTGTGATGCTGGAGGACTTTTCCATCATCTAAGACTCGTCTCCTGCAGTGCTGTACCGTTAAATAGCTGGGTGACTTTTCTTTCTTTTTTACAGAATCATTTTTCTATCCCAAAATGTTCTCTGTTAAGCAAAAGAGCGACGCGTTTTGGCTGTCGGTCTGGGAGCACCGGCCTTACATATTGCCGGCGATTGCTGAGCTGTCCATGGTGCTGAAAGGGGTTTTTCACCTTAATACTTCCTATGCATTAAAGGGGTTGTAAAGGATATTTTGGCCCGGATTCACAGACATCGGCGTATCTTTGTGTCGGCGTAGCGCATCTCATATGCGCTACGCCGACGTAACATTGAGAGGCGAGCTGAGTATTCACAAAGCACTCGCTCCCATATTTACGCCAGCGTAACGTAAATGGGCCGGCGTAAGCCCGCCTAATTCAAAGTAGGAAGGTAGTGGGCGTGCTACATGTAAATTAACCGTGACCCCATGCAAATGAAGGGCCTAACGAACGGCGCATGCGCGCGCATCCTCAGAATCACGTTGCATATACTCCCTAAGATACGCCGGCTCAATGCCTACGACGTGAACGTAACCTACGCCCAGCCCCATTCACATACGGCTTATGTCAGTGATATGCAATTAGTGGACCTCCAGCTGTTGCAAAACTACAAGTCCCATCATGCCTCTGTCCCTGGGTGTCATGCTTGTGGCTGTCAGAGTCTTGCTATGCCTAATGGGACTTGTAGTTCTGCAACATCTGGAGGTCCGCTAATTGAATATCCCTGGCTTATGTAAACGACGTAAAATACGACGGCTGTTCCGACGTCCATACCTTAACATGACTTACCCCTGCTTTGTGAGGGGTAAACTTACGCCGGACGTACGCCTTACCTAAACGGCGTAGATTACTGCGACGGGCGTAAGTACGTTCGTGAATCGGCGTATCTTGCACATTTACATATTGGATGCGTAAATCAATGGAAGCGCCCCTTGCGGCCAGCGTAAATATGCGCCCAAGATACGACGGCGTAGGAAACTTATGCCGGTCGTAGGAAGCCAAAATTCAGGCGTATCTTGTACTGTGAATAGATACGGTGTACGGTGCATAGATACGACGGCGCATTTTAGAACTTACGCGGCGTATCAGAAGATACGTCGGCGTAAGTCGTACATAAATCTGGGCCTTTTATTTTATACTTGCCTTCACTATGCAACTCGTTTTGCACAGAGTGACCCCGAACCTGGTCTTCTGGGGTCCCCCTTGGTGACTGTCTCGGCTCCTCCCCGCAAAACTAACCCCCTTCATGGGAGCTCTCTCCCATGGGGGTTAGTTCTTCCAGGCATGCTCCCGTGATACAGCCTGCAGCTATAGCCGCTCACTGTATCACTTGGCCTCTGCCCCCCAGCGTGCCACGTCATTGGATGTGATTGACAGCAGCGCAAGCCAATGACTGCGCTGCTATCAATCCATCCACTCTAGCCAATCAATGGCCAGACTGAGCGCAGAAGAGGACGTCGGGGCCGTAACTGTCAGATGTTTTTTCACCTTAAAGGGTCACTAAAGGCAAAAATGTTTTTAAAAAAAAAATAACAAACATGTTATACTTACCTCCACTGTGCAGCCCGTTTTGCACAGAGTGTTCCCTAACCCTGTCTTCTGGGGTCCCTCGGCGACTGTCGCGGCTCCTCCTCACAAAAGCTTTCCACCTTCATGCAAACGAGCTCGCATGGTGGAAAGCTTTTGCGAGCACGCTCCTGTGATACAGCGGCGGGCATAGCCGCCTACTGTATCACTCGGCCCCGCCCCCCGGCGCGCCGCGTCATCGGATGTGATTGACAGCAGCGCCAGCCAATGGCTGCGCTGCTATCAATCCGTCCAGCCTAGCCACCGGCCAGGCTGGGAACCAAAGAGGATCACAGGGACGCGCGCGGGACTTTCGAGGGGTGAGGTAAGTAAAACGGGGGTTCTGCATAGGATGCATTAAGGTGAAAAAACATTTTCCTTTACAACCCCTTTAAGGTCTGGATTGTCATTGGTGTCGTGCATAGTGGTGACATGCTGGTTCCAGATCAGTCACTAAAAATGTATTGAAGCCGGAGCAAACTAGGGCCTGGGAGTCTCGGAAGGAGGGCTCGGCATTGGCAGAGCCTCCATTTCTAAATTTCGGGTTCCTTTAAATGGTAAGCAATTGAGGGAAAGTGATTTTCTTCGGAAACTCACAGGGGTTTTATATGAAATCCCACCATGCCGGAATAATGAAGAGAAATATGAAGAGCAAGGACCTTTTGGCTTCCGCCTTGGTGAATTTTAAGAGCACTGGCCTCATAGATTACCCAGCATGGGTCGAGGGCAAATGGGCCAAAACATAATGCCATCCTGATTACTTCCATCGTAATCACACAAGTGGCCATCCCTCTGCTGAGCCTTCGCTACCGCTTGCTTGGACGGCGAGCACCGGCAGCCTATGAGAGGTGACTTTGTGAACTATGATTGATTCTTCAAACGGGAACCTGGAGGGGAAAGCGTATTCCTGCCGTGCAATGTTTTATAAGCTATTATGGCCGAAGGTACCAGGAGAAAACACCTAATAATATGTCTTCAGATTGGAGTCTTTGAAATCGACAGGCCATGTTTTTTTTTCCCTTCAAAATTCCCATGTCATGTACCATGGTCTGTATCCATGGCTCTACCTATCTCTTAAAAGACAACTTTCACTGATACCGATGTATGTCATATGTCAGCATTGTACCTTCCCTAGCCTTTTTTCCTGGGCTTTGTGTTCCCATGGGTGGGTGCTGCTGGGAAAATGACAGCCGGATCTGGACATGTTTTACTAAGAAGGAACATTTGACTTTTTGTCCCTTATGTGATAAACAATAAAGCTTATTGAAGAAAAAACAGTTACACCTAGAGACCTAAAGCAGGGCTCCAGCCGCTTGTTCCCCACCCCCATCTCTGGCCGATGCCAATATTTAGAAATCGGGGCGGCGGATGGCCGATATATGATGCCGATTTTTGTGGCCGGTATTTTAGGCCGATTTTTTTTATTTTTTTTGGTGGCACTGGCTCGTGGCACTGGATGGCACTAATTGGCACTGGAAGATGGCACTAGCAGAAGGCACTGATTGGCAGGTGGCACTTATTGGCACCAGCAGGTTGCACTGGATGGCACTGAAAGATGGTACTAGCAGATGGCACTGATTGGCAGGTGCCACTAATTGACACTGGCAGGTGGCACTGATTGGCAGATGGCACTGGTTGGCACTGGCAGATGGCACTGATTGGCACGTGGCACTGGCAGGTGGCACTAACAGGTGACACTGGCAAGTGGCACTGGTTGGCACTGACTGGCAGGTGGCACTAATTGGCACTTGATGGCAATAGTTAGCATTGGCAGATAGCACTGGTTGGCATTGGCAGGTGGCACTGATGGCTTTAGTTGGCACTGGTAGGTGGCACTGGATGGAAGGTGACACTAATTGGCACTGGATGGTGGCACTGGTATTGGCACTGGCGGGTGGCATAGGCAAATGGCACTGGACGGCAAGTGGCACTAATTGGCACTGGCGAAAAAAAAATAGTACAGACCCCCTCTCCCTCCAGTATAGACACCCCCCCTTCTGCCCCCCGTAGTACAGACACCAGGGAGCGGTGTGTGTCCCACGAGCGCGGGTCCCTCCTCCTCTGTGGGTGTAAACAGAGAGGAGGGCCGCCGCGCTGGGTGTACCAAGATGGCCGCGTCTCCGGAGCTAGGCGGAAGCCGCGGCCTTTCCTGATATTGTGACTGCGGCGGCAATCCGCGGATTGCCGCCGCGGTTACAGCATCAGGAAAGGCCGTGGCTTCTGCCTAGCTCCGGATCCGCGGCCATGTTAAATATCGGCCTAATTTGGATAAAAATCGGCCGATGCCGATTTCTCCAAAACGGCCAAATATCGGCCGACATATCGGTTGACCTCTACTCCCTGCTCCCCACTCCCTCCTCACATTTGATTGACAGCAGCAGGAGCCAATGGCTTCCGTTGCTGTCTATCAGCCCGTGAGAGGGGGAGCCAGAGCTGTGTCCATCTGATCGTCCTGATCAATACAGGACTCAGCTAAGTATTTAGGGAGGGGGTTCGGGGAAACAACTAGTGGAAGTTTTTTTACTTTAATGCAAATACAGTGAAACTTCGGATTGCGAGTAACACGGTTAACGAGCGTTTCGCAATACGAGCATCTTTTTTTTTAAATCCTGACTCGGTGAGTGTTGTCTCACAAAACAAGCAGGATTCAAGCCACAGCGTTGTGCAGTACCGCATTTGGCCAGAGGTGGGGGGGTCGCCAAAGTCGAGTGGAGCCGTTTGGAAATGCTTGGAAATACTCCGTTCCCAAGCCTTTTTCAAGGTTTTCCGAGCACAACCAAACTGTCCCCCGAACCTTATGGAAAATGTATTGTACCAAAGTTTGTCACTGTTTTACGGCATGACATGTTGGGTATCTATTTACTCAATGTAATTTAATCTTTTACAGTTTACAGAAAATGGGTGTAACATATTTGCCCTAAAATGATCTTTAGTGCATTTTTTAACTGAAATTTTAAGCTTAGGAAAACATTGCACGTATATTGTATTACATAACAAATTGGAACTATCTTTTTTTTTTTTTCTCTAGCCACTTGCCGGCCGCCTAACTGGGAATGTACGTCATGATTTTGATGTTCAATACCGTTGTTATGGTAACAGCTAGCAGCCATAACCCCTGGTATCGTTTTTTTCCCTTAGGCGGCCGTCTTTCAGATAAAAGTGGTCCCAGTGGTGGATTCGCCACGTGATCACTTTTATAGGTAGCTGCTTCCCCGATTGTTTCTAAGCTTACTGCATGCGATTCGATGTGGCCGATGGCTAGGCAGCGAGCCAAGTGAGGGCAAGATGGCCCCCACTCGGCTCTATGCCTTTGGAGGACCTAAGCGACCTCCTACATCAAGACTCTGAGGTCAAGACTCTCCACCTCCACCCCAAACTCTCTCACCCATGTCTTTATGGACCTTGTTTTACGCACTGGTGCGCAGTCATGTTGGAACAGGAAGGGATCATCCCCAAACTGTTCCAACAATGTTGGGATCATGAAATTGTCCAACATGTCTTGGTATGCTGACGCCTTAAGAGTTTCCTTCACTGAAACTAAGGGGCCAACCCCTGAAAAACAACCCCACACCATAATCTCCCCTCCACCAAATGATTTGGACCAGTGCCATAGGTGTGCGCAGCCTATTGCATTAGGGTGTGCACCCCAAAGTTCAAACACATATGAATGTCACCTGCTGTCACAGGAAGGGGGCTCTGGTGGTGGGAGAAGGTAGATTGCATATTACGGTACACCCTAAATAAGGGTGTAACGTGTTTCTAAAGTTGAAACTAGACTTTAATATAATAGGGGCATTTACACTGGCCACTGGAACCCCCAACCACTCACTTTGTGCTGCTCCTGGATAATGATAATGCCTGACCTTAACCCAATAGGATACCTTTGGGATAAATTTGAGAGGAGACCATGAGTCAGAATATAAACAGTCAGTGCTACTACCCATACATCACATAGAAAGCAGAGCTTCTGGGTGCTCGATCCACAGTCTCTGGCTGAGTGTCAGGTCACCTGTGGCAAGGTGACAAGTGCACCCCGTTAGGGTCAGGGATGCATCACAGGGTAGTGAACCCTATAGCCGACTGCTGCAAACAGAGATGAAGCGTGAGCCCAAGATTCCCCAGGGCGCGGAGTCTAAGATCCAGCTTGGTGTTCACCAGAGCCTTTGGTGGTGAGGATGGCCTTCGCTGCAGCTGGATCCAGGTCGCGACCCCTGGGGTCCCCTAGGTCACGCTCTGCAGGGAGAGAGGGGAAGCAGCAACCAGGACAAGCGATAGTGATGGGTAAGCCGAGGTCAGGGCAACAGGCAGACAAGAGTAACCGAGGCACAGGCAAAAGGTCAGGGAAACCGGCAAGCAGGAGTGGTCAGATACGAGCCAAAATCGGTACACAGGAAGGTAAACTTAGCACACAGCCGACAGGAACTCAAGCTACAAACAAAGGTTGAACAGCAAATCAGACTAGCAGTGCAGTTGTTAATATAGGCTTCCTGGGATGACCTGGGGTGGAGCCATACAGGGAGGAAGGTGATAAAAGACAGCCAGGAAGAGAGTCAGGCCTCTAATGAACACATGGAGACAGGTAAGCTGCCAGACTTTATTGCATATCCATGACACTGAGTAGAGTAATGAGGAAAAGATGATCCGCACTCCAGTCGTTGCTTTATAAAATCCTCATATTTATTTAACAAGCCACAGTGAACAAACGCAAATGAGAACAGTTGACGCGTTTCAGCCTATAAGGCCTTAGTCATAACCACTGCGAGCCAGGCCTTCTCTTCAACATCAGTTCCTGACCTCACAAATGCGCTTCTGGAAGAATGGTCAAACATTCCCATAGACACACTCCTAAACCTTGTGGACGGCCTTCCCAAAAGAGTTGAAGCTGTTATAGCTGCAAAGGGCGGGCCAACTCAATATTGAACCCTACGGACTAAGACTAAGACTAATACTTTTGGTAATATAGTGTATGTGTAATCTTCCGACCTAGAGTTAGGCCTCGTAGATGTCAGAATTGTGTCTTCTAGCTGTTGGCAGCACTTTTACTCCTCCATTAGCTTCTAGAAAACAGACGTTTCGGTGACCCACTTAGAACGCGATGGAAAAACTTCAGGTCTGCTTTTTGGCCCCCGAAGCAGTGCAGCGTTTTAATTATTCCTGAAATACAGCTCATAGAGTGTTCATTTATAATGTATGAACTTGATACATCCTGTTTTATATGTTATAAATAGAATTTTCCCATGTTCTGTTGGCCCAGCCATCCTTCTCTAATCCGTGAGAAAAGTGGAATCTCCCCCCCCGCGACCTTCTGCATGAACTACTCTAGACACGTAACGACTGCCCTCTGTATATATACATCTGAACTTTAAAGATGGATATATCGGTAACGGCAGCAGCTTCTGCCACAACCGAGATATCCATCTTTTTAGTGGGCGGTCGTGTTTTCGAGAATGGTAGTCTCTGCTGCGGATTCGCCGCAAGGTCACCGTTATCGGCAGCAGGAGAGGGACTCCCCCTCTTGCCGCTCTCCAGCGTCCCCTGCCGCTTACCGGAGCCATCGGTAGCGATGGAGGCGATCGGGTCCTACACATTGCTGGGTATGGAGATGAGTGAGGGGAAGATGGCCCCCAACCCGTTTCCATACCATAGCAGGGCGAAAGCGACGTCAAAACATCACTTCCACCCATACCTCTTAAAAGGCCATTTTTTTTTTTAATTGCATTTAAAGCGGATCTCCACCCTAAAGTGAAGTCGCGCTGATCGGCACCCTCCCCCCCTCCGGTGTCACATTTGACACCTTTCAGGGGGGAGGGGGGTGCAGATACCTGTCTACAGACAGGTATTTGCACCCACTTCCGGCCACACGACATGGGCAAAAGACGGGTTTTTTCCTGGCATCCCGTCCGTCCCCCGTTGTATGCTGGGAACACTCGGCTCCCAGCACACAGCGGGAGCCAATCGGCGGGCGCAGCGCGACTCGCGCATGCGCCGTAGGGAACCGGGCAGTGAAGCCGAGCACTTCACTTCCTGGTTCCCTCAGCGTGGATGGAGGGGGGAGCAACAGGGTGACGAGCGATCGCTCGTCATCTGCTGCGGACGCCGCTGGACTCCAGGACAGGTAAGTGTCCTAATATTAAAAGTCAGCAGCTGCAGTATTTGTAGCTGCTGGCTTTTAATATTTTTTTTTAGTGGCACATCCGCTTTAAGTCCAAATATGAGATCTGAGGGCTTTTTGACCCCAGATCTCATATTTAAGAGGACATGTTTTGTTTTTTTCTATTACAAGGGATGTTTACATTCCTTGTAATAGGAAAAAAAGTGACCCAATTAAAAAAAAAAAAAAAGTTTTAAAATCAATAAAATAAAGTAAAAAAAAATAAGATATATATATTTTTTTTTTAAAGTGCCCGCCCCCACGAGCTCACGCACAGAATTGAACGCATATGTGATCAGTGCCCGCATATGAAAACAGTGTTTAACCACTTTCCTACAGGGCACTTCCCCCCCCCCCTTCCTGCCCAGGCCATTTTTCAGCGCTGTCACACTTTGAATACAATTGCGCAGTCATGCAACACTGTACCCAAATGAAATTGTTATCATTTTCCCCCCACAAATAGAGCTTTCTATTGGTGGTATGTGATCACTTCTGCGTTTTTTTATTTCTTGTGCTATAAACAAAAGAAGAGGGACAAGTTTGGAAAAAACACAATATTTTTTACTTTTTGCTATAATAAATATCCCAAGAACAAGACAGTCTTAAATGACGGCGGGCGGTGGACAAGAGGTTAAACCACATAAGTCAGGTATCGCCGCGATCGTTGGAGCGAGAGCAATAGTTCTAGCTCTAGACCTCCTCTGTATTTTAAAACATGTAACCTGTATAATTTTTTATACATTGCCTAAGGAGATTTTTAAGGTTAAAAGTTTGACACCATTCCACGAGCGGGCGCAATTTTGAAGCGTGACATGTTGGGTATCAATTTACTCGGCGTAACATTATCTTTCACAATCTAAAAAAAAAAAAATTGGGGTAACTTTACTGTTATCTTATTTTTTAACTAAAAAAAGTGAAATTTTTCCCTAAAAAAGTGCGCTTGTAAATACGGTGTGACAAAAAGTATTGCAATGACCGCCATTTTATTCTCTAGGGTGTTAGAAAAAAAAAAAAGTTTTAACTTGCAAACACTAAGGCCCAGATTCACGTACAGCGGCGTATCTTTGAGCGGGCGTAGCGTATCCTATTTACGTTACGCCTCCGCAACTTAGACGGGCAAGTGCAGTATTCTCAAAGCACTTGCTCCGTAAGTTGCGGCGGCGTAGCGTAAATAGGCCGGCGTAAGCCTGCCTAATTCAAATGTGGAAGATGTGGGCGTGTTTTATGTAAATAACTTGTGACCCCACGTAAATGACGCTTTTTACGAACGGCACATGCGTCGTCTGTGGACATATCCCAGTGTGCATTGCTCCAAAGTACGCCGCAAGGAAGTATAGGTTTCGACGTGAACATAAATTACGTCCAGCCCCATTCACGGACGACTTACGCAAACGACATAACATTTTCAAAATTCGACGCGGGAACGGCGTCCATACTTAACATTGGTACGCCGCATGTACGCCTCATATAGCAGGGGTAACTTTACGCCGAGAAAAGCCTATCGTAAACGGCGTATCTGTACTGCGT
Organism: Rana temporaria; assembly: GCF_905171775.1. NCBI lineage: Eukaryota > Metazoa > Chordata > Amphibia > Anura > Ranidae > Rana > Rana temporaria. Next base: position 14,342,752 of record NC_053495.1, read on the forward strand.
CGGCCGGGCGTACGTTCGTGAATTTGTGTATCTAGCTGATTTACATATTTCTAGTCGTAAATAAGCCTACACGCCCCTAGCGGCCAGCGTAAATATGCAGTTAAGATCCGACCGCGTAAGAGACTTACGCCGGTCGGATCCAATACAAATCTATGCGTAACTGATTCTAAGAATCAGGCGCATAGATACGACGGCTCTCATTTGGACTTACGACGGCGTACATGGCGCTACGCCGTCGTAAGTCCTTTGAGAATCTGGGACTGAGTCTGAGTCTGAAAAACAGGCTCGGCCCTTAAGTGGTTAGACATCGTCTTTCCCTCACGCCAAAGAAACAACATCCAGAGAACGGCGAGGGAAGAGTTTCATTTGAAATCCCTCGGAGATGAATTTTTGCTGCCGGAGAAGGCGGTTTATCCGAGCCTACGTTCTGGCGTGCCAGGCTGCTGCTGGTAAGGGGGAGAATTGCCCTGCTGGAAGGAATCTGATGAAATCTCTTTGAAGTCGGGAGTTTGGAGATGACGGCAGGAGCTGGAAGTAGAAGACGTAAAGAGGGAATCAGCGCTGCTGCATTGGGGGGGGGGGGGGGGGGCATTCTTTGCATCACTGCTGAATTCATGAGGATTACAGAAGCGGCTGAGCAGCAACCAGGCTTATGTGGATAGAAACCTGAATGGGGCTGCTAACAATATATTTCTGTAGTGCGTAAAGCCACAAAGCGTGCTTCTTTCTAAAATGGACAACCAAAAACCTCGGGAGAATTGTAACCTCACCCCATACAAATCTGCCATTTAGGTTTCTGGAGACTTGAAATGGAACTGCAGGCAAATATGTGTTTGAAATAAAAATGATTAGTGTCAAAGGATTAGTTATGCTGTTCAGCCTGTCTCGTGATTTACAAAACTTGCCGCACTGTGCAGAAAGTCCACTATTCTGTTTCCTGGGTCACCATTAAGTGGACAGAGGTCATGATTCGCAGTCCAATGAACAAGCGGGATGTGGTGAGGGGACGCAGGAAGCTGCATTTCTGAACCAAGAAAATATGTATAGCAGGGCTCGACAAATCCCGGTCGCCATGGCGACTAGAAATAGGGTCCTGGCGACTTGGCTTGGAAGGGGGGGCGCCATCTGGTGGTGAGCCGTTGGTATTACAAGTTATTACCACCAGATGTGTGAGCTGGCGCCATCTGGTGGTGGCCGTTGGTATTACAAGTTAAGCATTACAAGTTAAACAGCAATTCTAATGTAATTTTTCACTATTTTCACTGCCATCTTCTTCCCTCTAATTAGAACCCCCAAACATTATATATATTTTTTATCCTAACACCCTAGAGAATAAAATGGCGATCGTTGCAATACTTTCTGTCACGCCGTATTTGCGCAGCGGTCTTACAAGCGCACTTTTTTGGGAATAAATTACACTTTTTTTAATTAAAAAATAAGACAACAGTAAAGTTATCCCCATTTGTTTTAATATTATGAAAGATAATGTTACGCCGAGTAAATTGATACCCAACATGTCACGCTTCAAAATTGCGTCCGCTCGTGGAATGGCGACAAAACTTTTACCCTTTAAAATCTCCATGGGCGTTGTTTAAAAAATTCTACAGGTTGCATGTTTTGAGTTACAGAGAAGGTCTAGGGCTAGAATTATTGCTCTCGCTCTACCAATCGCGGCGATACCTCACATGTGTTGTTTGAACACCGTTTACATATGCGGGCGCTGCTCACGTATGCGTTCGCTTCTGCGCGCAAACTCGTCGGGACGGGGTGCGTTTTCTGGCTCCTAACTTTTTTAGCTGGCTCTTAGATACCAAGCAAATTTGTCAACCCCTGATGTCTAGCCTCGTACACACGGCCGGGTTTCCCGATGGGAAAAGTTTTTCTGATTTGAAAACTGCTGGACAAAAAAAAATAAAGAGAACCAGCTCTCTTTTTCCCGTAATTGTGTGATTTCAAAAGTTGCTTTGTTTTAAATCTGCAGCTTTTATTAAACTAATCCCTGGTGATCCTGCCATAAAAGTAGTTGTTCAGTACTTCCTGTTATGGAGTGACAACTAGCGCCCAATTGGGCTTCCGCATTGTAGCCACCACTGGTGGAGACAACAAGTGTCTCTCCCAATACACATTGCTACGGCACGGTCCACCGTTGTCACTATGAGAAATGCTGGAGGACATTAACCACTTCAGCTCCGGAAGGATTGGGCAGAGGGATTGGGCACTGGTACATCATCTGTCAGTTGGTGTGACCTAGCAGAGGGATTGGGCACTGGTACATCATCTGTCAGTTGGTGTGACCTAGCAGAGGGATTGGGCACTGGTACATCATCTGTCAGTTGGTGTGACCTAGCAGAGTGATTGGGCACTGGTACATCATCTGTGAGTTGGTGTGACCTAGCAGAGTGATTGGGCACTGGTAGATGATCTGTCAGTTGGTGTGACCTAGCAGAGTGATTGGGCACTGGTACATCATCTGTGAGTTGGTGTGACCTAGCAGAGGGATTGGGCACTGGTAGATGATCTGTGAGTTGGTGTGACCTAGCAGAGGGATTGGGCACAACCGCGCAATTGTCCGTTAAAGTGACGCAGCGCGGTATCGCAAAAAATGGCCTGGTCAGGAAGGGGGAAAAATCCTTCCGGAGCTGAAGTGGTTAATGTCCTCCAGCATTTCTCATAGTGACAACGGTGGACCGTGCCGTAGCAATGTGTATTGGGAGAGACACCTGTAGTCACCACCAGTCACTGAGAGTCGGGTGATCCCAGAGCCGAGTAAGGGGCCGATCCCTTACCACGTGATCATCTGTCAGCCAATGACAGCTGATCACGTGATGTAAACAAAAGCTTGGTAATTGTTTTTTTTTCTTCTCCTCACGCTAAGAGCGTGGGAGAAAAAATAGCCGATCACTGGCTTATGTGGAAGGGACATTGGTCCCGAAGATAAAGGAGGCACATTTGCCTCATCTGTGCCCACAATTACCGCCTGCTAGTGCCCACCAGTGCTACATATCAATGCCTACAAATGCCACCTATCAATGCCCACCAGTGGTACCAATCAGTGCCACCTAGCAGTGCTGCCTATCAGTGTAACCTACAAGTGCTGATCAGTGCCCATCACTGCCACTTCTCAGTGCCCACCAGTACCACCTATCAATGCCCTTCAGTGCCACCTATCAGTGACACCTCTCAGTGCCCATCAGTGCCGCCTATCGGGGCCCAACAGTGCAGCCCATCGGTGCCCATCAGTGCAGCCTCATCGGCGTACATCAATGAAGGAGAAAAATTATCGTATTTATCGCGGTATAGCGCGCTCCCGCGTATACCGCGCACCCCTAAAGTTGGCCCCGAAATTCCTGTAAAAAAAATGTTATATGATTTTATTACTTACAGTTTTGGTGTCTTCCCAGCGTCCATCGTCCGGTCCGGCGTCCGTCTGCGGCCTCGATGGTGTCCTCCCGGCTTCTCCAGCGCGCGCCTTAAGTCGAGTCCCCGCTTCCCGCGCTCAGTTCGAACGCCTCCGCCGACATATACCGAGTGCAGTACACTCGGGTACATTCGGCAAGGCTCGGCTTCGCTCGCGCTCACGCTCTGTGACGTTTATGCGCGAGCACGAGCGAAGCCGAGCCTAGCCGAATGTACCCGAGTGTACTGCACTCGGTATATGTCGGCGCAGGAATTTAAACTGAGCGCGGGAGGCGGCTATCGGCGTATATCGCGCACCCACGATTTTCCCCTTATTTGAAGGGGAAAAAAGTGCGCGATATACGCCGATAAATACGGTACCTGTTTGTAAAATGTTATAACAAAATATAAAAAAAAAATTGGTCTTTTTAATTTTTTTAACAAATAATAAAAACCGCAGAGGTGATCAAATACCACCAAAAGAAAGCTCTATTTGTGGGAAAAAATATATATAAAATGTCATTTGGGTACAGTGTTGTGTGACCGCGCAATTGTCATTCAAAGTGCATCAGCGCTGAAAGCTGGTCTGGGCAGGAGGGGGGTTTAAGTGCCCAGTAAGCAAGCGGTTAAACAAATTACTCCCATCCATTTCCCCCGATTTTCTTACGTAAATCCAGAAAAGATTTTAAAAGGGCTTACTCCCAAAAATCTGATTAACATCAGCCCCGGAACCTTATTTTTTCCCCCCGATTTTGCTTTCTTAATTTCACAGCCTGATTATAGCCTTGCCTTTTGACTTTGACACATGTCATTGCCAGGGAAACATAAAGAGCTGGGGAGGGCTCTTCAAACAATATAATTATTCCTCGTTCCTTTTGTCGAGCCATTTCAAATGCTCTCCGCTCGTCTCTCATGAGCCCCTATCAAACGGGCCGCGGGCCGCGTGCTCCGCTGGAGATAGACACGCAGACGGGGCGCTCATTTTCATGCCGCTCTTTCAAGGCGGCCCGTCGCCTCTGTGTAATAAATTGGTGCGGCTTTATCTGTCTTTGGACAGGGATAGGCGGCGAAGGCGCCCACCGCCTGCCCTGAATATGAAAGCCCCCGATCCCTGTTAGCCTTGCGCATTCGGGGCGCACAGCCGTGTTCATTGGCTCAGATATCAACACAAATGATCTTGTTTCATCTACCTGGCGTGCGCGGCCTTGCCGCTTGAGTGAGCGCTCGTGACTGCCTGTGCCTGCTAGACTAAAATGTCTGCGACGTTAAAGGTACAGTAACCTCTATTTGATAGAATTATACGGCGCCTTGAAAAAGTATTCATACCCCTTGAAATTTTCCTCATTTTGTCATGTTACGACCAAAAACGTAAATGTATTTTATTGGGATTTTATGTGATGGACCAACACAAAGTGTCACATAATTGTGGAAGGAAAAGGATAAATTATTTTCAAAGGCCCAGATTCACAGAGGAGATACGCCGTCGTATCTCTGCGTTGTGCCGTCGTATCTATGCGCCTGATTCATAGAATCAGTTACGCATAGATTTCTATTAGATCCGACCGGCGTAATCTCTTACGCCGTCGGATCGTAACTGCATATTTACGCTGGCCGCTAGGGGCGTGTACGCTGATTTACGCCTAGAAATATGTAAATCAGCTAGATACGCCAATTCACAAACGTACGCCCGGCCGACGCAGTACAGATACGCCGTTTACGTTAGGCTTTTCCCGCCGTAAAGTTACCCCTGCTATATGGTGGCGTACATGCGGCGTACCAATGTTAAGTATGGACGTCGTTCCCACGTCGAATTTTTAATTTTTTACGTCGTTTGCGTAAGTTGCCCGTGAATGGGGCTGGGCGTAATTTACGTTCACGTCAAAACCAATACGTCCTTGCGACGTATTGGGAGCAATGCACACTGGGATATGTCCACGGACGGCGCATGCGCTGTTCGTGAAAAACGTCAATCACGTCGGGTCATGGATATTTTACATAAAACACGCCCCCCTGTTCCAAATTTGAATTAGGCGGGCTTACGCCGGCCGATTTACGCTACGCCGCCGCAACTTACGGAGCAAGTGCCTTGAGAATACAGCACTTGCCCGTCTAAGTTGCGGAGGCGTAACGTAAATCGGATACGTTACGCCCGCGCAAAGATACGCCGATCTACGGCCGGCGTAAGCCCGCCTAATTCAAATTTGGAACAGGGGGGCGTGTGTTATGTAAAATAACCATGACCCGACGTGATTGACGTTTTTCACGAACGGCGCATGCGCCGTCCGCGGAAATCTCCCAGTGTGCATTGCTCCCAATACGTCGCAAGGACGTATTGGTTTTGACGTGAACGTAAATTATGTCCAGCCCCATTCACGGACGAGTTACGCAAACGACGTAAAATTTTCAAATTTCGTCGCGGGAACGACGGCCATACTTAAAGTGGTTGTAAACCCACTTTTTTTACTTTTACCTACAGGTAAGCCTATAACAAGGCTTACCTGTAGGTAAGGAGAATATCTCCTAAACCTGCACGGTTTAGGAGATATTCCCCTCGCAATGCGCTGCAGCGCATGCGCAGGGGGATCTACGGCGAAAGGACCGGCAGCCGCCGGACCTTGCCGAGTTTTAAATCTCCCGCGCGCACGCGTGACGTCATCGCGGCTCCAGCCAATCACAGCGCTAGAGCGGCGATACCTGGAAGACACGCCGAGGCAAGATGAAATCTCGCTCGCCGTGGACCAGGTAAGTGCTACACACCTCGTTCCGAGGTAAGTATTTCATCATGAGCTAATATGCGGTGGAGAAAAAAAAAAAAAAACAACCGCTTTAACATTGGTACGACGCACTTACGCCACTATATAGCAGGGGTAACTTTACGCGGGGAAAAGCCTAATGTAAACGACGTAACTGTACTGCGTCGGCCGGGCGTACGTTTGTGAATTCGCGTATCTATCTACATATTTAGACGCGTAAATCGGCGTACACGCCCCTAGCGGCCAGCGTAAATATGCAGTTACGATCCGACGGCGTAAGAGACTTATGCCTGTCGGATCTTAGGGAAATCTATGCGTAACTGATTCTAAGAATCGGGCGCATAGATACGACGGCGCAACTCAGAGATACGACGGCGTATCTGGAGATACGCCGTCGTATCTCGGTTGCGAATCTGGGCCAATGTCGTTTAGGTATGAAGTCACGTCTACTTTAGATTGTGACACGTTCAGACATCTCGGGGGGGGGGGGGGGGGGGGGGGGTAACCCGCTGAGAACAGGAAATAATTGCCCCTCTGTCTGGCAAGTTGAAAAACATGGAGATCGGGAATTTTTCACGTTGATCGCGTCTAAAGGGTTGCAGTAAAAAAAAAAATCTGAAGCAGGATTTGCTGCCTTCATGTGTAAGCGGGAGCCGAGGGGTTAATTGAACCCGTGTAATAAGCTCGCTCAGTTGAGTATTACACAGATTCGCTCGCTTGTATCGGCTCCTATTGAGGCCTCATTGTGTCTTTGTTACCGCTAGCTATTGTTCCACGGGGGCCCCTCACTCTCCCGTATTGTGTCTGGTGGCAGCTGTCCCCTGCTCAATCCTGGGGCCTCCCTGGGCTGTAATGGCACCGATCTGATTGTGCAGAGGCCGAGGTTAGCTGGACTCAAAATTAAGTAATTAGGAGGGGGGGGAGGGGAGGGTCACGCAGCACAAATGTCAATCACGCGGAGGGCCGCTGAATAGACATGCATTATGCAAAGTGCCTGGAGGAAAAGTATGTTTTTTTTTTTGTTTTCTTTAATTTTTCGGTTTGACATTATGTCTGAAACCCCCCTTCCCCCCATTATACTCAGCAGATGAATACAGACGCAGTCAGGTTTTATTTTACTATATAATCAGAGCAGGCAGTTGCCCAGGGGCAGCGCTCTTTAGGGGCGACATAAAGATTACTTTGTGATAATTGCATTCATTGGGAAAATTTATGAAAGCTCCCCGACAGGATATGTATTCTTGTTGCACAAAAGCCAAAAAAAAAAAAGGCAAGCTTTTTTTTTTTTCTAACCTACGGCGTGACGACAGCTGCAACGGGATTGAGTGATGTGGGAATCCTTTAGAAAAGAGAAAACGATAAACTTGACAATTTAAACCTAAATTCCAGGCATTAGGGCCCAGATTCTTAGGCCCCATTCACACCTAGGCGTTTTTACGCCTGAAGCGCACTGCTCACAAACGCCAGAGGGGAGAATTAACATTATTCCCTATGGTGACTGTTCACACCTGAACGCCCAAACGCCTGTCGCGCGAAGCTCAAACAAGTCCCGGACCTTTTTTTATTGCGCGTATCGTGCGGTTTGGGCGTATTTGAGCGTTTTTTTTCCCCATAGAAAGTAATGGGAAACGCGCGAATTGAGCGTATCGCACGACAACGGGCGTTTGCTACGGGCGTTTCGTCGCTTTATAAATAGAACTTGTCGCCCATGCAGAAGATTAAAAAAATCTACCAACATAGCAACAAGTGATGAAAAGATGATAATTTTTCCTATTGGCTAAAATAAAAAACGCCGAAGTACAAAAACGTCGCACGACGCTGTATGCAAACGCGCAAATAAGCGCGACAAAATGCCAGAAAAAAACGCCCAAAAGAACGACCGACCGACGCTCAGGTGTGAATGCAGCCTTAAAGGACTTACGACGGCGCAACGCAATGTACGCCGTCGTAAGTCCTAATCTGGGCCGTCGTATCCATGCGACTGATTCTTAGAATCAGTTACGCATAGATGAGCATTAGATCCGACAGGCGTAAGGCTCTTACGCCGTCGGATCTTAAATGCATTTTTTTTTCGCCGCTAGGTGTCGCCACCGTCGTTTTCCCCGTCGAGTATGCAAATGAGCTAGATACGCGAATTCCCGAACGTACGCCCGGCCGATGCAGTGAAGTTACGACGTTTACGTTAGGCTTGTCCCGGCGTAAAGTTGCCCCTGGGTATATGAGGCGCACCCAATGTTAAGTATGGCCGTCGTTCCCGCGTCGAAATTTGAAAATTTACGTTGTTCGCGTAAGTCGTCCGTGAATAGGGCTGGACGCCATTTACGTTCACGTCGAAACCAATGACGTCCTTGCGACGTCATTTGGAGCAATGCACCCTGGGATATTCTTCGGACGGCGCATGCGCATTAGGTTTGGTGCAGGAACGCGCCTAATTTAAATGCTATACGCCCCCTATTCAAATTAGGTGGGCTTGCGCCGGGGATTTACGCTACGCCGCCGCAACTTTACAGGCAAGTGCTTTGTGAATAAAGCACTTGCGTGTAAAACTTGCGGCGGCGTAACGTAAATCAAATACATTACACCCGCCCAATAATACGCCCATCTACGTGAATCTGCCCCTAGGGGTCCCCCTAATCCATGGGGGGGCACCGGACGCCTGGATTTCAATGAGGATTTTTTTTTCCTTGAAGCACATGATTAAAACCTAATGCTCTAATTGGCTTAAAAAAATGGTGGGCTCAGGGCACAGATCACTGCGCCCTGAGCCCACCCAGTTGTGTGCAAATTAATATTCACTATTGTCTTCCTGATTCTCCTCCCGGCCAATCAGGAAGTGGGTCCTGAGACACAAGGCCAGGGACTCTTAGGCCCCGTACACACGAGGGGACATGTCCAATGAAAACGGTTCGCGGACCGTTTTCATCGGACATGTCCGCTCGGAGATTTCTGTCTGATGGTTGTACACACCATCAAACAGAAATCCGCGCGGACAGGATACGTCGTGGTGACACAAAGCACTTGCGTCCTAAGTTACGGCGGTGAAGCGTAAATGTGCCGGCATAAGCGCGCCTAATTCAAATGAGGAAGAGGTGGGCGTGTTTTAGGGAAATTAAGCATGACCCCACGTAAATGACGTTATCAACGAACGGCGCATGCGCCGTCTGTGAACGTATCCCAGTGCGCATGCGTCGGATAGAATGCCTAAGATACGTCGAACACTGCCTACGACGTGAACGTAACATACGCACAGCCCTATTCGCGTACGACTTACGCAAACGACGTAAAAAGATAGGCTTGTTCCGACGTCCATACCTTGCATGGGCTGCGCCACCTAGAGACCAGCTTTATCTTTACGCCGGCGTATCTCTTACGTAAACGGCGTAACAAATTGCGACGGGCGCACGTACGTTCGTGAATCGGCGTATCTTGCTCATTTGCATATTCGACGCGGAAAACAACGGAAGCGCCACCTAGCGGCCAGCGTAAATATGCACCCTAAGATACGACGGCGTAGGAGACTTACGCCGCTCGTATCTTAGCCTAATTTAAGCGTATCTGGTTTCCAGAATACGCTTAAATTTACCACGGCGTAGATTCAGAGTTACGACGGCGTATCTACTGATACGCCGCCGTAACTCTCTCTGAATCTAGCTATAAGTCATTATTTTCATATTAAGTGCTCTGAGGCCCCGTACACACGACAGAGTTTCTCGGCAGAATTCATCGAGAAACTCGGTCAAAACCCGGATTCTGCCGAGAAGCTCTGTCGTCTGTACAGTTTTGGCTCGATGGAGCCGCCGAGAAGCTCGACGAGAAAATAGAGAACATGTTCTCTATTTTCTCGTTGTTCTATGGGAGAAGGCGGCCCGCCGAGCTCCTCGGCGGCTTCATCCCAAAACTCGACGAGGAACTCGACGTGCCAAGCACGTCGAGTTCCTCTGTCGTGTGTACGGGGCCTGAGAGCTATTGATAAACCTGCTGGGTCCCTACATTTTTTTTTTATTACTTGGTGACACGTCTGCTTTATATAGTTTTTATTGTTGTTGGCCAATAATGATTAATGCAGTTCTGACCCGAGAGGTCCGCCTCGATCGTCAATGCGCCTAAGAGAGACACTCGTTAATCAATAGCTGCTGGGCCACTGAAGGGCGGCGGTAAATATCGACAAACAGTTCGGCGGCGTATCTTAAAGGGCGGAACGTTTGGTATCAAGACGGCGATATTAAACTGGGTTTTTATTGAGATTCCACATCAGACATATAAACTCAAACGCTCCAGACTGGAGCTTCTTGAAGACGCCGTCCTTTTTAATCAGTTCAAAGGCGGAGGCATCACCTTCAGCTTCGCTCCTTCTTTTTACATCACCTTCAGCTTCGCTCCCTTGCAAGCCTTTGATAAGACGGAAATAGATTAACTTTACAGACGTGGCATTGAAGGAGTTAGCGGCTTCTGGTGAAACTTCATCAGTCGGATTACATATGCGGAATATGCGCCCTGTTATCCTTGGCTAGCGTTATAAATTACAGAAATGGAAAAGTAGACCCAGAGGGGCGTCATCCACTGTATGTAGTGCAGCATTTCCAAAGGTAGTGAGATCCGGGAGCATGAAAATAAATACTCCCAGCTAGGTATAAATTATTTGGAGCGACCTTTACCAATGTTTTTACCACCGAGAAACTCTTGAAATAACTTTACGGGTTTAGGGAACACCTACTAAAAATTACTATGGGCCATATTCTCAAAGAATTACGCCGGCGTATCAGCAGATACGCCAACGTAAGTCCAATTCTAAGGCCGTCCTATGTTTAAGTGTATTCTCAAACTGAGATACACTTAAACATGCCTAAGATACGACGGCCAGCGCCGTTGTATCTTAGGCTGCAATATCTACGCTGACCGCTAGGTGGCGTTTCCTTTGCGGTCAGCGTAGAATATGCAAATGACTAGTCACGCCGATTCACGAACGTACGATTGCCCGTCGTAGTGTTTTTACGTTGTTTCCGTAAGCGATACGCGGCGTAAAGATAAACATGCCCCCTAGGTGGCGTACTCAATGTTAAGTATGGCCGTCGTTCCCGCGTCGCAATTTGAAAATTTAACGTCGTTTGCGTAAGTCGTCTGTGAATGGCGCTGGACGCCATTTACGTTACCGTCAAAACAAATGACGTCCGTGCGACGTCATTTAGCGCAATGCACGTCGGGTAATTTACCCGACGGAGCATGCGCAGTACGATCGGCGCGGGAGCGTGCCTAATTTAAATGATCTACGCCCCCTACCAGGATCATTTGAATTAGGAGTGCTTCCGCGGGTGGACTTTACGCTATGCCGCCGCAAGTTTACAGGTAAGTGGTTTGGGAATCAGGCACTTGCCCGTTAAACTTGCGGCGGAGTAACGTAAACGAGATACGTTACGCCGCCGGACATCTTTGAGAATATGGCCCTATATCTATAGCTCACCGCACGTTGGTGTGGTTGGTGATCAGTGGGAAGAATGTTCCTTACATTGGTGATCAGTGAGAAGAATGTTCCTTACATTGGTGATCAGTGAGAAGAATGTTCCTTACATTGGTGATCAGTGGGAAGAATGCTCCTTACATTGGTGATCAGTGGGAAGAATGTCCCTTACATTGGTGATCAGTGGGAAGAATGTTCCTTACATTGGTGATCAGTGGGAAGAATGTTCCTTACATTGGTGATCAGTGAGAAGAATGTCCCTTACATTGGTGATCAGTGGGAAGAATGTTCCTTACATTGGTGATCAGTGAGAAGAATGTTCCTTACATTGGTGATCAGTAGGAAGAATGTCCCTTACATTGGTGATCAGTGAGAAGAATGTCCCTTACATTGGTGATCAGTGAGAAGAATGTCCCTTACATTGGTGATCAGTGGGAAGAATGTTCCTTACATTGGTGATCAGTGAGAAGAATGTTCCTTACATTGGTGATCAGTGGGAAGAATGTCCCTTACATTGGTGATCAGTGAGAAGAATGTTCCTTACATTGGTGATCAGTGAGAAGAATGTCCCTTACATTGGTGATCAGTGGGAAGAATGTTCCTTACATTGGTGATCAGTGGGAAGAATGCTCCTTACATTGGTGATCAGTGGGAAGAATGCTCCTTACATTGGTGATCAGTGGGAAGAATGTTCCTTACATTGGTGATCAGTGGGAAGAATGTTCCTTACATTGGTGATCAGTGGGAAGAATGTTCCTTACATTGGTGATCAGTGGGAAGAATGTCCCTTACATTGGTGATCAGTGAGAAGAATGTTCCTTACATTGGTGATCAGTGAGAAGAATGTTCCTTACATTGGTGATCAGTGGGAAGAATGTTCCTTACATTGGTGATCAGTGGGAAGAATGCTCCTTACATTGGTGATCAGTGGGAAGAATGTCCCTTACATTGGTGATCAGTGAGAAGAATGTTCCTTACATTGGTGATCAGTGGGAAGAATGTTCCTTACATTGGTGATCAGTGAGAAGAATGTTCCTTACATTGGTGATCAGTGGGAAGAATGTCCCTTACATTGGTGATCAGTGGGAAGAATGCTCCTTACATTGGTGATCAGTGGGAAGAATGCTCCTTACATTGGTGATCAGTGGGAAGAATGTTCCTTACATTGGTGATCAGTGGGAAGAATGCTCCTTACATTGGTGATCAGTGGGAAGAATGTTCCTTACATTGGTGATCAGTGAGAAGAATGCTCCTTACATTGGTGATCAGTGGGAAGAATGTTCCTTACATTGGTGATCAGTGAGAAGAATGTTCCTTACATTGGTGATCAGTGAGAAGAATTCTCCTTACATTGGTGATCAGTGGGAAGATTGTTCCTTACATTGGTGATCAGTGGGAAGAATGTTCCTTACATTGGTGATCAGTGGGAAGAATGCTCCTTACATTGGTGATCAGTGGGAAGAATGTCACTTACATTGGTGATCAGTGGGAAGAATGTCCCTTACATTGGTGATCAGTGAGAAGAATGTTCCTTACATTGGTGATCAGTGGGAAGAATGTCCCTTACATTGGTGATCAGTGAGAAGAATTCTCCTTACATTGGTGATCAGTGGGAAGAATGCTCCTTACATTGGTGATCAGTGGGAAGAATGTTCCTTACATTGGTGATCAGTGGGAAGAATGTTCCTTACATTGGTGATCAGTGGGAAGAATGTCCCTTACATTGGTGATCAGTGGGAAGAATGTCCCTTACATTGGTGATCAGTGAGAAGAATGTCCCTTACATTGGTGATCAGTGGGAAGAATGTTCCTTACATTGGTGATCAGTGGGAAGAATGCTCCTTACATTGGTGATCAGTGGGAAGAATGTTCCTTACATTGGTGATCAGTGAGAAGAATGTTCCTTACATTGGTGATCAGTGGGAAGAATGTCCCTTACATTGGTGATCAGTGAGAAGAATGTTCCTTACATTGGTGATCAGTGAGAAGAATGTTCCTTACATTGGTGATCAGTGGGAAGAATGTCCCTTACATTGGTGATCAGTGAGAAGAATGTTCCTTACATTGGTGATCAGTGGGAAGAATGTTCCTTACATTGGTGATCGGTGGGAAGAATGTTCCTTACATTGGTGATCGGTGGGAAGAATGTTCCTTACATTGGTGATCGGTGGGAAGAATGTTCCTTACATTGGTGATCAGTGGGAAGAATGTCCCTTACATTGGTGATCAGTGGGAAGAATGTTCCTTACATTGGTGATCAGTGGGAAGAATGCTCCTTACATTGGTGATCAGTGAGAAGAATGTTCCTTACATTGGTGATCAGTGGGAAGAATGTCCCTTACATTGGTGATCAGTGAGAAGAATGTTCCTTACATTGGTGATCAGTGGGAAGAATGTTCCTTACATTGGTGATCAGTGGGAAGAATGTTCCTTACATTGGTGATCAGTGGGAAGAATGCTCCTTACATTGGTGATCAGTGGGAAGAATGTTCCTTACATTGGTGATCAGTGGGAAGAATGTCCCTTACATTGGTGATCAGTGGGAAGAATGTTCCTTACATTGGTGATCAGTGGGAAGAATGTTCCTTACATTGGTGATCAGTGAGAAGAATGTCCCTTACATTGGTGATCAGTGAGAAGAATGTCCCTTACATTGGTGATCAGTGGGAAGAATGTTCCTTACATTGGTGATCAGTGAGAAGAATGTTCCTTACATTGGTGATCAGTGGGAAGAATGTCCCTTACATTGGTGATCAGTGAGAAGAATGTTCCTTACATTGGTGATCAGTGAGAAGAATGTCCCTTACATTGGTGATCAGTGGGAAGAATGTTCCTTACATTGGTGATCAGTGGGAAGAATGCTCCTTACATTGGTGATCAGTGGGAAGAATGCTCCTTACATTGGTGATCAGTGGGAAGAATGTTCCTTACATTGGTGATCAGTGGGAAGAATGTTCCTTACATTGGTGATCAGTGGGAAGAATGTTCCTTACATTGGTGATCAGTGGGAAGAATGTCCCTTACATTGGTGATCAGTGAGAAGAATGTTCCTTACATTGGTGATCAGTGGGAAGAATGTTCCTTACATTGGTGATCAGTGGGAAGAATGTTCCTTACATTGGTGATCAGTGGGAAGAATGCTCCTTACATTGGTGATCAGTGGGAAGAATGTCCCTTACATTGGTGATCAGTGGGAAGAATGCTCCTTACATTGGTGATCAGTGGGAAGAATGTTCCTTACATTGGTGATCAGTGAGAAGAATGTTCCTTACATTGGTGATCAGTGGGAAGAATGTCCCTTACATTGGTGATCAGTGGGAAGAATGCTCCTTACATTGGTGATCAGTGGGAAGAATGCTCCTTACATTGGTGATCAGTGGGAAGAATGTTCCTTACATTGGTGATCAGTGGGAAGAATGCTCCTTACATTGGTGATCAGTGGGAAGAATGCTCCTTACATTGGTGATCAGTGGGAAGAATGTTCCTTACATTGGTGATCAGTGAGAAGAATGTTCCTTACATTGGTGATCAGTGAGAAGAATTCTCCTTACATTGGTGATCAGTGGGAAGATTGTTCCTTACATTGGTGATCAGTGGGAAGAATGTTCCTTACATTGGTGATCAGTGGGAAGAATGTTCCTTACATTGGTGATCAGTGGGAAGAATGTCCCTTACATTGGTGATCAGTGGGAAGAATGATCCTTACATTGGTGATCAGTGGGAAGAATGCTCCTTACATTGGTGATCAGTGGGAAGAATGTTCCTTACATTGGTGATCAGTGGGAAGAATGTTCCTTACATTGGTGATCAGTGAGAAGAATGTTCTTTACATTGGTGATCAGTGGGAAGAATGTTCCTTACATTGGTGATCAGTGGGAAGAATGTTCCTTACATTGGTGATC
Organism: Rana temporaria; assembly: GCF_905171775.1. NCBI lineage: Eukaryota > Metazoa > Chordata > Amphibia > Anura > Ranidae > Rana > Rana temporaria. The sequence goes on from NC_053495.1 coordinate 14,358,258, forward strand.
AGTGAGAAGAATGTCCCTTACATTGGTGATCAGTGAGAAGAATGTCCCTTACATTGGTGATCAGTGGGAAGAATGTTCCTTACATTGGTGATCAGTGAGAAGAATGTTCCTTACATTGGTGATCAGTGGGAAGAATGTCCCTTACATTGGTGATCAGTGAGAAGAATGTTCCTTACATTGGTGATCAGTGAGAAGAATGTCCCTTACATTGGTGATCAGTGGGAAGAATGTTCCTTACATTGGTGATCAGTGGGAAGAATGCTCCTTACATTGGTGATCAGTGGGAAGAATGCTCCTTACATTGGTGATCAGTGGGAAGAATGTTCCTTACATTGGTGATCAGTGGGAAGAATGTTCCTTACATTGGTGATCAGTGGGAAGAATGCTCCTTACATTGGTGATCAGTGGGAAGAATGCTCCTTACATTGGTGATCAGTGGGAAGAATGTTCCTTACATTGGTGATCAGTGGGAAGAATGTTCCTTACATTGGTGATCAGTGGGAAGAATGCTCCTTACATTGGTGATCAGTGGGAAGAATGCTCCTTACATTGGTGATCAGTGGGAAGAATGTTCCTTACATTGGTGATCAGTGAGAAGAATGTTCCTTACATTGGTGATCAGTGAGAAGAATTCTCCTTACATTGGTGATCAGTGAGAAGAATGTTCCTTACATTGGTGATCAGTGGGAAGAATGCTCCTTACATTGGTGATCAGTGGGAAGAATGTTCCTTACATTGGTGATCAGTGAGAAGAATGTTCTTTACATTGGTGATCAGTGGGAAGAATGTTCCTTACATTGGTGATCAGTGGGAAGAATGTTCCTTACATTGGTGATCAGTGAGAAGAATTCTCCTTACATTGGTGATCAGTGGGAAGATTGTTCCTTACATTGGTGGTCAGTGAGAAGAATGTTCCTTACATTGGTGATCAGTGGGAAGAATGTTCCTTACATTGGTGATCAGTGGGAAGAATGCTCCTTACATTGGTGATCAGTGGGAAGAATGTCACTTACATTGGTGATCAGTGGGAAGAATGTCCCTTACATTGGTGATCAGTGGGAAGAATGTCCCTTACATTGGTGATCAGTGAGAAGAATGTCCCTTACATTGGTGATCAGTGGGAAGAATGTTCCTTACATTGGTGATCAGTGGGAAGAATGCTCCTTACATTGGTGATCAGTGGGAAGAATGTTCCTTACATTGGTGATCAGTGAGAAGAATGTTCCTTACATTGGTGATCAGTGGGAAGAATGTCCCTTACATTGGTGATCAGTGAGAAGAATGCTCCTTACATTGGTGATCAGTGGGAAGAATGTTCCTTACATTGGTGATCAGTGGGAAGAATGCTCCTTACATTGGTGATCAGTGGGAAGAATGTTCCTTACATTGGTGATCGGTGGGAAGAATGTTCCTTACATTGGTGATCGGTGGGAAGAATGTTCCTTACATTGGTGATCGGTGGGAAGAATGTTCCTTACATTGGTGATCGGTGGGAAGAATGTTCCTTACATTGGTGATCAGTGGGAAGAATGCTCCTTACATTGGTGATCAGTGGGAAGAATGTTCCTTACATTGGTGATCAGTGAGAAGAATGTTCCTTACATTGGTGATCAGTGGGAAGAATGTCCCTTACATTGGTGATCAGTGGGAAGAATGTCCCTTACATTGGTGATCAGTGGGAAGAATGCTCCTTACATTGGTGATCAGTGGGAAGAATGTTCCTTACATTGGTGATCAGTGAGAAGAATGTTCCTTACATTGGTGATCAGTGGGAAGAATGTCCCTTACATTGGTGATCAGTGAGAAGAATGTTCCTTACATTGGTGATCAGTGGGAAGAATGCTCCTTACATTGGTGATCAGTGGGAAGAATGTTCCTTACATTGGTGATCGGTGGGAAGAATGTTCCTTACATTGGTGATCGGTGGGAAGAATGTTCCTTACATTGGTGATCGGTGGGAAGAATGTTCCTTACATTGGTGATCAGTGGGAAGAATGTCCCTTACATTGGTGATCAGTGGGAAGAATGTTCCTTACATTGGTGATCAGTGGGAAGAATGCTCCTTACATTGGTGATCAGTGAGAAGAATGTTCCTTACATTGGTGATCGGTGGGAAGAATGTTCCTTACATTGGTGATCGGTGGGAAGAATGTTCCTTACATTGGTGATCGGTGGGAAGAATGTTCCTTACATTGGTGATCAGTGGGAAGAATGTCCCTTACATTGGTGATCAGTGGGAAGAATGCTCCTTACATTGGTGATCAGTGGGAAGAATGTTCCTTACATTGGTGATCAGTGAGAAGAATGTTCCTTACATTGGTGATCAGTGGGAAGAATGTTCCTTACATTGGTGATCAGTGAGAAGAATTCTCCTTACATTGGTGATCAGTGGGAAGATTGTTCCTTACATTGGTGGTCAGTGAGAAGAATGTTCCTTACATTGGTGATCAGTGGGAAGAATGTTCCTTACATTGGTGATCAGTGGGAAGAATGCTCCTTACATTGGTGATCAGTGGGAAGAATGTCACTTACATTGGTGATCAGTGAGAAGAATGTTCCTTACATTGGTGATCAGTGGGAAGAATGTCCCTTACATTGGTGATCAGTGGGAAGAATGCTCCTTACATTGGTGATCAGTGGGAAGAATGTTCCTTACATTGGTGATCAGTGAGAAGAATGTTCCTTACATTGGTGATCAGTGGGAAGAATGTTCCTTACATTGGTGATCAGTGAGAAGAATGTCCCTTACATTGGTGATCAGTGGGAAGAATGTTCCTTACATTGGTGATCAGTGGGAAGAATGCTCCTTACATTGGTGATCAGTGGGAAGAATGTTCCTTACATTGGTGATCAGTGAGAAGAATGTTCCTTACATTGGTGATCAGTGGGAAGAATGTCCCTTACATTGGTGATCAGTGAGAAGAATGTCCCTTACATTGGTGATCAGTGAGAAGAATGTCCCTTACATTGGTGATCAGTGGGAAGAATGTTCCTTACATTGGTGATCAGTGAGAAGAATGTTCCTTACATTGGTGATCAGTGGGAAGAATGTCCCTTACATTGGTGATCAGTGAGAAGAATGTTCCTTACATTGGTGATCAGTGAGAAGAATGTCCCTTACATTGGTGATCAGTGGGAAGAATGTTCCTTACATTGGTGATCAGTGGGAAGAATGCTCCTTACATTGGTGATCAGTGGGAAGAATGCTCCTTACATTGGTGATCAGTGGGAAGAATGTTCCTTACATTGGTGATCAGTGGGAAGAATGTTCCTTACATTGGTGATCAGTGGGAAGAATGGTCCTTACATTGGTGATCAGTGGGAAGAATGTTCCTTACATTGGTGATCAGTGGGAAGAATGTCCCTTACATTGGTGATCAGTGGGAAGAATGTTCCTTACATTGGTGATCAGTGGGAAGAATGCTCCTTACATTGGTGATCAGTGGGAAGAATGCTCCTTACATTGATGATCAGTGGGAAGAATGTTCCTTACATTGGTGATCAGTGGGAAGAATGTCCCTTACATTGGTGATCAGTGAGAAGAATGTTCCTTACATTGGTGATCAGTGGGAAGAATGTTCCTTACATTGGTGATCAGTGGGAAGAATGTTCCTTACATTGGTGATCAGTGGGAAGAATGCTCCTTACATTGGTGATCAGTGGGAAGAATGTCCCTTACATTGGTGATCAGTGGGAAGAATGCTCCTTACATTGGTGATCAGTGGGAAGAATGTTCCTTACATTGGTGATCAGTGAGAAGAATGTTCCTTACATTGGTGATCAGTGGGAAGAATGTCCCTTACATTGGTGATCAGTGGGAAGAATGCTCCTTACATTGGTGATCAGTGGGAAGAATGCTCCTTACATTGGTGATCAGTGGGAAGAATGTTCCTTACATTGGTGATCAGTGGGAAGAATGTTCCTTACATTGGTGATCAGTGGGAAGAATGCTCCTTACATTGGTGATCAGTGGGAAGAATGCTCCTTACATTGGTGATCAGTGGGAAGAATGTTCCTTACATTGGTGATCAGTGAGAAGAATGTTCCTTACATTGGTGATCAGTGAGAAGAATTCTCCTTACATTGGTGATCAGTGAGAAGAATGTTCCTTACATTGGTGATCAGTGGGAAGAATGCTCCTTACATTGGTGATCAGTGGGAAGAATGTTCCTTACATTGGTGATCAGTGAGAAGAATGTTCTTTACATTGGTGATCAGTGGGAAGAATGTTCCTTACATTGGTGATCAGTGGGAAGAATGTTCCTTACATTGGTGATCAGTGAGAAGAATTCTCCTTACATTGGTGATCAGTGGGAAGATTGTTCCTTACATTGGTGGTCAGTGAGAAGAATGTTCCTTACATTGGTGATCAGTGGGAAGAATGTTCCTTACATTGGTGATCAGTGGGAAGAATGCTCCTTACATTGGTGATCAGTGGGAAGAATGTCACTTACATTGGTGATCAGTGGGAAGAATGTCCCTTACATTGGTGATCAGTGGGAAGAATGTCCCTTACATTGGTGATCAGTGAGAAGAATGTCCCTTACATTGGTGATCAGTGAGAAGAATGTCCCTTACATTGGTGATCAGTGGGAAGAATGTTCCTTACATTGGTGATCAGTGGGAAGAATGCTCCTTACATTGGTGATCAGTGGGAAGAATGTTCCTTACATTGGTGATCAGTGAGAAGAATGTTCCTTACATTGGTGATCAGTGGGAAGAATGTCCCTTACATTGGTGATCAGTGAGAAGAATGCTCCTTACATTGGTGATCAGTGGGAAGAATGTTCCTTACATTGGTGATCAGTGGGAAGAATGCTCCTTACATTGGTGATCAGTGGGAAGAATGTTCCTTACATTGGTGATCGGTGGGAAGAATGTTCCTTACATTGGTGATCGGTGGGAAGAATGTTCCTTACATTGGTGATCGGTGGGAAGAATGTTCCTTACATTGGTGATCGGTGGGAAGAATGTTCCTTACATTGGTGATCAGTGGGAAGAATGTCCCTTACATTGGTGATCAGTGGGAAGAATGCTCCTTACATTGGTGATCAGTGGGAAGAATGTTCCTTACATTGGTGATCAGTGAGAAGAATGTTCCTTACATTGGTGATCAGTGGGAAGAATGTCCCTTACATTGGTGATCAGTGGGAAGAATGTCCCTTACATTGGTGATCAGTGGGAAGAATGCTCCTTACATTGGTGATCAGTGGGAAGAATGTTCCTTACATTGGTGATCAGTGAGAAGAATGTTCCTTACATTGGTGATCAGTGGGAAGAATGTCCCTTACATTGGTGATCAGTGAGAAGAATGTTCCTTACATTGGTGATCAGTGGGAAGAATGTCACTTACATTGGTGATCAGTGGGAAGAATGCTCCTTACATTGGTGATCAGTGGGAAGAATGTTCCTTACATTGGTGATCGGTGGGAAGAATGTTCCTTACATTGGTGATCGGTGGGAAGAATGTTCCTTACATTGGTGATCGGTGGGAAGAATGTTCCTTACATTGGTGATCAGTGGGAAGAATGTTCCTTACATTGGTGATCAGTGGGAAGAATGTTCCTTACATTGGTGATCAGTGGGAAGAATGCTCCTTACATTGGTGATCAGTGAGAAGAATGTTCCTTACATTGGTGATCGGTGGGAAGAATGTTCCTTACATTGGTGATCGGTGGGAAGAATGTTCCTTACATTGGTGATCGGTGGGAAGAATGTTCCTTACATTGGTGATCAGTGGGAAGAATGTCCCTTACATTGGTGATCAGTGGGAAGAATGCTCCTTACATTGGTGATCAGTGGGAAGAATGTTCCTTACATTGGTGATCAGTGAGAAGAATGTTCCTTACATTGGTGATCAGTGGGAAGAATGTTCCTTACATTGGTGATCAGTGAGAAGAATTCTCCTTACATTGGTGATCAGTGGGAAGAATGTTCCTTACATTGGTGATCAGTGGGAAGATTGTTCCTTACATTGGTGGTCAGTGAGAAGAATGTTCCTTACATTGGTGATCAGTGGGAAGAATGTTCCTTACATTGGTGATCAGTGGGAAGAATGCTCCTTACATTGGTGATCAGTGGGAAGAATGTCACTTACATTGGTGATCAGTGAGAAGAATGTTCCTTACATTGGTGATCAGTGGGAAGAATGTCCCTTACATTGGTGATCAGTGGGAAGAATGCTCCTTACATTGGTGATCAGTGGGAAGAATGTTCCTTACATTGGTGATCAGTGAGAAGAATGTTCCTTACATTGGTGATCAGTGGGAAGAATGTTCCTTACATTGGTGATCAGTGAGAAGAATTCTCCTTACATTGGTGATCAGTGGGAAGATTGTTCCTTACATTGGTGGTCAGTGAGAAGAATGTTCCTTACATTGGTGATCAGTGGGAAGAATGTTCCTTACATTGGTGATCAGTGGGAAGAATGCTCCTTACATTGGTGATCAGTGGGAAGAATGTCACTTACATTGGTGATCAGTGAGAAGAATGTTCCTTACATTGGTGATCGGTGGGAAGAATGTTCCTTACATTGGTGATCGGTGGGAAGAATGTTCCTTACATTGGTGATCAGTGGGAAGAATGTCCCTTACATTGGTGATCAGTGGGAAGAATGTTCCTTACATTGGTGATCAGTGAGAAGAATGTTCCTTACATTGGTGATCAGTGGGAAGAATGTCCCTTACATTGGTGATCAGTGGGAAGAATGTCCCTTACATTGGTGATCAGTGGGAAGAATGCTCCTTACATTGGTGATCAGTGGGAAGAATGTTCCTTACATTGGTGATCAGTGAGAAGAATGTTCCTTACATTGGTGATCAGTGGGAAGAATGTCCCTTACATTGGTGATCAGTGAGAAGAATGTTCCTTACATTGGTGATCAGTGGGAAGAATGTTCCTTACATTGGTGATCAGTGAGAAGAATGTCCCTTACATTGGTGATCAGTGAGAAGAATGTTCCTTACATTGGTGATCAGTGGGAAGAATGTTCCTTACATTGGTGATCAGTGAGAAGAATGTTCCTTACATTGGTGATCAGTGGGAAGAATGTTCCTTACATTGGTGATCAGTGGGAAGAATGCTCCTTACATTGGTGATCAGTGGGAAGAATGTTCCTTACATTGGTGATCGGTGGGAAGAATGTTCCTTACATTGGTGATCGGTGGGAAGAATGTTCCTTACATTGGTGATCGGTGGGAAGAATGTTCCTTACATTGGTGATCAGTGGGAAGAATGTCCCTTACATTGGTGATCAGTGGGAAGAATGTTCCTTACATTGGTGATCAGTGGGAAGAATGCTCCTTACATTGGTGATCAGTGAGAAGAATGTTCCTTACATTGGTGATCAGTGGGAAGAATGTCCCTTACATTGGTGATCAGTGGGAAGAATGTTCCTTACATTGGTGATCGGTGGGAAGAATGTTCCTTACATTGGTGATCAGTGGGAAGAATGTTCCTTACATTGGTGGTCATTGGTAAAATTCCCCTCTTACAGATCGCTAAAAATATCATTGTTATCGGTGGGAACTAAAATGAGGCACAGGGCTGATGCAAGGATTTTTGACACCTTAAGCTAGGCATGTCCAAAGTCCGGCCCGCGGGCCGGTTTAATGCGGCCCCACTGGTAATTTGGATATATATATATCTTATATATATCTTTTGTGGCCCCCAACAAGTTTTTCTTTTGTTTCTTTTATAAAATGTAAGGGAAATTCTGCTTGGGAACAGTGTATCATTTAAACAGCGACAGTGCAGAAAGCTGAAAATTGACTTGGGCAGGAAGGGGGTGTAAGTGCCTGGTATTGAAGTGGTTAAGGGGGTGTGGCAAGGGGGTGTGTCCTATGCCTGCATACTTTTGCTGATAGGTGTCCCTCATTCCCATCTCAAAAAGTTGAGAGGTATACTGTAAGAAGGTGTATGACAGCTTCACCCCCCTCTCCAACCAGGCCATGCCCCCAATGCATTTCACTCCGCCCATGGAGCTTAGTCATGGGGATTGCCCATGACTGAGCTACGTGGGTGGAGTGAAACGCATTGGGGTGGAGCCCGGGCTGAGAGTGTTCTTCACCTTCTTATGGGGTTTTGCAGAGATGTGTGACTTTTAGGACGTTACCCTTTTCCACCAGGCGGGTCCAAGTTAGAACGCGTCAGAAAAAAACGCTCAAATGCGAATGATTGTGTGACTCACCACCATCGGTCGACGCCGTGCGCATTCAGGGAATTTTTTTCCACACCTCCTGCTGGAGATCACCAGTAGCACAGGGTATTTTCAGTAGTGGGTTGGCACGGTGCCCTCACCACCTGAACGAAAGTTAGAATGCCTGGAGAATTTGCAACTTGCATTAATGCCATGGCTTTTTTTTTTTATCTATGGGGTATACCCCCAAACACGTTGCGTCTGATGGTGAACCGTACGAAAATGACATTTGAAGCGCATGAATAGAAACATGAAAAGTTGTTCAAATTAACAAACGTTGACAAGTGAAAATTATTGTGTCATTCTTTGTAGCACAGCATGAAAATTTAGAACAAACGCGGCACAGCTGGATCTGCTGGTTCCACAATAAAATGTATGGATTATAGCGCCGGGCTCGTGCGCACCTCCGAGGCTGGAGTGTCAGGCTTCTGTGAATATCGCTCTGTGCTGTATTCATTGAGGCCTTTTCTCATTTTTCTTTCCGACGCCTGAAAGGAAATCGATGCCTCTGAGTCCGGGAGGAGCGGGCGGACTCTGGTACTTAGCAGAAGAATAGTTTTATGTTTTCTTCCTTATGATGAATAACTGAGAAAAATGACATCTGAATTCTCTTTTCAACAGTAGGAATTTTTTTTCCTTCTTATCTCTCATGGAGTTTAATTATTATTTGTTTTAGCATTTTCTTCAGTATTGGCCGAGCCAACCTGAATAAATAGGCAATAGAACTGGCAGTCTCTAACGTTGTGCGTTTGTTTTTTGTCTGTTTTAAAGGTTTACATGTGTGGTCGGTATAAATTATTTGAATTACCGTGTATACTCGAGTATAAGCCGAGGCACCTAATTTTACCACAAAAAACTGGGAAAGCGTATTGACTCGAGTATAAGCCTAGGGTGTCCATCTGCATGCCTCAAGCCTCGTACACACGATCAGTCCATCCGATGAGAGCGGTCTGATGGACCGTTGTTGTCGGTTAACCGATGAGGCTGACTGATGGTCCGTCGCGCCCACACACCATCGGTTAAAAAAATGATCGTGTAAAACACAACGACGTGCTGAAAAAAACGAAGTTCAATGCTTCCAAGCATGCGTCGACTTGATTCTGAGCATGCGTGGATTTGTAACCGATGGTTGTGCCTTCTAACGATCGGTTTTGACCTATCGGTTAGGAATCCATCGGTTAAATTTAAAGCAAGTTGTCTTTTTTTTAACCGATGGGGCCCACACACGATCGGTTTTGACCGATGAAAACGGTCCATCAGACCGTTGTCCTCTGGTTAACCAATCGTGTGTACGAGGCCTCCCAGAGGTGATCAAATACCACCAAAAGAAAGCTCTATTTGTGGGAACAAAATGATAAAAATGTTGTTTGGGTAAAGTGTAGCATGACCGCGCAATTGTCATTTGAAGTGCGACAGCGCTGAAAGCTGAAAATTGGTCTGGGCGGGAAGGTGTATACGTGCCCCCCGGTATGGAAGTGGTTAAACTGGCCCTTTGTTTAGAAAGTTTGGAGACCCCTGATATAAACCAAACAGTTTAGAACAGTGATGGCGAACCTTGGCACTCCAGATGTTTTGGAACTAAATTTCCCATGATGCTCATGCACTCTGCAGTATAGTGGAGCATCATGGGAAATGTAGTTCCAAAACATCTGGAGTGCCAAGGTTCACCATCACTGGTTTAGAAGTTCACCATCCGAAGATTGACTCCTAGTAGTCTTGTTGGTAAGGGCCGACACACAAACTACCGAGGGTAAGTGACCTTCTGAATCCTCAAGGAGATCGGAAAAATATCCAGAGGGTGTTTAAACCAACCAGAAAGGATATTTCAATTGGCCTTTAAATGTTGATGATGCTTTCTAAGTTCTCGCTTTTTACGTAAAGGATGCCGGTATGTCAAACCTTTTTCTTTCTTTTGCAGATGGGATCCATAGTGTGACGGCTCAATGTGTCCTTCGTGTTCTCATAATCACCGAGGACATGTTATCTAACAGCATCACCGTCCGCCTGGAGAACATGTCCCAAGAACGCTTTCTGTCCCCCCTCTTGACCAGCTTTTTGGAAGGAGTCGCCACTGTGTTGTCCACCCCAAAGGAAGACATCTTCATCTTCAACATCCAGAACGACACGGATGTAGAAGGATCCATCCTCAATGTCAGCTTTTCCGCTCTTGTACCGCAGGGGGATCGCTCCCAGTTCTTCAGCTCTGAGGACCTCCAGGAACAGCTCTACATGAAAAGGATGACGCTGACCTCTGCCTCCATGCTGGAGGTCCTACCCTTCGATGACAACGTCTGTCTTCGGGAACCTTGTGAAAATTACATGAAGTGTATATCTGTTCTAAAATTTGACAGCTCGGCCCCTTTCATTGCCTCCGAGTCCATCCTTTTTCGCCCTATTCACCCCATCACCGGTCTGCGCTGCCGCTGCCCTCAGGGCTTCACTGGGGATTATTGTGAAACCGAGATAAATCTCTGCTACTCCAGCCCGTGTCAAAATGGAGGAATGTGCGTCAGAACGGAAGGCGGGTACACCTGTATCTGCAAAGAACGTTTTACAGGTTAGTGCTTTTTTATCGCGTTTGCTGTTGTTATAACTACCGTATTTATCGGGGTATTGCACGCTCCAGAGTATAGCGCGCACCCCTAATTTTGACCCTAAAATCCTGTAAAAAAACACGTTATTACATTTTACTACTTACAGTTTTGGTGTCTTGCCCGGCGTCCATCGGTGGCCTCGTCCGGTCCGGCGTCCGTCTGTGGCCTCGGTGGTGTCCTCCCAGCTTCTCCCGTGCTGTCTTCATGTCGAATCCCCGCTTCCCGCGCTCAGTTTGAAGCCTCCGCCGACGTATACCGAGCGCAGTACACTCGGGTATATTCGGGCAGGCTCGGCTTCTCACGCATAAACGTCACAGAGCGTGACTACGAGCGAAGCCGAGCCTGGCTGAAGGTACCCGAGTGTACTGCGCTCGGTATATGTCGGCGCAGGCATTCAAACACGGCGCGGGAAGCGGGTATCGGCGTATATCGCGCACCCACGATTTTGCCCCGATTTTCAGGGCAAAAAAGTGCGCGGTATACGCTGATAAATATGGTATTTTAGAAAGAGGTGGGCACCAGGCTTGGGTCATGCCACCCTTGTGTCCTGTATTTTGACCAGAATTACTATTTTTTATGTGTTTGTGCAGTTTTCCAGAAAGTTCAGCACTACTTAGCTTTTAATTACAGTTCCATGGAAAGAAGTAAAGTGGTTTCCATGGCAGGGATCACCGATATGTGGCCCCCCTTTTGGCCTAATTCCTGGTGTTGTTGGGTTCTGCTTGGTTTTAGGCTCATTTCATGAACTCAAAGTGGTTTTGAGTATGTACTGTTGCTGTTAATCGAAGTGTGAACCTTTACTTCCTAAAACTTCCTGATGACTAGGGTTTGGAAGAATGGCTTCTGAATTTTACAATTATTTTTTCACCCCTGATTAAAATGATTATAGTTATTATGCCAAAAAAAGTGATATATTGCAGTTTAAAGTGGTTCTAAAGCCGTATGCCACGTACACACGGTCGGAATGTCCGACAACAAATGTTTGAGAGCTGGTTCTCAACATTTGTTGGCGGACATTCCAACAGCAAATATCCAATGGAGCCTACACACGGTCGGATTTTCCGACAACAAGCTCACATCAGGCTTGTTGTCGGAAAATCCCACTGCGTGTAGGCTCCATCGGACATTTGCTGTCGGAATTTCCGACAGCAAATGTTTGAGAGCTGGTTCTCAATTTTTCCGACAACAAAAGTTCTTGTTGTAAATTCCACGCACAAAATTCCGCACTGACTATTGAACTTCATTCAAGAGCCGCACTGACTATTGAACTTCATTCAAGAGCCGCACTGACTATTGAACTTCATTCAAGAGCCGCACTGACTATTGAACTTCATTTTTCCTGGCTCGTCGTACATGTTGTAGGTCACCGCGTTCTTGACGGTCGGAATTTCCGATAACATTTGTGTGTGTGTATGCAAGACAAGTTTGAGCCAACATTCCGTCAGAAAAAAATTCACGGTTTTGTTGTCGGAATGTCCGATCGTGTGTACGCGGCATTAGGGTTTTTTGGATTCTATGCACTAGGGCAGGGATAGGCAACCTTAAAGAGGTTGAGATCTATCTGAACAACATGGGATAAGTCATAGGGCACCGGGCGCAGTGTTGCCTTCTCACACCGGATTTAAGTCTCTAATTGCCGTGCTGCCGTGTGGCAATCAGGGATTTAAATCATGTGGTGAAGGAGGCAACATAACTCCTGGGGGCTAATGGGGGCAATACTCACCTTCAGTTCTCAGTTTTCCCCTACAGTACTGTACTTTTTTCCACCACAATAGGTCCGCAGTCTTCCAGGTTGAATAACCCATTTATCCTGACAGATTGTAGGTATACTGTAAGTACAGGGCATCATGTACCCGCTTTCTGACGGGGTGTCACTGTGGTGCCCAGCGCTCGCAGTGTAGTAATGCAAAGATGGTGAAGACGTCAGCGGTGCTGCCGCCTGCATTATTGAGCACCGTCCACTTCCAAGAGATGATCTGAAGTGGAGGAAAACCCTGTGTGTATGTGAATGACCTGAAAAACAAATAAAATACACACAGGGGTCCTCAGGGGGGTCCTGGGGGGAGGAGCCTGAAGTTGAGCTTTAAACTGTATGGTAGCTTCTTCTTTGTCCTTTGGAGCAGAAGACAACCCTGTGTGTATGTGATTGACCTGAAGAGCACATCAAATAAATTCAGGGTCCTTCCAGGTGCCCACAGGGGTCTTCAATGTGCCCACAATGGTCTTCAGTGGGGTCATGTGGGGTGAGGAGCCTGACATTGATCTGTAAACTGTATGATAGCTTCTTCTTTATCCTATGAAGAAGCAGACCGTGAGAGTATATTAATGAACCGAAAAACACCCAAAATACCCATGGGGCCCTCAAGAGACCCACAGGGGCCTTCAAGAAGGGTTTTGACGGGAGGATCCTGAAAGTGTGCTTTAAACTTTATAATAGTTTCTCCCCCACAGGGGTCCCCAAGGGGGTTTGGGGGGGAGGAGCCTGAAGTTGGGCTTTAAACTGTATGTTAGCTTCTCCTCCACAGGGTTCCTCAAGGGGGTCTCGCTAGGGAAAAGTCCAAAGTTGGGCTTTAGCCTGTATAATAGTTTCTCCACCACATGGGTCCTCATTGGGGTCCTTTGGGGGAGGAGTCTGAAGTTGGGCTTTAAACTGTATCATAGTTTCTCCCCCACAGGGGTCCTTGGGGGGGGGGGGGTGGAGCCTGAAGTTGGGATTTAAACTGTATGTTAGCTTCTCCCCCACAGGGGTGCGGAAGGTTTTTTTGGGGGAAGAAGCCTTAAATTGGGATTTAAGCTGTATAATAGTTTCTCCCCCACAGGGGTCCTCAAGGTGGTCTTAAAGGAGGAGCCTGAAGTTGGGCTTTAAACATTATGATAGTTTATCCCCCACAGGGGTGCGGAAGTTTTTTTGGGGGGAAGAAGCCCGAAATTGGGCTTTAAACTGTATAATAGTTTCTCCCCCACAGGGGTCCTCAGGGTGGTCTTGGAGGAGGAGCTTGAAGTTGGGCTTTAAACATTATGATAGTTTCTCCCCCACAGGGGTCCTTGGGGGAGGAGTCTGAAGTTGGGCTTTAAACTCTATGATAACTTGAAGGAATTGTAGACTTCAGCACAATAATTGTAGGTTTCATTCGTTGTGTTGGATTTTCCATTTCTATATTTCAGACTCCATGGCAGGGAGCTGAGTTGTGTGTCCCATTATACGAAGCCACATGGCAATGCATGCTTAAACCCACCAAGCCGCAGCTAAAATACGTCTAATTAAACTGCCAAATTCCATCCGTCACTCAATTAATTCTGCAAATTTAGCCGTTTGCTTGGCTGCGTGAAAGGATGTTTTTTTTTTTTTTCTTTTTTTTAGTTTTCTGTAAATACACATTAGAAAACAGCAGAATGTTTAACCAGGATGTGTATCTAGATTGCGTTCTCTTAAGCCGAGCTCTCCAAACAACAATGATCCTATAGCGGCAGCGGCGGAGCCCGCCTCCCCCGGGATAGGCTTCGAATCGCCGACAGTGAAGCCAACAGGTGCTGTAGCGCAATTCTCTCCTGTTTACCCACTGTTAGCCTGTTTACCTTCCTGATGCCGGAGAGCGCACAGAATTCTAAGCAGCTCCCTGGGAATCGGTCTGCCGGAGAATAGAAACGCTAAAGCAAGTCATGAAATGAATGCGCAGAGACGTCCCGGCTGGAGAACAATTGACTGGAGTTGGAGAGAAGGTAATAAAACACCTGTTTTGTTTTTTGCCTTTAACCACTTGCTTACTGGGCACATAAACCCCCTCCGTGCCCAGGCGAAATTTCAGCTTCCGGCACTGCGTCGCTTTAACTGACATTTGCGCGGTCGTGCGACGTGGCTCCCAAACAAAATTGACGTCCTTTTTTCCCCACAAATAGAGCTTTATTTTGGTGGTATTTGATCACCTCTGCGGTTTTTATTTTTTGCGCTATAAACAAAAAAAAGAGCGACAATTTTAAAAAAAAATATATATTTTTTACTTGTTGCTATAATAAATATCCCAATTAAAAAAAAATATTTTTTTTCTCAGTTAAGGCCGATACGTATTTTTCGAAGTATTTTTGTAAAAAAAAACGCAATAAGCGACTGGTTTGCGCAAAAGTTATAGGCCCTACAAAATGGGGAACAGAATTATGATTTTTTTTTTATTATTTTTTTACTAGTAATGGCGGCGATCTGCGATTTTTATTGGGACTGCGATATTGCGGCGGACGTATCGGACACTTTTGACACAAATTTGGGACCATTCACATTTATACAGCGATCAGTGCTATAAAAATGCACTAATTACTGTATAAATGTGACTGGCAGGGAAGGGGTTAACACTAGGGGGTGAGGAAGGGGTTAAATGTGTATCCTAGGTGTGTTCTAACTGTGTGGGGGGAGGGGGGTGACTGGGGGAGGTGACCGATGCTGTGTCCCTATGTACAAGGGACACAGATCGGTCTCCTCTCCTCTGACAGCACGTGGAGCTCTGTTTTTACACACAGGCCCCGTACACACGACAGAGTTTCTCGGCAGAATTCACCGAGAAACTCGGTCAAAACCCGGATTCTGCCGAGAAACTCTGACGTCTGTACAGTTTTGGCTCGATGGAGCCGCCGAGGAGCCCGACGAGAAAATAGAGAACATGTTCTCTATTTTCTCGTTGTTCTATGGGAGAAGGCGTCCCGCCGAGCTCCTCGGCGGCTTCATCCCAAAACTCGACGAGGAACTCGACGTGCCAAGCACGTCGAGTTCCTCGGCCGTGTGTACGGGGCCACAGAGCTCCACGTCCCTGCTGTGTTCCCGACGATCGCGTGTACCCGGCGGACATCGCGGCCGCCAGGTACACGCATCGGCTTCCCAGCGATGCGCCGGGACAGTGTTTACCCGCTGCGCGCCCCCCAGAGGCGCGCGCGGGTAATGCACTTTAAAAGACGTCAACTTGGCACCTGAGAGCCGCGCTGTTGATGTCTTTTGTCAATCGCGCGGGTCTTAAGTGGTTAAAGCGGATCTAAACCCATGCTTTAATGGTTTCCCAAATCGGCTACATTTAAAGCGGAACTAAACCCATCAATTTAACAGATTCACAAAAACCTTAAAGGGTCACTAAAGGAAAAAATTTTTTTTGCTGAAATGACTGTTTACAGGGCATAGAGACATAATAGTTAACTGATTCCTTTTAAAAATTATTAAAAATTGATAAAAAAACAATCATATAATGTGCCTGCAGTGTAGTTTCGTTTTTGCTGTTGTTTGCTGGTTCTCTGATGTACAGAGAGCCACTAGAGGGCAGTCAGCCAATAGAGAGCAGTGATACTTTGTCTAAAACTCCTCAGCACCAATCCAGTTTCGTTTTACACACAATAATCACATTAGTGACCACCGTGAGAAATCTCCCAGCACTGTGGTTATCAGGAAACAGGCAACCAGGAAGTGTCCAAAACAGAGAGGATTTACAGCAACATGAAAGCAAAAACGAACAATGAGGACATGAAACCAGGACTGCAGCAAGGTAAAGGAAGCTATTTAGCTAAAAAAAAAATTCCTTTAGTGACCCTTTAACATTCCCGGAAATGCTGTCACATCTGCTTGTGCTCCCAATTAAACTGTCAAACCAGCAAATGACTGGAGTCATAACTGATCACATGTGCAGCACCATGGCAACTGCAGATGAAACAGAGGCCAAGATGGCAGCTTCCTTGGCTGAAAAAAATAAGGGGGGGTTTAGTTCCGCTTTAAGGAATGCCATAAATGATAACTGGTAGGCTGCATTCACACCTCCGCGACAAGATACGCCGCGTACGCGGCGTATTTTGCCACGAGTGTGTAACTTATTTTTTTTTTCAACTCAGCCTTCCCATTGCTTTGTATGGCCGAACGCCAATGCCGAGTGAAAAAAAGGGTCCGGGACTTTTTTTCAGGCGGCAGGCGTACGGCGTCTATGAGATGTGAACCATCTCATAGACAGCAATGGGAATTCTCCCCTCCAGCGGCACGAGCGTCCGGCGTCGGGCGTTTTGTCGTGGAGGTGTGAATGGGGCCTTACTGCTGCATGTGCTCTCAACCGAACTGGCAAGCCATCAAATGGCTGGTGTCATATCTAAACGCACATGTGCAGCACCATGGCAACTGCAGATCAAACAGAGGCCAAGATGGCAGCTTTCTTGAATGTAAAGGATAGGAGGGTTTAATTCCTATTTAACCACTTAAGACCCGGACCAAAATGCAGGTAAAGGACCCGGACAGTTTTTGCGATTCGGCACTGCGTCGCTGTAACTGACAATTGCGCGGTCGTGCGACGTGGCTCCCAAACAAAATTGGCGTCCTTTTCTTCCCACAAATAGAGCTTTTCTGTATTTGAGATACGTTACGCCCGCCGAGAGATACACCATTGTATCTGAATCCGGGCCGAGATGTATGGGACCCCCTGTCAGGTTTTTATTGCTGTCTGTGTCCCCGTTTGGAAGATTCACCCCCCTCTATTTGTCCCGTTTACCGTTATCACCAAGAATGAAAGTGATAAATCCCAGCACTGGCGGGGCGCCAGCGGCGGTGCACGGCCCCCACCCGGAAAATCAGAATCGTATCTATGTACATGATTGTGTGCTGCCGGGCCCCACTGTAGCAGTAAAGCTGTAATGGTACTGCAGGGCCCAACCAACGGCAACACGCAAATTTGTGTGACGTGAGAACGCACGCACGCGATTTTGCACACGTCCCTGCAGCGCACAGATGTGAACGAGGACTTAAGGTTTCCAACATGACCAGAGAAGAGTAATGACTGCCCTGGGTCAAGTAGCTTGCTCACCTGTGCATGATTAAGGAAAAACCTTAAACCCCGTCCTGCTGGGAACACAAAGCGATCGCGGAGAAAGTCGATACGTTTAAATCTCTCCGAGAGCCGCACGCTGCCATTTATTTCTTAGAAACACCAGACATATTTAGGAACAAAAAAATATATATATATTTTTTCATTTTAAAATGCTCCTGACCTTAACCCTTCTTAAGCGCCCGGCCCTCTCAGTCTCCCGGATCCCGCCGCGTTTTGCGCTCCACTGCCGGCTCCCAGCAGAACGCGGGATTAAAGGAATGTGTTCCTCGTTGCCGAACATTTCCATTTTGATTCCTTGAGGAATGTCTTGTGGTTGAGAAAGATAAAGGATTATTAATTTAAAACCCAGGCTTGTGAGACTGACAGCACCGGCCGTATTAATGTGTTTCTCTTTCCAGTCTTTGCTCGGGCAACTTTTCAATTAACTCGTCCGCTGCCGCCCGCCCGCCGCGGCTTTGGTAGGCCTTATGAGTAGCGGGTAAATCCTGCATTGGGGTGATGTCATTTTGGAGCTGGGCCACGTTTTGGAGTTTAGGCTGTTTAAAGCACGAGCGAATAATAACAACAGGGGGGGGATGGGGGGGGGGGGATTATTTATTGCAGTGGAGTCATCCTAAAGAGGACCTGTCACCTACTAATAGAATGACCTCCAGCCTTCCCTTCAGTCTTGCACAGATGCGACGGCTATTGAAATGGCTTACTTTGATTTCACCGTACACTGTGAGCTATTCACAATGTGCATTAGAAGCTTCAGCACGCCACGTAGAACCTACCTTGAGTCCAGCATTATCTAGCCCCTCTCCCCCTGGATCACACTGCTGCCTTTATTACAAACAATGCTTTGGCTCTCTGCCCCCCCTCCCCCTGAATCACACTGCTGCCTTATACACACAGTGCTCCGGCTCTCTGCCCCCCTCCCACTGGATTACACTGCTGCCTTATACACACATACATTGTTCCAGCTCTATGCCCCCCTCCCCCTGGATTACACTACTACCTTATTCACACACACACACACACATTGCTTTGGCTCTCTGCCCCCCTCCCCCTGGATCACACTGCTGCCTTACACGCAATGCTCTGGCTCTCTGGCCCCCTCCCCCTGGATCACACTGCTGCCTTATACACACACAATGCTTCAGCTCTCTGCCCCCCTTCCCCTGGATCACACTGCTGCCTTACACACAATGCTCCGGCTCTCTGGCCCCCTCCTCCTGGATCACACTGCTGCCTTATAAGCGCACAATGCTCCAGCTCTCTGCCCCCCTTTCCCTGGATCACACTGCTGCCTTATACACACAATGCTCTGGCTCTCTGGCCCCCTCCCCCTGGATCACACTGCTGCCTTATACATACACACAATGCTCTGGCTCTCTGGCCCCCTCCACCTGGATCACACTGCTGCCTTATACACACACAATGCTTCAGCTCTCTGCCCCCCTTCCCCTGGATCACACTGCTGCCTTATACACACAATGCTCCAGGTCTCTGGCCCCCTCCTCCTGGATCACACTGCTGCCTTATACACACACAATGCTTCAGCTCTCTGCCCCCCTTCCCCTGGATCACACTGCTGCCTTATACACACAATGCTCCGGCTCTCTGGCCCCCTTCTCCTGGATCACACTGCTGCCTTATACACACACACTGCTTCAGCTCTCTGCCCCCCTTCCCCTGGATCACACT
This sequence comes from Rana temporaria, assembly GCF_905171775.1. Lineage (NCBI taxonomy): Eukaryota > Metazoa > Chordata > Amphibia > Anura > Ranidae > Rana > Rana temporaria. Next base: position 14,377,571 of record NC_053495.1, read on the forward strand.
GCTGCCTTATACACACAATGCTCCGGCTCTCTGCCCCCTCCTCCTGGATCATACTGCTGCCTTATACACACACAATGCTTCAGCTCTCTGCCCCCCTTCCCCTGGATCACACTGCTGCCTTATACACACAATGCTCCGGCTCTCTGACCCCCTCCTCCTGGATCACACTGCTGCCTTATACGCACACAATTCTCCCCCTCCTTGACCCCCCCAATCACACTGCTGTCTTATACACACAATTTCTTCCGTTTTTTTGCCCCCCTCCCCCTGGATTACACTGCTGATTATACACACAATGCTCCGACTCTCTGCCCCCCTCCCCCAGATTACACTGCTGCCTTATGCACACACAATGCACCGGCTCTCTGCCCCCTCTCCCTGGATCACACTGCTGCCTTATACACACACAATGCTCCCCCTCCTTTACCCCGCCCCTGAATCTCACTTTACGCCTGAAAACGCCTTACGTAAACGGCGTATCTTTACTGCGACGGGCAAGCGTACGTTCGTGAATAGGCGTATCTCGCTGATTTACGCCTTCTAGGCGTAAATTAGCGTTCACGCCCCTAGCAGCTAGCGGAACTAGACAGCTAAGATACGACGGCGCAGGCTGTCGTATCTTAGCTACATTTAAGTGTATCTCAATTTGAGAATACACTTAAATGTACGACGGCGCAGATTCAGAGTTACGACGGCGTATCTACTGATACGCCGGCTTAACTCTTTGTGAATCTAGCTACCTGTAAACAGTCATTTAATTTGGAGGGTTTTCCTTTCACTTCCTGCTTTAGCTATGGGACAGGAAGTGGGGGGGGAAATCTCCCCAATGGGACACTGATACCTAAAAACCTGACAGGGGTTATAACCCCTCATTACTCAATCAAAAATAAAAATGTTTTGCCCTTCTGGTTTTATTATAAAGCCTCCATTTCCCAGCAAATAAAGCTGAACACATTCTAGTTGTGCGTTTTTGTTTTTCCCCTTGTGGTATTATAATGAGACAGAGACGTATAGGTGGGAGATTTGCGCGTCGCAGATCCATGGGAGCCAAGCGTAGAATGGAGAGGAGCGGAGGGTGGTCCCTTGGAGAGGACGTATCATAGTCATTGATGTCCCCGCGGACTCGCCAGCGCTCTGTTTTCTCATGCAGAAGAGAAAGATTAAACGATTTGTTTTCCCCTCGTATCTCTCCTCTGGGCGATGTGGAGGGAGATACATGTGTCTTTTAAGGGGAAATACAGCCTTCCCATTTATCAGGCATATAAGCGATTATCTCTCGCGTGGGGCCGGGTAATAAATTATTCTGCTCAGACAACAGCGCTTCCACCATGCAGGATTTATAAAGAGGACCTGTACTGCGAAAATGCCACCGATCTCTTTTCCCAATTACAGACTAATTGGGAAAAGGATGTTGTCGTATAATACGACCATTTTGTACGCTCCATCGGACAATTGTTGTCGGAGTTTCCATCAACAAATGTTGGATAGCATGCTTTAAAATTCTCTGACAACAAATGTGTGCTGTCAGATTATCCGATCGTGTGTACACAAAGTCATTGGGAGGAATTCTGCCCTATCATTGGGAGGAATTCTGCCCTATCATTGGTGTCATTGGGAGGAATTCTGCCCTATCATTGGGAAGAATTCTGCCCCATCATTGGGAAGAATTCTGCCCCATCATTGGTGTCATTGGGAGGAATTCTGCCCCATCATTGGGAAGAATTCTGCCCCATCATTGGTGTCATTGGGAGGAATTCTGCCCCATCATTGGGAAGAATTCTGCCCCATCATTGGTGTCATTGGGAGGAATTCCGCCCCATCATTGGGAAGAATTCCGCCCCATCATTGGGAGGAATTCTGCCCCATCATTGGTGTCACTGGGAGGAATTCTGCCCTATCATTGGGAGGAATTCTGCCCTATCATTGGGAGGAATTCTGTCCTGTCATTGGGAGGAATTCTGCCCTATCATTGGAAGGAATTCTGCCCTATCATTGGGAGGAATTCTGCCCTATCATTGGGAGGAATTCTGCCCTATCATTGGTGTCATTGGGAGGAATTCTGCCCTATCATTGGGAGGAATTCTGCCCTATCATTGGGAGGAATTCTGCCCTGTCATTGGGAGGAATTCTGCCCTATCATTGGGAGGAATTCTGCCCTATCATTGGGAGGAATTCTGCCCTATCATTGGTGTCTTTGGGAGGAATTCTGCCCTATCATTGGGAGGAATTCTGCCCTATCATTGGTGTCATTGGGAGGAATTCTGCCCTATCATTGGGAGGAATTCTGCCCTATCATTGGTGTCATTGGGAGGAATTCTGCCCTATCATTGGGAGGAATTCTGCCCCATCATTGGGAGGAATTCTGCCCTATCATTGGGAGGAATTCTGCCCTGTCATTGGGAGGAATTCTGCCCTATCATTGGTGTCATTGGGAGGAATTCTGCCCTATCATTGGGAGGAATTCTGCCCTATTATTGGGAGGAATTCTGCCCTATCATTGGGAGGAATTCTGCCCTATCATTGGTGTCATTGGGAGGAATTCTGCCCTATCATTGGGAGGAATTCTGCCCTATTATTGGGAGGAATTCTGCCCTATCATTGGGAGGAATTCTGCCCTATCATTGGTGTCATTGGGAGGAATTCTGCCCTATCATTGGTGTCATTGGGAGGAATTGTGCCCCATCATTGGGAAGAATTCTGCCCCATCATTGGTGTCATTGGGAGGAATTGTGCCCCATCATTGGGAAGAATTCTGCCCCATCATTGGTGTCATTGGGAGGAATTGTGCCCCATCATTGGGAAGAATTCTGCCCCATCATTGGTGTCATTGGGAGGAATTGTGCCCCATCATTGGGAAGAATTCTGCCCCATCATTGGTGTCATTGGGAGGAATTGTGCCCCATCATTGGGAAGAATTCTGCCCCATCATTGGTGTCATTGGGAGGAATTCTGCTCCATCATTGGTGCCAATGAATAAAAAAGCACCCCAAGGGCCTTAATAAAAGCAAGCAAAGGGCCACATCTGGCCCCCGGGCCGCAGTTTGGAGACCTCTGCTCTAGATGATCTCACACTGCAGATATACAGAGCGTTTTGTAGCTCAAATACACCCAACAAGCAAAATTCCATTCATTTCAATGGCCCCTGTTTACACCTGAGCATGAACAGGGGGCCATTGAAATGAATGGGATTTTGCTTGTTGAGAGTCTTTGAGCTTCGACTTCAAGCTTCAAGCGTGTGAATGGAGGGGAGATTTTCCAGGATCCTGTCATGCATATGGCAAGGCTTGCAAGCTGCACAGGCCAGCACCACGCGTCGGACGGATAGGGGGAGGGGTAAGGAAGTCGAATCATAAATCATGTTTTGTTTCCTCTTTGGCAGTCTGTGGGTTCCCTCTCTCTCTCTCTCTCTCTCTCTCTCTCTCTCTCTATATATATATATATATATATATATATATATATATATATATCCCCTCTGGCTTTACCGGCACACGCCGCACTGACATGCCAACGTTAATGAAGAAGCGTGCCTCCTCCTCCTCCTTCGCACACGAATATATTAACCTGGAGGAGGAAAGAAAAAAAAAATGGGAAGTAGCTGAACAAGATGGCTGAGGAGACGTATGAAAAATCCCGACCGCAAATCTCTCGAATTCCTGCGCAACGCCTAATTATTTGTGAGATAAGCTTAGCCGGCAATAATTAACCCCGGCTATGTGAATATGTGAAGCCAGCTGCACTTCAGTGAGCGTTTGGTATCTGGTGTACATAGAAGATCTCCACCCTTTGAATACAAAACGCTGGTAATGCCGGAGAAGTCAACAAAGGAAATCGTATTAATTATCCCGGGAAAATGTAATCAGGAACATGACGGGATGCTGCAGTTGCGGATGAGCCGATGTTGGGTGGTGGGGGGGCTCCATCTTGCAGCAGGCCGGGTGTACCGAGGTTGTGCGCACATACAGCGGTGAGGGGAGCGTTTGTTAACACCCGTGAGCATTGTCATGCTGGAATACCCATCCACAACCCATTTTCAATGCCCTGGCTGAGGGAAGGAGGTTCTCACCTGAGATTTGACAGGACACGGCCCCCGTCCATCGTCCCTTTGATGCAATGAAGTTGTCCTGTCTCCTAAGGCCTCGTACACACGACCGGACCAGTTTCAGCGGACATGTTCGGTCGTGTGTACAGCCGACAGCCGTACAGGACAATTTTCCGGCGGATCGGACAGGTTTCCAGCGGACAAATGTTTCTTAGCATGCTAAGAAACATGTCCGCTGGAAGCCTGTCCGTCGGACATGTTCGGTCGTCTGTACGACTTACCGGACATGTCCGCTTGGCCGAAAGCCCTCGCAATGCGTCAAAGTGATTAGACGCATGCGTGGAAGCATTGACCTTCCAGGGTCGCGCACGTCGGCGCGGCCACGTCACCGCGTATCCTGTCCGTAGGGATTTTGGTTTGATGGTGTGTACAACCATCAGACCAAAATCTGCTAGCGGACATGTCTGATGAAAACGGTCCGTGGACCGTTTTCATCGGACAGATCCGCTCGTGTGTACGGGGCCTTAGCAGAAAAGCACCCCAAAGCATAATGTTTCCCCCTCCATGTTTGACGGCGGGGGATGGTGTTCTTGGGGTCATAGGCAGCATTCCTCCTCCTCCACACATGGCGACTTGAGTTGATGTCAAAGAGCTTGATTTTGGTCTCATCTGACTACAGAACTTTCCCCCAGTTCTCCTCTGAATCATTCAGATTCTCATTAGCAATCTTCAGACGGGCTGTACATGTGATGCACACCGCCAATCCCAACCAGCAGCTACATACACACACACACGCTGCCTATGATTGGCGGTGTGCAGTTTCGATCCAAACATGCCTGAGCCCGTTCTGTAACTCTCCCACTCTGCAGGATTTACCCCCCCCCCCCTTGTTTTGTCCCCCCCCCCCTTTCTCCTCTTTAGTCTACCTCTTTCTTTTTCTCTCTCTCTGGTGCTGACACTGGGCTTACGTCTTGCTGCATGAGAGCGTGCATCAGGTCATTTCTTCTAACAAAAATTATTGGGAGGTTTTTGTTGCTTTATTGGCATTTTTTAATGCTGTACAGCGCTGTGAGTGTGGTTTGATTTTTCCAGAGCCGGCTTTACAATCACTATCAAACACGACCTAGGGTCACCCCGCGCTCACGCTATACGTGGGTGTAAAGGCAGCGTTCGGTCGGTGATGTCACAAGCATGGAATGATACAATGAGACAACCTTGAGCAGTGCGCACGCCACCAGATTGAATAGCGATGCCTTTTGTATAGTATATTGTATGTAGGCACGTGTTTTATTCTGAAAGCGTTATGGTCACGCCGATGAAAGGACAGACAATTAAAAAAAAACGATATTTTTTAATTTCTGCTATAAAACGTATCCAGTAAATACCATATTTATCGGCATATACCGCGCACTTTTTTGCCCTGAAAATCCAGGACGTCTAGGACGTGAGCGCGAGAGTAGCCGAGCCTGCCCGACTATACACGAGTGTACTGCGCTCGGTATATGCCGGCGCAGTGTTCAAACTCGGCGCGGGGATCGAGCGGGGAGGACACAGCAGAAGGACGCCGGACCCGACGAAGAGGACACCCGAAGCCGCAGACGGACGCCGGACCCGACGATGCCGCCGATGGACGCCGCGCAAGACACCAAAACTGTAAGTACTAAAATGTTTTTTTTACAGGAATGCGGGTCCACTTTAGGGGTGCGTGCTATACGCCGGAGCACACAATACCCCGATAAATACGGTAATATGTAAAAAATCTACTTTCTTCAAAAATTTTGTCCATACGCAGACGTATCTCCAGATACGCCGTGTAAGTGTAACTATGCGCCGTCGTATCTGTGCGCCGTGCCCACAATCTGAGATACGCCTAAAAATAGGCTTCCTACGACCGACGTAACTTGCCTACGCCGTCGTATCGTGGGCGCATATTTACGCCTCATTAGGGCTGATAAAGAAAAGACAGAATTGTTATAAATAAATATTTAAAGGTGAATTTGTAAAAATAATAAAACAATTAAAAAAACACTGACCACTACCCCCTCCCCACCCTTCACCCCCCTAAAAAAAAGAAAAAAGAAAGCATTGTAAAAAAACATATATACCGTATAACGCGCACCCCAAACTTAGGAAGGTAGTTTAAGGAAAAAAAAAATACTTACATTTTTGCCCTGCGTCCATCGGCGGCCTTGTCCGGCGTCCGTCTGCGGCCTTGCGCGGGGTCCATCCAGCCTTTTGGGTGTCCGTCTGCGGTTTTGGAGGTGTCCGTCTGCGGCTTCCTCGCGGGGTCCGTCCAGTCCATCCGCACCTTGCCCGGGGTTGCAGCAGTGTTTGTTTTTGGATTTGGCGCCTCGGCCGAGCCGAGAGAAGCCGGATTTCCTGTGTGTTCGGCTCCTCTCGTCTTGTCTCGGCTTCTCTCGCGTGGCTTTTAGGCAGTCTATTTCGGTGGCGCCTGGGAACAGCAGTATCGGTGTATATCCACGATTTTCTCCTGATTTTAAAGGGAAAAAAGTATGCGGTATACGCCGATAAATACGGTAAATTGAAAAAATGTGCCCCTCCCTCCTGCCGAGTGCCCCCATGGCAAGAGGCTGGCTATGGGGGCACCCAACTAGAGCCGCTGCTTTGTGTGTTCATTCAGACACGGAGCCGCAGATAAGCCCTGCCCCCTCTCTCTCCTCATTGGCTCGCTGACTTTTTTTTTTTATATATACACCCCTAGGGTGTCTTCTGAAAGTTTATACTGGTACCCAACATCTTATTTTCTCTGGAAATAACACTATTTATTGTTTCCAGGCACAATGCTGCTTCCTATCCCAGGAAATCAATACAGGGATTGGCAAATAGATATGATCAAAGACTAACTAGCAGATAGGTCTTCATTAGCCCCCAGCACCCAATGTGTTGATTAATCCACCCTTTTACCTTCGACAAGACGGCGCCAATATCCGTTATCTGCCAGTTACACCGCGCATCCTCTCAGTGCCCAAAGGGTCAAAAGCGATCTTTAGTCAGATGGAGGAAAATGATTTTGTCATCCGCGTTAAAGACGGCTCCTTTCCTTCGTTAAGGCCAGGCCCACCACTCGAGAATCTACATTTTTGTTAGACTTTAATTGGTATTTAATATACTAATCTGCTAATTATTAGTCCCAGGGAGCGTGCTTAGGGGGATAATTCCATCCTCGCAACTCTTTGATGTGTTAAGACAAGGCAGTAAGCTCTGACATTTTGTCTAGCTCCGGCTGGAAAGCGCGGTCCTGTTGTTACCAAGCGAGCCCCGATCTGTATTCCGGAACATGACGGAGATCATAGAGCTCGTAGCCGGCTGTTTTACGAGTCTACTCTGCAGTTTGCACATCATCACCATCAGTGGCCCAGATTCAAAAAGCAATTGCGTCTGTGTAACCATAGTTACGCAGCGCAATTGCTTACTTGCGCCAGCGTTTCGAATGCTCCTGATTCAGGAACCTTGATACGCCGACTGCAGCCTAAGATATGACTGGCATAAGGCTCTTACGCCAGTCATATCGTAGGCTGCATTCTTATGATGGCCGCTAGGGGGCGTTCCCGTAGTGGTCAGCGTATAGTATGCAAATTGCATACTAACGCCGATTCACTACCCTACGCGAGCCCTGCGTACGCAGTTTACGTCGTTTCCGTTCGTCGGGTTTCCGTAAGGCTGCTCCTGCTATTAGCAGGGGCAGCCAATGCTACGTATACCCGTCGTTCCCGCGTTGCGAAGTTTAAATTTTACGTCGTTTGCGTTCACTTTGAAGCAAATGACGTCCTTACCTTTACAACCCCTTTAATAAAGCAGTTTTAAGCTTGGAAGATCCTGCCGTGGTGCCAGCCTATTTCTGACATTTGGTGTTTACAAGTTAAAAACTGTATTTTTTTGCTCGAAAATTACTTAGAACCCCCAAACATTATATATTTTTAGCAGAGAATCCAGAGAATAAAATGGCGATTGTTGCAATATTTTATGTCGCACGGTATTTGTGCAGCGGTGTTTTAAACGCAACTTTTTGGGAAAAAGACACTTTCATGAATTCTAAAAAAAATGAAAAAGTAAAGTTATCCCAATTTTTTTGTATGTGAAAGCTGATGTTACGCCGAGTAAAAAGATCCCAAATACGTCACGCTTTATAATTGCACGCACTCGTGGAATGGCAACAAACTACGGTACCTAAAAATCTCCATAGGCGACGCTTTTAATTTTTCTAAAAAATTATACTGGGATGATTGATGCCTGCAGCTGCGGGCATCATCCCGGTATAACCCCTTAAAGCCGAGGCCGCATATGTGCGTACGCTCGGCGGCAAAGGGTTAACACGTTACAGTGGAGTATTATACAGAACACTGCTTTTTGTATCTTTACAAGTGCTAGCCTGTAGATTTTTTACTTATTTTTTTAATATAAATTTAGCTTTAAGCAAGCACAGTGACAAATGTATTGCTTTTTGCCAACCTGCAGAGCAAGAGGAATTCCAGAAAATACATTCCATTGAATTGGACTCTCTTCGGGAGGGATATTATCTCGGTGGGGTTAGTTGAAGGCCAATTGCCTATTTCCTGCTCAAATTTGTAATAGATTTTTTTTTTTTCTTCCCAGGCTTGCCTGGTATGGAGAGCTGGCAGACTGCCTTTAGGCCGGCTTTTGTTCTTTTATTTCCTGTTAGCCGTTCTAGAAATGATGGTATTTCCTAATGTTATTGAGATTACAGCCGGCAGCAGGCTTAAAATTCTCCTGTCCCATACCTGTCGATGGTCAAAGACTGTGGACATGGCACAGGAGATAATCGGAGACTGTGGACATGATACAAAAGTTGGTCAGAGACTGTGAACATGGTACAGAAGATGGTCAGAGGCTGTGGACATGGTATAGGAGATGGTCAGAGACTGTGGACATGGTACAGAAGATGGTCAGAGGCTGTGGACATGTACTGGAGATGGTCAGAGACTGTGAACATGGTACAGAAGATGGTCAGAGGCTTTGGCCATGGTACAGAAGATGGTCAGAGACTGTGGACATGGCACAGGAGATGGTCAGAGACTGTGGACATGGCACAGGAGATGGTCAGAGACTGTGGACATGGTACAGGAGATGGTCAGAGACTGTGGACATGGCACAGGAGATGGTCAGAGACTGTGGACATGGTACAGGAGATGGTCAGAGACTGTGGACATGGTACAGGAGATGGTCAGAGACTGTGGACATGGTACAGGAGATGGTCAGAGACTGTGGACATGGTAAAGGAGATGGTCAGAGGCTGTGGACATATTACAGGAGATGGTCAGAGACTGTGGAGGTATTACAGGAGATGGTCAGAGACTGTTTACATGATATAGGAGATGGTCAGAGAATGTGGACATGGCACAGGAGATAATCAGAGACTGTGGACATGGTACAGGAGATGGCCAGAGACTGTGGACATGGTACAGGAAATGGTCAGAGACTGTGGACATGATACAGGAAATGGTCAGAGACTGTAGACATTCTACAGGAGATGGTCAGAGACTGTAGACATTCTACAGGAGATGGTCAGAGACTGTAGACATTCTACAGGAGATGGTCAGAGACTGTGGACATGGTACAGGAGATGGTCAGAGACTGTGGACATGGTACAGGAGATGGTCAGACTGTGGACATGGTACAGGAGATGGTCAGAGACTGTGGACATGGTACAGGAGATGGTCAGAGACTGTGAACATGGTATAGGAGATGGTCAGAGACTGTGGACAACCCGACATGGTATACAAAATATGGTCATAGACTGTGGACATGGTACAGGAGATAATCAGAGACTGTGGACATGGCACAGGAGATGGTCAGAGACTGTGGACATGGTACAGGAGATGGTCAGAGACTGTGGACATGGTACAGGAGATGGTCAGAGACTGTGGACATGGTACAGGAGATGGTCAGAGACTGTGGACATGGCACAGGAGATGGTCAGAGACTGTGGACATTGCAAGGAGATGGTCAGAGACTGTGGACATTGCAAGGAGATGGTCAGAGACTGTGGACATGGTACAGGAGATGGTCAGAGACTGTGGACATGGTACAGGAGATGGTCAGAGACTGTGGACATGGTATAGGAGATGGTCAGAGACTGTGGACAACCCGACATGGTATACAAAATATGGTCATAGACTGTGGACATGGTACAGGAGATAATCAGAGACTGTGGACATGGCACAGGAGATGGTCAGAGACTGTGGACATGGTACAGGAGATGGTCAGAGACTGTGGACATGGTACAGGAGATGGTCAGAGACTGTGGACATGGCACAGGAGATGGTCAGAGACTGTGGACATTGCAAGGAGATGGTCAGAGACTGTGGACATTGCAAGGAGATGGTCAGAGACTGTGGACATGGCACAGGAGATGGTCAGAGACTGGGGACATGGTACAGGAGATGGTCAGACTGGGGACATGGTACAGGAGATGGTCAGAGACTGGGGACAAGGTACAGGAGATGGTCAGAGACTGGGGACAAGGTACAGGAGATGGTCAGAGACTGGGGACATGGTGCCAGAGATGGTCAGAGGCTGTAGACATACTGCAGGAGACTTTCAGAGACAGTCATAGACTAGAGACATATTACATGAGACTGCTAGAGATCATTGCTATAACGAGCATTAAGGAAACACAGATTAGTGTCTGCAGGAGCCTCTGAGGGTCGCATGGAAAGTGCCAAAGGGTCGCATATTGGGCACCAGGGCATAGACGCTGCCTGCATTTGGTTTATTCCAGATTCAATTTACTTGCTCGGCATCTGAATGTTCTCTCTTGAATTGTTCTGATGCTGCAGCCTTACCCTTCAGGGATAACTTCATTGTTTACTCTCTCCTTGTCTCGTTGTCAGAACAGACTTGTCAGCCTCTAAGACCGTCCTGTCTGGTGCCTGAGCGGAGTGCTGATAACCGACACTCACAGATCTGTCATATAACGATGTTGCTGTCAGGAGTATATGGTAGAAAAAAACGCAAGCTATGTAGATGTAGTTTTGCACGGCTCCTGAAGTTCAGACGGATGTGTCAGTTATCAGCGCCGAGCCCCGGCAGGAGACCGGTCAGAGAGAAAATGTCCAAACCAGCTCACCCTCCATATCATGTCATTGGTGATGGATCCAGAGGGCAGGACTCGTGTGCTTCTCCGCATTGCAAAGTTTGAAAGTTAATAAGCAAAACCAGAATCTAAAACAAAATCTTTTATTATAATCCACTTTTTAATCTCTCGTCACCCACATAGCGCATTTAGGTGCTGCAGCAAAAAGGGTGGGCTTTAATACTCGCTTGTCGCATGATGAGAACTCACTCACTGTCAGTGTCCAAGTCATCAGTCCCCGGTCTCTAGTCATGATCAGGGGGCAGCGGAATGAGCTCCCAATCATGTGACCACTGATCAATCACAGTGGTCACGTGATTAACCACTTAAGACCCGGACCACTATGCAGCTTAAAGACCAGGCCACTTTTTGAGATTCGGCACTGCGTCGCTTTAACTGACAATTGCGCGGTCATGCGACGTGGCTCCCAAACAAAATTGGGAATTCCACTATATATATATACAGTATATATATATATATATATATATATATATATATATATATACCGTATTTATCGGGGTAAAGCGCGCACCCCCAACCTAGAAGGGAAATTTGAGGAAAAAATTAAATACTTATAGGCGGCACAGGGCGTGACTGCGAGGGGAGCTGAGCCTGGCCGAGTGTACTGCGCTCGGTATATGTCGGCGGCAAGGTTCAAACACAGTGCGGAAAGCGGGTATCGGCATATATCGCGCACCCACGATTTTCCCCTTATTTAAGGGGAAAAAAGTGCGCGGTATACGCCGATAAATACGGTATATATATATATATATATATATATATATATATATATTACATTTTTTAGATGCTTAACTTTTTATATAAACCAATTAATGTACACTTATTGGGATTTTCTTGTAGCAGAACACATTTTATCCCAAATTTATGAAGAAATTTGATTTTATAACGGAAAGTAGAAAACACTTTTTTCCCCAAATTTTTGGTCTTTTTTTATTTATACAATTATTTATATAATAATAATAATAAAAAAAATATCACCAAAAGAAAGCTCTATTTGTGTGGAAAAAAAAATTACTGAGCAATTGCCTGTTAACCACCTGAGGACCCCTTCACGCCGATATACGTCAGCAGAAGGGCACGTCCGTACAGGTACGTCGCCTTTAAGAGCCCAGCCCGCCGCCGGCACACTCGCGACCTAGTCCTGAGCTCCGTGACCACGCCCGCGGACCCGATTGCTGCCGGTGTCCCGCGATAGGGTCACAGGAGCTGACGACAGAAGTACATGAAGTTGACGACAATCCAGCAATTTGGGTCAGACAGTGGCAGCCTTTTATAGGCCAGCAGGGGGATACATCTGTCACATAATGTGCCTTTGGTGCCCATTTCTTCTACTGGCGAGATTGCCAGTACTTCCACGGCCATTTCTCTGACACCGCCACTCTGTCAGTTTGCAGTACAAAATTCAGAAATCCTTCTGGTAACCACCCCCACCCATAAGGATACAGAAACAGCCCTGAAAAAGGGGGAGTCCCTTCCCCTGAAACGCGTTGGCTCGATGTACATGTTTATCTTTTCAATAAATGTTTTGTGAACCCTACATCAAGAGTTGCATTTTTTCTGTACACCGGGCACTGCTTCCTTCCAACCCAATTCATGTCAGTTGGGATACAGCAACTGCATGGACACAGCCGTTATTCCCAATTTGACAGCTGTGCAGGGCCCTTAAATGCACACTGTCTGCGTTTGGGGCCATGCACCCGCAGAGATGACATATTGGGAGTGGCAGCTGTGTCCATGCAGCTGCTGCGCCCCAATTGAAATGAATGGGATTGCCTGCACGGGGATGCATGGAACACCTTTGCATCCCTGTATGGGCAAACACGACCCTCACACGGGTGTATGCTGTAGTTCTCCCGTGTGATGCCACGTACACACGACCTTTATTCATGTCATGAAAAAAAAACTAAGTTTTTCTCAACGTGATTTGTCGTGATACCTCTCAAGCTTGCCTTGCATACACACGTTCGTGAAAAAAAAATGCTCGAGCAAAGCGCGGTGACGTACAAAACGTACAACGGCACTATAAAGGGGAAGTTCCAATTCGAATGGCGCCACCCGTTGGGCTGATTTTGCTAATTTCCCATCTCATAAGTTGCTTCTGAGCATGCACGTTTTTTCCCCCTCGTTAAAGCGTACACACCGTTTTTCACGACGTGAAAAAGAACGACATGAAAAACGACGAGAAAAAATAGAACAGGTTCTAAAAAAAATTTCGGCCATTTTTCTCGTTGGGGAAAAATGCTCTGGAGCGTACACACGACCGTTTTTCACGACCAATTAAAAAAATTGCATTTTTCTCGTCATGAAAAACGGTCGCGTGTACGTGGCATGAGTGAGGCATAAAAACAAAAAATGGGGTTTCAGTAGGGAGAAAGCCTGTTTCCAAAGAGGACGGCTGAGGATAGAGGCTGACGTCATCCCGGTATGGTTCTCTGCAGATCTGGCACACCGGGAACACCGGGAATGAGTGACAAGCTGGCCATGTGCAAGTCTACGTCATCAGGTAAAAAAATGTCCATGTCTTAGCTAGGGGAAGGCTATGAAGGATTTTATTGATATGTATGGACAGTATGTAGAATAAACCAGAACATGGCGGATAGTTAAAGGGTTTGTAAAGGAATTTTTTTTTATCTTAATAGCTTCCTTTACCTCAATGCAGTGCTGTTTTCATGTCCTCATTGTTCGTTTTCGCTCTCAAGTTGCTGTAATTCTTCTCTGATCTCCACACTTCCTGGTTGTCTGTTTCCTGATGACCACAGTGCTGGGAGCTTTCTCTCTGTGGTCACTAATCAAGGAGGTGTGATTACTGTGTGTCTAAAACCCCTCAGCACCAATCCGTTTCGTTTTCCAAACCATCACTGCCCTGTATTGGCTCTGTACAGCAGAGGCAGGAAACAACATGCAAAAACTAAACTAGAAACTACAGGTACATTATATGATTGATATTTATCTATTTTCAATCGTTTTTAAAAGGAATCAGTTAACTATTATGGCCCGGATTCACAAAGCACTTGCGCCGGCGTATCTCGAGATACGCCGTGTAAGTGTAACTATGCGCCGTCGTATCTGTGCGCCGTGCCCACAAAACTAGATACGCCTAAAAAATAGGCTTCCTACGACTGACGTAACTTGCCTACGCCGTCGTATCGTGGGCGCATATTTGCGCCGGGCGCATTTGCCACTCCCATAGATTTTCTATGCACATATGCAAATGAGGGAGATACGCCGATTCACAAACGTCGTTGCGCCCGGCGCATTATATACGCGGTTTGCGTAAGTCGTATGTCCGGCGTAAAGTTATTTCCCATATATGAGGCGCAACTCCTGCTAAGGTATGGACCAGGGAACACAGCTGTTGTATTTTACGTCGTTTACGTTGTACGTGAATAGGGCTGGGCGTAGGTTACGTTCACGTCGTAGGCAGTGATCCGTCGTATCTTAGGCAGTTGTCTCGACGTGATTGTGAGCATGCGCACTGAGATGCGGCCATGGGACGGCGCATGCGCCGTTCGTTTTAAGTACTTCTATGACGCTTGGCCCATCATTTGCGTGGGGTCACGCCTCCTTCCACCTACGCTGGCTTACGCCGAGGAAACCCAGCGTATCTTTAACAGCGAGTGGGAGCAAGTGCTTTGTGAATCCAGTGCTTGCCTCTGTGCGCTGCGCCGGCGTAGCGTAAAAGAGATACGCTACGGCGGCATAAATATGCGCCGATGTATGTGATTCCGGACCTATGTCTCTATACCCTGTAAACAGTATTTTCAGCAAAAAAAATGTTTTTATTTACAACTCCTTTAATATGTTGAGATTGGTTCCACTTTAATTTTTACCAAATCAGTCCAAAAAAAGTTGGAGGTTTAACTACAAAAGGACTTTCATAAAAATTTAATGTACATAAAATATAATAAAAATTAAGTTCCCCTTTATAACATGCAGATGTATTGGAAATGAGGGACGTTTGGCAGCCGCGGGCTTGTTCGAAGCATTGAAGAATATTTCGGAATTAAGCAAATCTCTGTGGATATCGTTTTAATGAAGAAGCATAATTATGCCAAAAGGCCAAGGATTTTGGAAGGGGAATCTCAAATGTTAGGTATAGCAGGAGAGGTGTTCTCAAAGGAGTGAAGACAGTTTTTTTTATGGACCGCACGGCCGCGTGTCTGGCAAAGTATGAAATGACCGCACTGTCGGATAATTGTTCATGCCAAGGTTTATTAGCGTCTGCAGATGACACACAGCATAATGCCAAAGGCAGCAAGGCAGCTTTACGTGTTTTATGCTGATTGTGTTTAGTGGAAATTCAATGTTTTCCAATGTTGAGTCCTGTTGAGTTATGCCCCGTACATACGGTCGGTTTTCCCGTTGGAAAAAGTCAGATGAGAGCGTTTGGTCGGAAATCCCAACCGTGTGTATGCTCCATCAGGCTTTTTCCAATGGAAAAACTGCTGGAAAAAGATAAAGAGCAGGTTCTCTTTTTTATCGTCAGGAAAAAATACGATCGGAATTTCCTATCGCGAGTACAAATTCCGACGTGCAAAATTCAGACGCATGCTCGGAGACAAATCGAGGCATGCTCAGAAGCATAGAACTTAATTTCCTTGGCTCGTCATAGTCGTTTACGCCACAGCGTTCTTGGCAGTCAAAAGTTCACCGAACTTTTGTGTGACCGTGTGTATGCAAGGCAGGCTTGAGCGGAATTCCATCGGCAAAACCATCCTTTTTTTTTTGGAAAACCGCTTGTGTGTACAGGGCATTAGATGTCTTATTTACCCACCTTCCAAGGCTGATCTGGAGATGCAGCACATTCAACACACCTTTTATGGCAGGGGTGCCCAACCTTTTGAAGAGCGAGGGCCACTTAAGCAACTTGGTAACCAGCCGAGGGCCACAATGAGCGGAGCGAGCGAATGACAGGTCACGGCTACTCTATAGGCCCTCTGATCCGCCTAGATGAAAGGGGACAAACTCCTTTCTGTTTTTTGGATTGGAGGTAAGTGGGCGTAAACAGACACCTGTCACTCTATAGAGGCGAATTGAGGGTCCCATTTGGTTGGGCTGATCATGTGAAAACGGCCCAAGACTCCTTTCACACTGATGTGCTATGGTTTACCCACAACGCGGGTGCAACGTAGTGCACCTGTGTCTATTCTGTGGGTTAGCTGAACTTTGCCATAGACTTCACCTGTGGCAAAAGCCGGCGCTGTAGTGTAAGCATCGGCTTATGGGGCTCTGCTTCGCAACCACTTTCTTCCTCTACCACCAGCTTCATTCACATAACTGATTCTGTGGTATGGCGGGTCGGAAACCTGCGATCTGGGCTTGCCAACCCACCATTCCAGAGCAGGAGGTCGGGGGCCACATCAGAGGGCTCCGCGGGCCACTGGTTGGCCACCCCTGTTTTATGGAATTGCTCACCAGCAACAGGTTCACAAACTTGGTGACAACTCACCAGCAACAGGATTACTTCTGTGACATGGCTCTGGCTGTGTTTGATGCTGGGACAGTTATGCCGCGTACACACGATCGGACATTCCGACAACAAAACCCGGGATTTTTTTTTCCGACGGATGTTGGCTCAAAATTGTCTTGCATACACACGGTCGCACAAATGTTCTCGGAAATTCCGAACGTCAAGAACATGGTCACGTACAACACTACAACGGCACTATAAAAGGGAAGCACCCTTTGGGCTCCTTCTGCCAATCTCGTGTTAGTAGAAGTTTGGTGAGAGCCGATTCGTGCTTATATGTCATCTGCTGCTGTTCCCGAGTCCTGGACCAAATTGTGCTCCCTATTATATGGACTCCTCGGGCTACCAATTTTGCCTGTCAAATAGTTGATGTCTGCCCTGGGGTACAAAGGCTTCACCAATTTCACCAGTTTATCCAGCGTTGCCTTCCTCTTTATTTTGTTATGACCCCTAATAAATGTCAATTTTTTCCCCCACAAATACTTGCCTATGTGTTTTACTTGAAAAAGGACAGTTTGTTTGTGAGTAGGCAGGTACATTTCAAAAATACAATGTCATATTGACAAGGGACAACAACACCAGCCTCCTTGAGGTTAAAAAATACGAGATAATAATGGTGGAGGATAGAGGAGGAGCACTGATCAGACATGTATGTTCCTCTGGATAATAGAGGGGGAACACTGATCAGACATGTAAGTTCCTCTGGAGAATAGAGGAGGAACACTGATCAGACATGTATGTTCCTATAGAGGAGGGAGGAGGAAAACTGATCAGACATGTATGTTCCTCTGGATAATAGAGGGGGAACACTGGTCAGACATGTATGTTCCTCTGGAGGATAGAGGAGGAACACTGATCAGACATGTATGTTCTTCTGGAGGATAGAGGAGGAACACTGATCAGACATGTATTTTCCTCTGGAGGATAGAGGAGGAACACTGATCAGACATGTATGTTCCTCTGGAGGATAGAGGAGGAACACTGATCAGACATGTATGTTCCTCTGGAGGATAGAGGAGGAACACTGATCAGACATGTATGTTCCTCTGGAGGATAGAGGAGGAACACTGAGCAGACAAGTATGTTCCTCTGGAGGATAGAGGAGGAACACTGATCAGACATGTATGTCCCTCTGGAGGGGGAACACTGATCAGACATGTATGTCCCTCTGGAGAATAGAGGAGAAACACTGATCAGACATGTATGTTCCTATAGAGAATAGAGGAGGAACACTGATCAGACATGTATGTCCCTCTGGAGGGGGAACACTGATCAGACATGTAGGTTCCTATAGAGAATAGAGGAGGAACACTGATCAGACACGTATGTCCCTCTGGAGGAGGAACACTGAACAGACATGTATGTCCTTCTGGAGGAGGAACACTGATCAGACATGTATGTTCCTATAGAGAATAGAGGAGGAACACTGATCAGACATGTATGTCCCTCTGGAGGGGGAACACTGATCAGACATGTATGTCCCTCTGGAGAATAGAGGAGGAACACTGATCAGACATGTATGTCCCTCTGGAGGGGGAACACTGATCAGACATGTATGTTCCTATAGAGAATAGAGGAGGAACACTGATCAGACATGTATGTCCCTCTGGAGGAGATAGGGGGGACGAGTAGCAAAGACACAATAGTGATACAGCATCTAGGGGTAGGATCTTCCTTCTATTACATTTCATTGCTGCTGATCGCCTGCAAGATCTTTGCTGTCGCTCCTGTCCATGTTCAGTGCAGTGATGCCCGTATGGCATTTCTCAGGGTGGTGTGTGCGATGGTGACATCCCTGCATAATGTGTTAAAACAGCCACTTGTAGTCTCCA
This sequence comes from Rana temporaria, assembly GCF_905171775.1. NCBI lineage: Eukaryota > Metazoa > Chordata > Amphibia > Anura > Ranidae > Rana > Rana temporaria. The sequence continues at coordinate 14,396,047 of NC_053495.1, forward strand.
TCGGAGGCCGGAGTGACAGGGTGACAACACAGGAGCATGGCTGGGAGACGGGGAAGGAGCGTTGTCACCTTATAACAGGAAGTGCCTGCAGAATCTATGGAAAATGACTGAGATTTTAGGCTTCACATGTTTTTTTACATTGTCATGACGGTGGAATCACTAAGTTTTTACAGTTGATAAGGGGAGAGTGAATTTAATTGTTAGTTGGAGTGTTTGAAGTCTGAGTAATAAGACAATGTACTTCTTAAAAGAAAGGGACTTCCTATCAGTGCCATCTGTCACTGGCATCAAAGCCGCGCTCTTCCTCCTTCCAGACAACGCCAGAAGGGCACTTTAACTCCATCCGCGCCTCCGCGGCTGATGTGCCCCCCTCCCTGCGCTCTGATGGCTTTTCTCAGGGAGGCGACAGTTAATATGGCGTCTCCGCTAGACAAGTCCTGCCAGAAGCAGAACATTCCACCGTATGCCCAACAAAACTGCCTCCTCTGGGTCCCTCTGATCCGTCGAACGATGCCAGCTCGGTCTGAAGTTGGAGGAAACGCCATAAGACTCTCTTCTGAGATTCTATAAATCACATCCACCTAAGGCGTAAACAAGTGTTTACTTTGTAGCGCGGAGTACTGGCCCACTTACAGGCAGAGCGTCTTTTTCTTTTTTTTTTATAAGTGCGCAGGAGAGGATAATGAAGACCGATGCGCGGGCGCTGCTGAACTTTGCTTGACACACAACTTTTCATTGAAAGAATAAAGGGAAAAAGTTTCCAGCTTGGCTCTTCCAGCCTAGAAATAGGGCCTTGTGGTTCCATGGTGTCCTTGTGCTATTGGGCTCCTGGGTTCCGTGTCCACCATGATACTCGCATGGAGTTTGCATGTCCAGTCCAGGTTAATGCTAAGGCAGAGTTACCTAAGATTTTAAAGCTGAAAGGTAAAACTTCTTATATTTTACTTTTCTTGGATCTTCCTCTTTATCAATATTACTAATGCAACCTTTTTTAGTCTTTTCAACACAGAGAAACTCTTCAAATGAATTTCCAGGCTCAGGGAACCCCTGCTTAAAATGTCTATATCTACAACTCATGAATGATACATTAGTGTGATGATCAGTGGGAAGAATGTCCCTAAAAAGGCACAGGCAATCCGCGCTATCCCCAAATACGTGATACTATTAATTTAAATTAGAAGAACGTCCCTTACATTGGTGATCAGTGGGAAGAATGTCCCTTACATTGGTGATCAGTGGGAAGAATGTTCCTTACATTGGTGATCAGTGAGAAGAATGTCCCTTACATTGATGATCAGTGGGAAGAATGTTCCTTACATTGGTGATCAGTGGGAAGAATGTCCCTTACATTGGTGATCAGTGAGAAGAATGTCCCTTACATTGGTGATCAGTGGGAAGAATGTTCCTTACATTGGTGATCAGTGAGAAGAATGTTCCTTACATTGGTGATCAGTGGGAAGAATGTTCCTTACATTGGTGATCAGTGAGAAGAATGTTCCTTACATTGGTGATCAGTGGGAAGAATGCTCCTTACATTGGTGATCAGTGAGAAGAATGTCCCTTACATTGGTGATCAGTGAGAAGAATGTCCCTTACATTGGTGATCAGTGGGAAGAATGTTCCTTACATTGGTGATCAGTGAGAAGAATGTTCCTTACATTGGTGATCAGTGGGAAGAATGTCCCTTACATTGGTGGTCAGTGAGAAGAAAGTTCCTTACATTGGTGATCAGTGAGAAGAATGTCCCTTACATTGGTGATCAGTGGGAAGAATGCTCCTTACATTGGTGATCAGTGGGAAGAATGTTCCTTACATTGGTGATCAGTGGGAAGAATGTTCCTTACATTGGTGATCAGTGGGAAGAATGTTCCTTACATTGGTGATCAGTGGGAAGAATGTCCCTTACATTGGTGATCAGTGAGAAGAATGTCCCTTACATTGGTGATCAGTGGGAAGAATGTTCCTTACATTGGTGATCAGTGAGAAGAATGTTCCTTACATTGGTGATCAGTGGGAAGAATGTCCCTTACATTGGTGATCAGTGGGAAGAATGTTCCTTACATTGGTGATCAGTTGGAAGAATGTTCCTTACATTGGTGATCAGTGGGAAGAATGTTCCTTACATTGGTGATCAGTGGAAAGAATGTCCCTTACATTGGTGATCAGTGAGAAGAATGTTCCTTACATTGGTGATCAGTGAGAAGAATGTTCCTTACATTGGTGATCAGTGGGAAGAATGTCCCTTACATTGGTGATCAGTGGGAAGAATGTTCCTTACATTGGTGATCAGTGGGAAGAATGTTCCTTACATTGGTGATCAGTGGAAAGAATGTCCCTTACATTGGTGATCAGTGAGAAGAATGTTCCTTACATTGGTGATCAGTGAGAAGAATGCTCCTTACATTGGTGATCAGTGAGAAGAATGTCCCTTACATTGGTGATCAGTGGGAAGAATGTTTCTTACATTGGTGATCAGTGAGAAGAATGTTCCTTACATTGGTGATCAGTGAGAAGAATGTTCCTTACATTGGTGATCAGTGAGAAGAATGTTCCTTACATTGGTGATCAGTGAGAAGAATGTTCCTTACATTGGTGATCAGTGGGAAGAATGTCCCTTACATTGGTGATCAGTGAGAAGAATGTCCCTTACATTGATGATCAGTGAGAAGAATGTTCCTTACATTGGTGATCAGTGAGAAGAATGCTCCTTACATTGGTGATCAGTGAGAAGAATGTTCCTTACATTGGTGATCAGTGAGAAGAATGTTCCTTACATTGGTGATCAGTGGGAAGAATGCTCCTTACATTGGTGATCAGTGAGAAGAATGCTCCTTACATTGGTGATCAGTGGGAAGAATGTTCCTTACATTGGTGATCAGTGGGAAGAATGTCCCTTACATTGGTGATCAGTGAGAAGAATGTTCCTTACATTGGTGATCAGTGAGAAGAATGTTCCTTACATTGGTGATCAGTGGAAAAAATGCTCCTTACATTGGTGATCAGTGGGAAGAATGTTCCTTACATTGGTGATCAGTGGGAAGAATGTTCCTTACATTGGTGATCAGTGAGAAGAATGTTCCTTACATTGGTGATCAGTGGGAAGAATGCTCCTTACATTGGTGATCAGTGAGAAGAATGTTCCTTACATTGGTGATCAGTGAGAAGAATGTTCCTTACATTGGTGATCAGTGAGAAGAATGTTCCTTACATTGGTGATCAGTGGGAAGAATGTTCCTTACATTGGTGATCAGTGAGAAGAATGTTCCTTACATTGGTGATCAGTGGGAAGAATGCTCCTTACATTGGTGATCAGTGAGAAGAATGTCCCTTACATTGGTGATCAGTGAGAAGAATGTCCCTTACATTGGTGATCAGTGGGAAGAATGTTCCTTACATTGGTGATCAGTGGAAAGAATGTCCCTTACATTGGTGATCAGTGAGAAGAATGTTCCTTACATTGGTGATCAGTGGGAAGAATGTTCCTTACATTGGTGATCAGTGGGAAGAATGTTCCTTACATTGGTGATCAGTGAGAAGAATGTTCCTTACATTGGTGATCAGTGGGAAGAATGTTCCTTACATTGGTGATCAGTGGGAAGAATGTCCCTTACATTGGTGATCAGTGGGAAGAATGTCCCTTACATTGGTGATCAGTGGGAAGAATGTTCCTTACATTGGTGATCAGTGAGAAGAATGTCCCTTACATTGGTGATCAGTGGGAAGAATGTTCCTTACATTGGTGATCAGTGAGAAGAATGTTCCTTACATTGGTGATCAGTGGGAAGAATGTTCCTTACATTGGTGATCAGTGGGAAGAATGTTCCTTACATTGGTGATCAGTGGGAAGAATGTCCCTTACATTGGTGATCAGTGGGAAGAATGTTCCTTACATTGGTGATCAGTTGGAAGAATGTTCCTTACATTGGTGATCAGTGGGAAGAATGTTCCTTACATTGGTGATCAGTGGAAAGAATGTCCCTTACATTGGTGATCAGTGAGAAGAATGTTCCTTACATTGGTGATCAGTGAGAAGAATGTTCCTTACATTGGTGATCAGTGGGAAGAATGTTCCTTACATTGGTGATCAGTGGGAAGAATGTTCCTTACATTGGTGATCAGTGGGAAGAATGTCCCTTACATTGGTGATCAGTGAGAAGAATGTCCCTTACATTGGTGATCAGTGGGAAAAATGTTCATTACATTGGTGATCAGTGAGAAGAATGCTCCTTACATTGGTGATCAGTGAGAAGAATGTTCCTTACATTGGTGATCAGTGAGAAGAATGTTCCTTACATTGGTGATCAGTGAGAAGAATGTTCCTTACATTGGTGATCAGTGAGAAGAATGTCCCTTACATTGGTGATCAGTGGGAAGAATGTTCCTTACATTGGTGATCAGTGGGAAGAATGTCCCTTACATTGGTGATCAGTGGGGAGAATGTCCCTTACATTGGTGATCAGTGGGAAGAATGTTCCTTACATTGGTGATCAGTGGGAAGAATGTTCCTTACATTGGTGATCAGTGGGAAGAATGTTCATTACATTGGTGATCAGTGAGAAGAATGTTCCTTACATTGGTGATCAGTGAGAAGAATGTTCCTTACATTGGTGATCAGTGAGAAGAATGTTCCTTACATTGGTGATCAGTGGGAAGAATGCTCCTTACATTGGTGATCAGTGAGAAGAATGCTCCTTACATTGGTGATCAGTGGGAAGAATGTTCCTTACATTGGTGATCAGTGGGAAGAATGTCCCTTACATTGGTGATCAGTGGGAAGAATGTTCCTTACATTGGTGATCAGTGAGAAGAATGTTCCTTACATTGGTGATCAGTGAGAAGAATGTTCCTTACATTGGTGATCAGTGAGAAGAATGTTCCTTACATTGGTGATCAGTGAGAAGAATGTCCCTTACATTGGTGATCAGTGGGAAGAATGTTCCTTACACTTGTGGTCAGTGGGAAAACCCTTGTGGTCTGGGGGATGTTTAGTTCTCACGGTAGATGCATGTGTACAGTGAGTCCACATTGGACAGGAATCTTAAAGTGATACTGTAGGTTTGAATATATATTTTTTTAAATAACAAACATGTCCTACTTACCTCCACTGTGCAGCTCGTTTTGCACAGAGTGGCCCCAAATGGGCGTCTTCAGGGGTCCCACGGCGACAGTGGGACAGAGTGACAGTCACCGCTCTCTGCTCCGAGCTGACCGAGAGCTGAGCAATCAATGTGTGAAGATCGCTCAGTTCTCGGGGTTAGAGCCGACGGGGACAGCTGCAGGATCACAGCGATGGTGCAGCATGGAGGGGAGTATTGAGGTTTCTTTTCAAATCCCCCAAATTCTTTCATTTGATTTCTCAGGCCGGAGTCTTTATGGAAAGTTTTCTTTTCTAAACCTTGCAACCAAAAGAGAACGGCGGTGTAGTTTGTATTTTGTTTTTAACTGTCAGCACTTCATCTGAAACAGGAAGTTTATTCTGTTGAAAGCCGAGAAAGGCATCATATGTATTGTGCCATCTGTCGCTGGCAGCGCCACCCTGCAGTCTGTTCTATCAGAGGAGAGGACAGACACTGGAAACAATGTAATCCTATCAGACGCGTGTCTTTTTCCTGTACAGAAGACAGTTTAGTATACCGCAAATATTATTTTTATATAGTTTAATATTTCACAATGGGCCGGATTCGTCCAGCCGCAATGTCATTTATTGCGTGCTGGAAGTGCCACTCCGAGCCTTACCAAGGCTTCTGAAACATCAAAGTGTACAGCTTGATTCATAGGAGCGGGGAAAGCTACAAAAAGCCACATAAGTTATTAATACATGAAAAACGTTTGCCTTGCAAATCAAACGTCAGATTCTAAAAAGCTTTTCACTCAGTAAAAAGAAGGAAACTGGAATTCTAGCGGCCATACACGCTTCAATTTCAGTATCCGATCAATGTGCGATTCAATCAAAATGATCAAATCTGCAAGTGATTGAATAGCGATAACTTCTCTGCCGATCGGCTTGGACTCAATTTAGATTGGATTCAATCGAACTGGGTCGATCGGCAAGGGCAGAAAATTATTGATCTTTTTGACGTCATGACCTCGGGCTCCTTCCAACGCGTTTAGTCAAATATGACGTGCCCCCGATGATGTCAGATGGGGAGAGATGGGGATGTGAGTTGTGCAATGTCTTCTACTTTTTTTGTGCATTCCGGTATCATTTTAACTAGGGTTGTCCCGATACCACTTTTTTAGGACCGAGTACAAGTACCGATACTTTTTTTCAAGTAGTCGCCGATACCGAATACCGATACTTTTTTTAAATGTGTCCCCAAATGCAGCCATGTCCCCCCACAAATGCAGCCATGTCCCTCTAGCCATGTCCCTCACATATGCAGCCATGTCCCTCTAGCCATGTCCCTCACATATGCAGCCATGTCCCTCTAGCCATGTCCCCCACATATGCAGCCATGTCCCCCCAGCCATGTCCCCCACATATGCAGCCATGTCCCTCTAGCCATGTTCCTCACATATGCAGCCATGTCCCTCTAGCCATGTCCCTCACATATGCAGCCATGTCCCTCACATATGCAGCCATGTCCCTCTAGCCATGTCCCTCACATGCATCCATGTCCCTCTAGCCATGCCCCTCACATATGCAGCCATGTCCCTCTAGCCATGTCCCTCACATATGCAGCCATGTCCCTCTAGCCATGTCCCTCACATATGCAGCCATGTCCCTCTAGCCATGTCCCTCACATATGCAGCCATGTCCCTCTAGCCATGTCCCTCACATATGCAGCCATGTCCCTCTAGCCATGTCCCTCACATATGCAGCAATGTCCCTCTAGCCATGTCCCTCACATATGCAGCCATGTCCCTCTAGCCATGTCCCTCACATATGCAGCCATGTCCCTCCAGCCATTTCCCCCATACCTTTGCCGCCGAAAGCCGCCGCCGCCGCATGGAGAAAATCACAGCATTCATTTGAATAGCTGTTTTGCCCGCGCGTATAGACACTCCCCCTTGCTCGGGATTGGACAGATCACGATCACCCATCCAATCCCGAGCAAGGGGGAGTGTCTATACGCGCGGGAACACTACAGCTATTCAAGTGAAAGCTGTGATGTTCCCGCACGCCGTTTAACCCATTGCAGTGGCTTTCGATGTGGCGGCTTTCGATGCAGCGGCGCGATGCAGCGGCATCGGCGCGGGGGGGGAAGTATTCTATTTAGGTATCGGGGGTATTTGCGCAAATACAAGTACTCCCGCAAATACTCGGTATCGGTCCCGATACCGATACTGGTATCGGTATCGGGACAACCCTAATTTTAACCTATTCAAATAAATGGGCTGCAAAACCGCACTGCAGGGGAATGCACAGGAATCGCATAGAAACTGTGATTCTGGTGGGATCCGGCCCTGAAACAGAAGTATAGCCAAGGTTTTTTGATCATACTTCTTTTCTGGGTCACAGGAGTGGACTTAGGCCGCGTACACACGATCGGTCCATCCGATGAGAACGGTCCAAAGGACCGTTCTCATCAGTTAACCGATGAACCTGACTGATGGTCCGTCGCGCCTACACACCATCGGTTAAAAAAACGATCGTGTCAGAACGCGGTGACGTAAAACACAACGACGTGCTGAAAAAACTAAGTTCAATGCTTCCAAGCATGCGTCCACTTGACTCTGAGCATGCCTGGGTTTTTAACCAATGCTTTTGCATACTAACGATCGGTTTTGACCTATCGGTTAGGCGTCCATCGGATCAATTTTAAAGCAAGTTCTCATTTTTTTGTCCGAAGGTTAAAGAACCTATGGGGCCCACACACGATCAGTTTGGACTGATGAAAACGTTCCTTCAGACCGTTCTCCTCTGGCGATCCTATCGTGTGTACGCGGCCTTACTTGTGATCTTCTATGATCCAGAATGAACTGACAGCAGGCTAAAGTCCACTGTCGACTAACAGGTTCAATCGTACTGGGTTGATTAGTAAGGGCAGAAACGTATTGATCATTTTGCATCTATCTATCATCTATTGCAGCACTGAGATATTTGTATTTCGATCAACCAGGTTATGAGTCTCAGGACCTGGATCATCTGCTGGTGGCACTGTGCTTTCAAGAGTGGGAGGTTGTAGTTCTAGTGTCCACCAGCGGGTGTGTCCCAGCAGCAAGCACATCCCAGTAATCAGTTTCCACTTGATGCTGGCTGCTGGGAGGGTATTTAGCTCCTCCTCTAATAGTGCCTCTCTGTCAGTGTTTTGCTTTGCTGACATTTGTCACTGTTATAGAACTTTTGAAAGTTAAAAGAAAGACTGTACTATATATATAAAATATTATACAGCGTTGCACATTGATGTTTTGGATGTGTTATTATTGTATGCATTGAGTTGCATAGTGCACAGCATTTACTATTCTAGTGTGGACATCACTATAATTGCTTTATGATGAGTCTGGAGGAGTGGGCATCCCATGGCAGATTTTATTTGCATGCAGACCATCCTGTGATGCTCCATGATTAAAAGAACTAAAATCCAGTGAAAAGAAGAGGTGGACAAGGGACAGTCAGGCTAGGGGAGAAAAGTAACCGTGGCCCGGGGGCCAGATGTGGCCCTCTGCTTGCTTTATTCTGGCCCTTGGGGCATTATTCCCTCCACTGACACCAACAATGGAACACTATTCCTCCCACTGACACCAATGATGAGGCACTATTGCACCCACCAGCACCAATGATGGGGCACTATTTCACCCACTGGCACTGTTGATGGGCCGCTATTCTTTGCACTGATACCAGTGATGAGTGACTATTCCACCCAGTAAACCAATGATGTAACACTATTCCATCCACTGATGACAATAATTGGGCACTATTTTTTTTTTCACTGACTCCAACGATGGATCACTATTCCACCCAGTGAAACCAATGATGGGGCGCTATGCCTCCCACTGATACCAATGATGGGGCACTATTCCTCACACTGATTATAATATTTGGGTACTATTTATTCTACTGACTCCAACGATGGATCACTATTCCACCCAATGAAACCAATGACGGGGCACTCGTTCTCCCACTGATACCAATGATGGGGCACTATTCCTCCCACTGACACCGATGATTGGGCACCATTCCTCCCACTAATACCAAAGATGGGGCACTATTCCTCCCACTGATACCAATGATAAGGTGGTATTCCTCCCGCTGACACAGATAATTGGGCACTATTCCTCCCACTAATACCAATGATGGGGCACTGTTCCTCCCACGGAAACCAATGATGGAACTCTATTCCTCCAATTCAAACCAATAAAGGGGCACTATTACGACCCCATCTAAAGTTTGAACTAGGGTTGTCCCGATACCAGTATCGGTATCGGGACCGATTCCGAGTATTTGCTGGAGTACTCGTACTCCCGCAAATACTCCCGATACCGAAATAGAATACTCCCCCCCCCCCCCGCCGTTACGCCGCATCCCCCCCCCTGCTCGGGTGAACTGTCCAATCCCGAGCAAGGGGGAGTGTCTATACGCAGCGCGGCGCGAATCATTACAGCTATTCAAAGCTGTAATGTTCCCCGCGCGTATTAACCAGTCGGCGGCAGCGGGATGCAGGTAAGGGACCCATGGCTGGATATGGGGGGAGACAATGGCTGCATATGGGGGACATGGCTGGATATGGGGGGAGACAATGGCTGCATATGGGGGACATGGCTGGATATGGGGGGAGACATGGCTGCATATGGGGGACATGGCTGGATATGGGGGGAGACAATGGCTGCATATGGGGGACATGGCTGGATATGGGGGAAGACAATGGCTGCATATGGGGGACATGGCTGGATATGGGGGGAGAAAATGGCTGCATATGGGGGACATGGCTGGATATGGGGGGAGACAATGGCTGCATATGGGGGACATGGCTGGATATGGGGGATATGGGGGGAGACATGGCTGCATGGGGGGAGACATGGCTGCATATGGGGGACATGGCTGGATATGGGGGGGAGACATGGCTGCATATGGGGGACATGGCTGGATATGGGGGGGAGACATGGCTGCATATGGGGGGACATGGCTGGATATGGGGGGAGAAAATGGCTGCATATGGGGGACATGGCTGGATATGGGGGGAGACAATGGCTGCATATGGGGGACATGGCTGGATATGGGGGATATGGGGGGAGACATGGCTGCATGGGGGGAGACATGGCTGCATATGGGGGACATGGCTGGATATGGGGGGAGACATGGCTGCATATGGGGGACATGGCTGGATATGGGGGGGAGACATGGCTGCATATGGGGGGACATGGCTGCATAGGGGGGGATATGGGGGGAGACATGGCTGCATATGGGGGGGAGACATGGCTGCATATGGGGGACATGGCTGGATATGGGGGGAGACATGGCTGCATATGGGGGGACATGGCTGCATGGGGGGGACATGGCTGGATATGGGGGGACATGGCTGGATATGGGGGGGGACATGGCTGGATATGGGGGGAGACATGGCTGGATATGGGGGGAGACATGGCTGCATCTGTGGGGGGACATGGCTGCATGGGGGGGACATGGCTGGATATGGGGGAGACATGGCTGGATATGGGGGGGAGACATGGCTGCATCTGTGGGGGGACATGGCTGCATTTGTGGGGGGACATGGCTGCATTTGGGGACACATTTAAAAAAAAGTATCGGTATCGGCGAGTACTTGGAAAAAAAGTATCGGTACTCGTACTCAGTCCTAAAAAAGTGGTATCGGGACAACCCTAGTTTGAACAACAGTAAACTCTCCCTTTGCTTAGAAAGTTTGGAGATCGAGATGATGCTGGATGTCCTCCAACCGGGAAATGAGGCGGGGCTCTATCTGATTGTTGCAGCTTCTAATGCACATTATGAGAAGCTCACAGTGTGCAGTGAAATCAGAGTAAGCTATTTCAGTCCAGGAGAGGAGCCGCTACAAATGTGCAAGACTGAAGGTCAGCATTACGTATAATGTAACTCCTCAGCACTATTGTACTGCAATCTGACTCGTATTGGATATGAAACATTGTAACTATTTCTGAATGGTATACGTCGTTCATCATGGTAAAGACAACCTGTACTCTTGGTTTGCTGTGTAGAAGTCCTGCAGGTGGCTGCTCCCTCTGTATAACATCAGACAGCTGCCTCTGACAGCTCGGCTCATGTCCATGGACCTGTCACACTTAATCAGCTCTGAGAATGCTCTGCACCCGCCATGAAAGGAAAGGTCATCCATTCATCCCGGCTGTGATGGAAGGAGCGAGCTACCCTTCCCACCCCTGACCCAATCTGGCTGTAATAATGATCCAGACTTATGTCGGCTTTTAAAATACCAGATAGAAGAGATGTGTATCGGACATTTATTAGTTAACAATTTACAGAACCAAATAGTATTTTATACAGTATGGCCCGGATTCACAGACATATTCATGCTGCCGTAGCGTATCTCTTTTACGCTACGCTGGCGCAACGCACAGAGGCAAGCACTGGATTCACAAAGCACTTGCTCCCCCTCGCTGTTAAAGATACGCTGGGTTTCCTCGGCGTAAGCCAGCGTAGGTGGAAGTGGGCGTGAGCCATGCTAATGAGGCGTGACCCCATGCAAATGATGGGCCAAGCGCCATAGAAGTACTTAAAATGAACGGCGCATGCGCAGTCCCGTGGCCGCATCCCAGTGCGCATGCTCAGAATCGCGTTGAGACAACTGCCTAAGATACGTTGAATCACTGCCTACGACGTGAACGTAACCTACGCCTAGCCCTATTCACGTACAACGTAAACGACAAAAGATACGACGGCTTGTGTTCCCTGGTCCATACCTTTGCATGACTTGCGCCTCCTATATGGGGAATAACTTTACGCCGGACGTACGACTTACGCTAACCGCGTATATGATGCGCAACTACGTTTGTGAATCGGCGTATCTCCCTCATCTCCCTCATTTGCATATGTGCATAGAAAATCTATGGGAGCGGCAAATGCGCCCGGCGTAAACATGCGCCTACGATACGACGGCGTAGGCAAGTTACGTCGGTCGTAGGAAGCCTATTTTCAGGCGTATCTAGTTTTGTGGGCACGGCGCACAGATACGACCGCGCATAGTTACACTTACGCGGCGTATCTCGAGATACGTCGGCGTAAGTGCTTTGTGAATCCGGGCCGATATAGTGATGTATGAATTGTTTACTTTGTGTATGTGATCTTCTTACAGTATATTAATGTGAATGCAAATCCTAACAATGAGCTTCTCTTATTTGCTCCCTTTTAGGATCCTTTTACACAGGTGTCTAGGGGGGCAGTAAAAAGGGGCAGTTTTTTCAGGTGTCTAGGGGGGCAGTAAAAAGCGGCAGTTTTTTCAGGTGTCTAGGGGGGCAGTAAAAGGGGGCAGTTAATCCACGTAAACTGGGATGGCTGACACAACTTTACCATAAAAAGGAGCAACCTTTTTTCTATACTTGCAGGGTCCTTAAAAGGGTTTGTAAAGGTACAATTTTTTTTCCCTAAATAGCTTCCTTTACCTTAGTGCAGTCCTCCTTCACTTACCTCATCCTTCCATTTTGCTTTTAAATGTCCTTATTTCTTCTGAGAAATCCTCACTTCCTGTTCTTCTGTCTGTTACTCCACACAGAAATGCCAGGCTTTCTTCCTGGTGTGGAGTGTCGCGCTCGCCCCCTCCCTTGGATTACAGGAGAGTCAGGGCGCCCACTAACACACAGCTCCTTTCTCTATGTGCAACATAGAGAGCATCCTGACTCTCCAGTAGTCCAAGGGAGGACAAACAAATGTTATTGGATTACAAGTGCTCCATTCAAAACTACAGTCCCTCTGCCATGGTGACAGATGGGACTTGTAGTTTTTTTATTTGTGGATTCCTGTTAATGAGTGACGTGGCTGTGCTGGCGAGGCCACAAACAACTGCGCCAATTGGAAATTTGATAGACGCTAGTGAGAAGAAGAACCCCTATATTCTGTAAGAAGGAGGGTTTTGGGGTGGTGTGGGGTTATGTGGGTATCACATGAAACATGGCCGGAGATGGCATATTTTTTTTTGTTAAAGGGATAAAACTTGGAGGCGTGCATGTATTGTGGAGATGCACTGCATATGTTTTTTTTATTTTTGTTATTTAATAATAATAATAATAATAATTAATACTAATTCTATTGATAATATATATTTTTTTGTTTTTCTTTGACATACTTTTTAACACATCTTGTATGGAAGATCAGTGATGTAAACATTTTGTCTCTCCCCGCAGGTGACAACTGTGAAGTGGACAGCGGCTCGGGACGGTGTGTGCCCGGGGTCTGCAGGAATGGGGGGACTTGCACCAATCTGGCGGAAGGAGGCTTCACCTGTCAGTGCCCATCTGGAAGCTTCGAAAAGCCGTACTGTGAGCTGTCCACGCGTTCCTTCCCTCCGAAGTCGTTTGTCATGTTCCGGGGTCTGCGGCAGAGATTTCACATGAGTCTGTCACTAACGTAAGTGTCACCGTCTGTCCCCAATGTCCATGTGATAATGAGGAGGTCTGTGCTGGAGTGCAGGGTGACTGTCTTACTACTGAGGTCATAGATGCTTATTCATTCACTTCTGTCTCTTATGGGTTCATAAGGATTGCCTTTCTTTCTTTTTCTTTTCTTTTTTCCCCTTTCTTGCTTTTTTTTCCTTTCCTTTCCTTTCCTTTCCCTTCCATTCTTTCTTTTCTTTTCTTTCCCTTCCATTCTTTCTTTTCTTTTCCTTCCTTTCTTTCCTTTAGTTTTTTTTCTTTTCCTTCCCGTCCATTCTTTCCCTTCCTTCCTTTTCTTTTCTTTTCCTTTCTTTTCTTTCCTTTCCCTTCTATTCTTTCCTTCCTTTCTTTTTTCTTTTCCTTCCTTTCATTTCCCTTCTTTCCTTCCTTTTCCTTTCTTATGTTCTCTTTCTTCCTTTTTTCCCTTACTTTCCTTTCCTTCCTTTTCTTTTCTTCCTTTTTTTCCTTCCTTTCCCTTCCATTCTTTCCTTCCTTTCCTTTTCTATCACTTTCTTTTCTTTCCCTTCCATTCTTTTCTTCCTTTTCTTTTCTTTTCTTTTTTTCCCTTTTACTTTCCCTTCCATTCTTTTCTTAATTTCCTTTCCTTTCTTTTCTTTTCTTTTTGTTTCCATTTCTTCCTTTTTTACCCTGCTTTTAATTTTCTTTCCCTTCCATTCTTTCCTTCCTTTCCTTTTACTTAATTTCCTTCTCTTCCTTTTCTTTCTTTTCCTTCTTTTTCTTTTCTTATTTTCTCTTTCTTCCTTTTTTCCCTTTCCTTTCCTTTTACTTCCTTCCTTCCTTTTCTTTTCTTCCTTTGTGGCCTTCATTTCCCTTCCATTCTTTCCTTCCTTTTTTTCTATTACTTCCTTTCCTTCATTTTCTTTTCTTCCTTTGTTTACTTAATTTCCCTTCCATTCTTTCCTTCATTTTTTTTTTATTACTTCCTTTCCTTTCTTTTCTTTCCCTTCCATTCTTTCTTTCCTTTGCTTTTTTTCTTTTCTTTTCCTTCCTTTCCTTTCCCTTCTTTTCTTTTTTTCCCTTCCTTTCCTTTTCTTTTACTTACTTTCCTTTCTTTTCTTTTTGTTTCCCTTTCTTCCTTTTTTCCCCCTGATTTTCCTTTTCTTTGCCTTCCATTCTTTCCTTCCTTTCCTTTTCTTTTACTTCCTTTTCTTTCTCTTCCTTTTCTTTTCTTTCTTTCTTCCAGTATATGGCAAAAAGTTTGTGAAGCCTGACCATCACACCTACTATATGGCCCAAAGTAGCTGGACACTCATCCGTATTGTTGAGTTGAGGTGTTCCAGGGAAGGGCGCTTCCAATACTGCAACATACAAAGACATTGTAGGCAATTGTGCTATTCCATATTTTTGGTAGTGGTTTGGGGAAGACCCTTTTCCGTTCCACATTGACTGTACCTTTGTGTCGGCTCCATAAAGACACGGTTTGACCATTTTGTTTTTGATGAAATTTGAGGGACCTTCACAAAGCATCAACCTTTCTGGAGACCTTTTGGGATGTATTGGAACAGCCATGGCGAGCCATCCTGTCCCCACAGTCTCTGAGGGCCCATGTCCCCACAGTCTCTGAGGGCTCATGTCCCCACAGTCTCTGAGGGCCCATGTCCCCACAGTCTCTGAGGGCCCATGTCCTCGCTGTCTCTGAAGGCCCATGTCCTCGCTGTCTCTGAAGGCCTATGTCCCCACAGTCTCTGAGGGCCCATGTCCTCGCCGCTGTCTCTGGGGGCCCATGTCCTCGCCGCTGTCTCTGAGGGCCCATGTCCCCACAGTCTCTGAGGGCCCATGTCCACGCCGCTGTCTCTGAGGGCCCATGTCCCCACAGTCTCTGAGGGCCCATGTTCCCGCTGTCTCTGAGGGCCCATGTTCCCGCTGTCTCTGAGGGCCCATGTCCCCACAGTCACTGAGGGCCCATGTCCCCACAGTCTCTGAAGGCCCATGTCCTCGCTGTCTCTGAGGGCCCATGTCCTCGCTGTCTCTGAGGGCCCATGTCCCCACAGTCTCTGAAGGCCCATGTCCTCGCTGTCTCTGAGGGCCCATGTCCCCACAGTCTCTGAGGAACCATGTCCTAGCCGCTGTCTCTGAGGGCCCATGTCCTTGCTGTCTCTGAGGGCCCATGTTCCCACAGTCTCTGAAGGCCCATGTCCTCGCTGTCTCTGAAGGCCCATGTCCCCACAGTCTCTGAGGGCTCATGTCCCCACAGTCTCTGAAGGCCCATGTCCTCGCTGTCTCTGAGGGCCCATGTCCCTACTGTTTCTGAGGGCCCATGTCCTAGCCGCTGTCTCTGAGGGCTCATGTCCCCACAGTCTCTGAGGGCCCATGTTCCCGCTGTCTCTAAGGGCCCATGTCCATTATAGAGAAAAAACAGTAATGGAACTCCTCCTAGCTGGTTACCAAGTCCATTCTATTGCTGGTAGGGCATGCTGATTTCTGTAGTTCCACAAGCTGCAGGCTCTATGCTTTATATCACCCCAGTCCTCCCCCCTGGTGAGTTCACTTTGCCTGTACTCATCTCTTCTCCCTGCCCCTCCTTCGCACACGAATGAGCTCTTTATTCATTCAATTAGAATTGATCAGATTGTGATGATGTCACAGAGAGCGGTTGCACCCGCCAATCAGAGACCCAGGCCTGGCTTCTCCATCTGTCAGGAGGGGAATTACCTCATCCAAGGCGATGAGTAATGAATCTGCCGCAGTCATTTTGCTAAGTAGCTGCTCCCCATTCAACTGCCAGGCTTTAATGGTTTTCACTGGGAAAAAAGAAATTTCCTTTAAATGTTGCTGATCTGTTCAGTCTAAAGTCGTAAACGCCATGACCGCTGCGCAAATCAAGGGACGTAAAAGATGAACTTTCTGAAGAGGTTCTATAATCATATTATAATAATTAAGATTCTGATTATTAAAGCTGCTAAAAGAAGACCCTTCAGCTTCAAGGATACTCCAGGCGGATATAAAAGACAGAAATTAACCACTTGCTGACCCTTTTCTGACATCTGTTGCTTACAATTTAAAATCAGTATTTTTTTGCTAGAAAATTACTTAGAACCCCTAATCATTATATATATATATTACTTAGAACCCCTAATCATTATATATATATATATATATATATATATATATCAGGGTTTCTCAACTCCAGTCCTCGAGGCGCCCCAACAGGTCAGGTTTTCAGGCTTTCCATTATTTTGCACAGGTGATTTGATCAGTTTCACTGCCTTAGTAATTACCACAGCCAATTCATCTGAGGAAAATCCTGAAAACATGACCTGTTGGGGCGCCTTGAGGACTGGAGTTGAGAAACACTGATATATATACAGTATTTTAGCAGAGACCCCAGAGAATAAAATGGCGGTTGTTGCAATATTTTATGTCACACTGTAGCAGTCTTTCAAATGCAAATGTTTTTGGGGAAAAATCCACTTTAAAGGGGTTGTAAAGGTACAATTTTTTTTCCCTAAATATCTTCCTTTACCTTAGTGCAGTCCTCCTTCACTTACCTCATCCTTCCATTTTGCTTTTAAATGTCCTTATTTCTTCTGAGAAATCCTCACTCCCTGTTCTTCTGTCTGTAACTCCACACAGTAATGCGAGGCTTTCTCCCTGGTGTGGAGTGTCGTGCTCGCCCCCTCCCTTGGACTACAGGACAGTCAGGATGCCCACTAACACACAGCTCCTTTCTCTATCTGCAACGTAGAGAGTGGCACGTTGGCAGAATGGCACGGCTGGGCACATCCACGTACCTGTACGTGGCCCTTTAAGCCCAGCCGTGGGGTCGCGAGCGCGCCGGCGGCGGCACGCTCGCGACCCGGTCCGAAGCTCCGTCACTGCGCCCGCGGACCCGATTGCCGCCGGTGTCCCGCGGTCGGTCACCGGAGCTGAAGAACGGGGAGAGCTGTGTGTAAACACACCTTCCCCGTTCTTCACAGTGGCAGTGTCATCGATCGTCTGTTCCCTGATATAGGGAAAGGCGATCAGTGATGTCACACTTCCAGCCCCGCCCCCCTACAGTCAGAAACACATATGCGTTCACACTTAACTCCTACAGCGCCCCCTAGTGGTTAACTCCCAAACTGCAATTGTCATTTTCACAGTAATCAGTGCATTTTTGTAGCACTTTTTGCTGTGAAAATGACAATGGTCCCAAAAATGTGTCAAAATTGTCCGAAGTGTCCGCCATAATGTCGCAGTCACGAAAAAAAAAACGCTGATCGCCGCCATTAGTAGTAAAAAAAAAAAATGTATTAATAAAAATGCAATAAAACTATCCCCTATTTTGTAAACGCTATACATTTTGCACAAACCAATCGATAAACGCTTATTGTGATTTTTTTTACCAAAAATAGGTAGAAGAATACGTACCGGCCTAAACTCAGGAAAAAATATGTTTTTTTTATATATTTTTGGGGGATATTTATTATAGCAAAAAGTTAAAAATATTGGGCCGGATTCACAAAGAGTTACGCCGGCGTATCAGTAGATACGCCGTCGTAACTCGGAATCTAAGCCCGTCATAAGTTTAAGTGTATGCTCAAACTGAGATACACTTAAACCTAGCTAAGATACGATGGTCTGCGCAGTTGTATCTTAGGGTGCAATATTTACGCTGGCCGCTAGGTGGCGCTTCCGTTGATTTCGGCGTAGAATATGTAAATGACTAGATACACCGATTCACGAACGTACGCTTGCCTGTCGCAGTAAAGATACGCCGTTTCCGTAAGAGATACGCCGCGTAAAGATAAAGCTGCCCCCTAGGTGGCGTAGCCAATGTTAAGTATGGCCGTCGTTCCCGCATCGAAATTTGAAAATTTTACGTCGTTTGCGTAAGTCAACCGTGAATGGGGCTGGACGTAATTTACGTTCACGTCAAAACCAATACGTCCTTGCGGCGCACTTTGGAGCAATGCACACTGGGATATGTACACGGACGGCGCATGCGCCATTCGTAAAAAACGTCAATCACGTCGGGTCACCAATAATTTACATAAAACACGCCCCCTCATCCTCATTTGAATTAGGCGCGCTTACGCCGGCCCCATTTACGCTACGCCGCCGTAACTTAGGAGGCAAGTGCTTTGTGAATACAGCACTTGCCTCTCTGACTCACTGACGGATCTACGTGAATCCAGCCCATTGCATTTTTTTCAAAATTGTCGCTCTATTTTTGTTTATAGCGCAAAAACTAAAAACCGCAGAGGTGATCAAATACCACCAAAAAAAAGCTCTATTTGTGGGGAAAAAAGGCGCCAATTTTGTTTGGGAGCCACGTCGCACGACCGCACAATTTTCAGTTAAAGCGACGCAGTGCCGAATCGCAAAAAGGGGCAAGGTCCTTAACCTGCATAAAGGTCCGGGTCTCAAGTGGTTAAAGTTCATGTGTGTGTAAAGGCAGGCGTCCCAATACTTTTGACAATATAGTGTATGTGAAGAGCCTGCGTAGGTTTAATATTGCGGATAATGCACCATAGTCCTATTGGAAGGCCCACTGATGAGGGGCGGCGGCCCTTTTTCTTTTATTGGCCTGACATCTGCTTCCTTACTTATCCCGTACTGTATCTATTAAAATATTCATCGTGTCCCCCCTGCCAGTAACTGTTTGTAAATCATTTTAATTGCATCCTTCAGTCATCGGCTCGCTTTTACTGTTCCTCGATTGATTCATCCGAACGTCGTTACAACGATGATTCATTCATACGGTTACATATTGATCGGCTCTCTGGAAAGGGCTTTCCAGGGGTTTGGAGAGCTGACGGGTCATCATAGATAACATTCACACTCTGGGTCTGGATGTAATCAACCGCGGGAGGGCTTGTGTACCGATCGTTACCGTAATCTCACTACAGTCACCCATTATACTCCGCCGAATGCGCCGAATTAAGACCTGAATTTGTCACTCCTGGGTCGCTTGTGTGCTCAGGTTCTGATTGCTCTTCCTGGAAATGTAATATTGTATATATTTGTACCATAACGTCTGATGTCATCATATACATCAGGGTTTGACAAATTTGCTTGGAATCTAGGAGCCAGCTAAAAAAGTTAGGAGCCAGAAAACGCACCCCGTCCCGACGAGCTCGCGCGCAGAAGCGAACACATACGTGAGCAGCGCCCGCATATGTAAACGGTGTTCAAACCACACATGTGAGGTATCGCCGCGATCGTTAGAGCGAGAGCAATAATTCTAGCCCTAGACCTCCTCTGTAACTCAAAACATGCAACCTGTAGATTTTTTTTAAACGTCGCCTATGAAGATTTTAAAGGGTAAAAGTTTGTCGGCATTCCACGAGCGGACGCAATTTTGAAGCGTGACATGTTGGGTATGAATTTACTCGGCGTAACATTATCTTTCATAATATTAAAAAAAATGGGGGATAACTTTACTGTTGTCTTATTTTTTAATTAAAAAAGTGTAATTTTTTCCCAAAAAAGTGCGCTTGTAAGACCGCTACGCAAATACGGCATGACAGAAAGTATTGCAACGATCGTTATTTTATTTTCTAGGGTGTTAGGATAAAAAATATATATAATGTTTGGGGTTTCTAATTGGAGGAAAGAAGATGGCAGTGAAAAATAGTGAAAAATGACATTAGAATTGCTGTTTAACTTGTAATGCTTAACTTGTAATACCAACTGCCACCACCAGATGGCGCCAGCTCACATCTGGTGGTAATAACTTGTAATACCAACGGCTCACCACCAGATGGCACCAAGCCAAGTCGCCAGGACACTATTTCTAGTCGCCCTGGCGACCGGGATTTGTCGAGCACTGATATACAATAATATACCGCCACACACTGTGCGATTGTATAGCGGAGTAGGTCTTTCTAAAGCCTCCTACACACGATCGGATTATCCAACGGGAATTGTGTGATGACGGGCTGTTGTCGGAAAATCCGACCGTTTGTACGCTCCATCAAACGATTGTTGTCGGATTTTCCGTGGACAAATGTGCTTTAACCACATTCCACCCGGCCACTGTACATATACTGCCGGGTGGGCGCTTCCTCCTTCTGAGTCGATGTTCAGGAACGTCCCTCAGAAAGAGGGGGATCGCGCGCAACGCGTTCCCACGCAGCGGCGCAATCCCGATGCGCTCGTGTCACCCCGGACACGGCGCATCTTCGATCGGCAGGAGGGCTCTGTGATTGGCCCTCCTGATCACATGACAGCCGTGTCCAACCACAGCCGTCATTTAATGTAAATAGAGAGTCGGTTGCTAGGCCATCGGCTCTCCTCACACAGAAGTTGCCGGTGAGGAGAGCGGATCGCTGCAGCCGCTGGTGATCAGTATGAGCTTTTTTTTTACAGCTTTTTACACACTGATCACCAGCCTAGTGCCGAGGCGGCTCTTTAATTAGGCAAATTAGGCAGGCGTCTAATGCCTCACACTCACAGGGGCCTCGCGGCCGCCTAACTTACCCAATGCATTACCCCAGTTTTGAGGGACAAGGGACCTTAACGTTGCTGTGCTCATGCAGAGTTAAGAGCCCTGACTCAGGAGCGGGGCCGCCAGCGTCCCTAACAACCAGTGAATATCGGTGACACCACCCCCTCAATGACCCAGCATGCCCTCAGTCAATGACGTCACAAAGGGGCGGGTTCACTAGGTGACATCACTGGGCGGCCCCACCCCTTAGGTATTAAAGAGCAGGATCTGGGGGGGCACCTTGTTATAAAGGGGGCTTCCAGATTCCAATAAGCCCCCTGCCCGCCTGCCCGCCGACCCCAACAACCACCAGCCAGGGTTGTGGGGAAGAGGCTCTTGTCCTTGCCTAAGGCCTCACAAAGCCTAGAGCCGCCTCTGGCCTAGTGTCACACGCAATATAAACACACGTGGGTAGATTCAGGTAGGGGCGCGCAAAACTAAGTTCGGCGTAGCCTATCGTGTTTTCACTACGCCGCCTTAAGTAAGAGAGGAAAGTACATATTCTCAAAGCACTTACCTCCTTACTTAGGGCGGCGTAGTGTAATCGCGGCGGGTGTAAGGGCGCCTAATTCAAATTGGTTGGAGGGGGGTGTGTTGTATGGAAATGAGGCTTGACCTCACATTTTTTTTTACGTTTTTAGCTACTGCGCATGCGCCGGGCGCCTACATTTCCCAGGGCGCATTGCGGCTAAGTACGCCGTACGGGCCTATTGATTTCGACGTGGACGTAAACGACGTAACTCCCGATTCGCGGACGACTTACGCAAACGGCGTAAAAAAATTCGAACCTCACGGCGGCCATACTTTAACATTGTTATTCCACCTCATAGGTGGTAAGTGCTTTGAGAATATGTACTTTCCTCTCTTACTTAAGGCGGCGTAGTGAAAACACGATAGGCTACGCCGAACTTAGTTTTGCGCGCCCCTACCTGAATCTACCCACGTGTGTTTATATTGCGTGTGACACTAGGCCAGAGGCGGCTCTAGGCTTTGTGAGGCCTTAGGCAAGGACAAGAGCCTCTTCCCCACAACCCTGGCTGGTGGTTGTTGGGGTCGGCGGGCAGGGGGCTTATCGGAATCTGGAAGCCCCCTTTATAACAAGGTGCCCCCCAGATCCTGCTCTTTAATACCTAAGGGGCGGGGCCACCCAGTGATGTCACCTAGTGAACCCGCCCCTTTGTGACGTCATTGACTGAGGGCATGCTGGGTCATTGAGGGGGTGGTGTTACCGATATTCACTGGTTGTTAGGGACTCTGGCGGCCCCGCTACTGAGTCGGGGCTCTTAACGCTGCCTGAGTACAGCAACGTTAAGGTCCCTTGTCCCTCAAAACTGGGGTATTGCACTGGGTAAGTTAGGGGGCCGCGAGGCCCCTGTGAGTGTGAGGCATTAGGCGCCTGCCTAATTTGCCCAATTAAAGAGCCGCCTCGGCACTAGGCTGGCGATCAGTGTGTAAAAAGCTGTAAAAAACAGCTCATACTGATCACCAGCCGGCTGCAGCGATCCGCTCTCCTCTCCTCACCGGCAACTTCTGTGTGAGGAGAGGAGAGCCGATGGCCTAGCAACCGACTCTCTATTTACATCACATGACGGCTGTGATTGGACAATCACAGAGCCCTCCTGCCGATCGAAGATGCGCCGTGTCCGGGGTGACACGAGCGCATCGGGATTGCGCCGCTGCGTGGGAACGCGTGCGCGCGATCCCCCTCTTTCTGAGGGACGTTCCTGAACGTCGACTCAGAAGGAGGAAGCGCCCACCCGGCCGTATATGTACAGTGGTCGGGTGGAATGTGGTTAAAGCACATGGCTATCCCACATTTGTCCACGGAAAATCCGACAACAGAGCGTACAAACGGTCGGATTTTCCGACAACAGCCGGTCATCACACAATTCCCGTTGGATAATCCGATCGTGTGTGTACGAGGCTTTAGAAAGACCTACTCCGCTATACAATCGCACAGTGTGTGGCGGTATATTATTGTATATGATGACACGTTCGTGAATCAGGGTACAAGCTCATTTACATAATCTACGCCGGCCGCAATGGAAGCGCCACCTAGCGGCCATCCGAAAAATTGCAATCTAAGATAGGACGGTGCAAGCCGTCTTATCTTAGATATGTTTAAGCGTATCTCTGTTTGAGCATACACTTAAACATAAGTCGGCGTAGATTCGGAGTTAGGTCGGCTTATCTACTGATAAGCCGGCCTAACTCTTTCTGAATCTACCTAACAAAGTCCCCAAAACACTGTCCCCTCACATATGTCCCAGTAAAATCACATGTTCTAATGATCATCTGCGCACATCTGTCTGTGATCAGGCAAACCAATTATTATACACTTTTTACCAAAGACATGTAGCAGAATACATTTTGACTTAAATTTATGAAAAAAAAAAGATTTTGTTGGGATTTCTTTCAAAATAGAAAGAAGAATATATATATATTTTTTCCAAATTTCCACCTTTTTTTCCGCTTATATCACAAAAAAATTTAAACCAGATTCGTGAATAAATACCACCAAAAGATAGCTCTATTTGTGCAAACAAAATGATAAAAATTTGGGTACAGCGTTGCATGACCGCGCAATTGTCATTGAAATTGCCGGTACCGGGTCCCCAAAGTTCGGAAGATCAGGCGCAAAAAGGGTGACTCGAGTATAAGCCGAGGGGGGTATCATCAGCACAAAAAAATGTGCTGAAAAACTCGGCTTATACTCGAGTATATACGGTATTGCTCGGCTCGGCTCGGGAAACGAGGAATCTTGCAGGAGGCGATGGAGTTAATAAAAAGAGAAAATGTATCTCCTGGCCAAGTTGACTTCTGCCTGCATTATATCAGACCCACAGCCGACAAGACAGACGGAAAGTGCCTCCCGTCTTATCAGAACAGGAGCTAATTATCTCTGTCTCTCTTTTATGGATAATGAATGTAGCATACTCCAGATGTATATTAGGCATCGCTTCAACACTGTAGACGCGGTAATTAGTCCGTCCCGTCTTTTATTGGTTTTGTCACATTTTTATTAGATTTGTTCATCTTTGGGGATCTTTTTTTATGAGCCTCTGAGCCCGCAAAAAATTTAATCTCATGCCCTAAAGAGGTCACGTTTAATAACAGCTGCCCGCCGCTTCACCGCGGCAGAAAAAAACGTAACACTATATATGGAAAGGAAAGCCCTTTGTAATAAAACGGGGGGGGGGGGGGGGTCACTCCACTTGTTCATGGATCATCTGTGCCCCCCCCCCCCCCCCCCGCGTCAAGGAACCACAGGTCCCAGCGGGGCCCTTCTACTCTCTGCAGGTTACCTGTAAAGGTTTTTGCTTTTCAGAACAGCAGTCATAGTTGAAAAAAATATCTCCATTTTGAGTACTGGTTGACCAGATGAGTGGCTTCCTATATGTCCGTAATGTTGGCCACACACACGTATCACCAATATGATTATACAATCAGTCATTCAGTGCAACTAAACCGATTAAATTGAATACAAATCTCAAACCCATGAGGGTGTAGGGATATACCCAAAGATACAGAATCACCCCCCCCCCCCCCCCCAACACTCAAACTGTAACTGTTTTTTTGTATTGTTCCAAGTTATCTTTTATAGACACTGCTCATCACTACATAGTGCTCACTGACTGCCCATCACTACATAGTGCTCACTGACTGCTCATCACTACATACTGCTCGCTGACTTCCCATCACTACATACTGCTCGCTGACTGCTCATCACTACATACTGCTCGCTGGCTGCTCATCACTACATAGTGCTCACTGACTGCTCATCACTATATACTGCTCGCTGACTGCTCATCACTATATACTGCTCGCTGACTGCTCATCACTATATACTGCTCGCTGACTGCTCATCGCTACATACTGCTCGCTGACTGCTACATAGTGCTTGCTGACCTCCCATCACTACATACTGCTCATCACTACATAGTGCTCACTGACTGCCCATCACTACATACTGCTCGCTGACTGCTCATCACTACATACTGCTCGCTGACTGCTCATCACTATATACTGCTCGCTGACTGCTCATCGCTACATACTGCTCGCTGACTGCTACATAGTGCTTGCTGACCTCCCATCACTACATACTGCTCACCACTACATAGTGCTCACTGACTGACCATCACTACATACTGCTCGCTGACTGCCCATCACTACATACTAGATTTCTTTTCCATAGGTCGGCGCTTCGCAGACTAGGCCGAAGCCTTGCCTAAAAATCCTGCCCGCAGCTCGCTACAATCCTGGAAAAAGGCCGCGAGGCCGCTTGCGACCTTTTCCCAGGATCGCGGCTAGCTGCGGGCAGGATTTTTTAGGCAAGGCTTCGGCGTAGTCCGCGACCTTTTCCCAGGATCGCAGCGGACTAGGCTGAAGCGGCGGCCTTGCCTAAAAATCCTGCTCGCCGCGATCCTGGGAAAAGGCCGCGAGGCCGCTTGCGACCATTTCCCAGGACCGCTGAGAGCTGCGGGCAGGATTTTTTAGCCAAGGCCGTGGCTTCGGCCTAGTCCGTGGCCTTTTCCCAGGATCGCGGCGGACTAGGCTGAAGCCGAGGCCTAGCTTAAAAACTTAGGACCGGCGCGGTGTCCATGGGGGAAAAAAAGCAGATTTTTTTTGCCTAAAATCACCAAGCCCTATTGCATACTGCTCGCTGACTGCTCATCACTACATAGTGCTCGCTGACTTCCCATCACTATATACTGCTCGCTGACTTCCCATCACTACATGCTGCTCGCTGACTGCCCATCACTACATACTGCTCGCTGACTGCTCATCTCTACATACTGCTCGCTGACTGCTCATCACTACATACTGCTCGCTGACTTCCCATCACTACATAGTGCTCGCTGACTGCTCATCACTGCATGCTGCTCGCTGACTGCTCATCTCTACATACTGCTCGCTGACTTCCCATCACTACATACTGCTCTCTGACTTCCCATCACTACATACTGCTCGCTGACTGCTCATCACTACATACTGCTCGCTGACTACTCATCACTACATACTGCTCGCTGACTGCTCATCACTACATACTGCACACTGACTTCCCATCACTACATACTGCTCGCTGACTTCCCATCACTACATAGTGCTCGCTGACTGCTCATCACTACATACTGCTCATCACTACATACTGCTCGCTGACTGCTCATCACTACATACGGCTCGCTGACTGCTCATCACTACATACTGCTCGCTGACTGCTCATCACTACATACTGCTCACTGACTGCTCATCACTACATACTGCTCATCACTACATAGTGCTCACTGACTGCTCATCACTACATAGTGCTCACTGACTGCTCATCACTACATACTGCTCATCACTACATAGTGCTCACTGACTGCTCATCACTACATACTGCTCACTGACTGCCCATCGCTACATACTGCTCGCTGACTGCCCATCACTACATACTAGATTTTTTTTAGGTCGGCGCTCCGCGGACTAGGCCGAAGCCTTCGCCTAAAAATCCTGCCCGCAGCTCGCTGCGATCCTGGGAAAAGGCCGCGGGGCTGCTTGCGGCCTTTTCCCAGGGGAAGAGCTGTCAGTTCCACATAGGGAGGGTGACAACTTCATATGAGTGCCCGTGGCTTTGGCATGGATGGGGGATGTCCTGCCAGCTCATAGATAAGCAATGTTCCAGCTCTTGCAAATTTTGGTAAGTACAAAGGTAGAAACTCCTTGGGGAAGGATTGGTGGAGATCACGCGCTATCTCATGCAGATGTACACACCCCAGAGAAGGTTAATATCAGCAAGGAGGGGGCCTTTTCTTTTTAATGGCAGAACTTTTATGTCTGATCAGGAAACATCTTTAAAGTCTGATTGTCCTTGACAAGCTGAAGGGATCGTTGGAACCTGCGAAATCTACAAGGGCAGCTTAATAAGAGGACAAAGTGAACATTTACATGTTCAGCGGAGACGTTTCTCTCTTGTAATAACAGTCTGGAGCCATTTGACCCTCTTAGCGGAGGCCATTAAAACATCCACTTGAGCGGATGATACGAGGCAGAAAAATGACGCTCTTCAGCGTGAAAATAAATGATCAGAACCTTCCGGGTTAAAGGAAAAAAAATCATTCATTCCTTGTCAAATTCTTACGGACTAATCTCCGAAATTGCCTGTAGCAAGCTGAGCCTGCCGTGGCCTGCCGGCATGGAGGGGACGCTGGGAATCCCGGGTCCTCAATCTCTTGTTGGCTAAAGGGGAGCTCTGATGAGTACTTTTTGCATTTAAACTAGAAATTTACCACCAGTGTAATTACACTTTTTTTAGTGGTTTATAGGGGTTTAAATTGCTATATATTTTTTTTTTTACTAGGGGTGGTTCGGATCGTTCCTCGGATCAGAGTCACGGATCGGATCATTTTTCGGATCAGCAAAAAAAAAAATACTCCCCCACTGTAATATCCACACCCCCCCCACTGTAATATCCACACCCCCCCCCACTGTAATATCCACATCTCCCCCCACTGTAATATCCACCCCCCCACTGTAATTTCCACATCTCCCCCCCCCCCCCCCACTGTAATATCCACCCCCCACTGTAATTTCCACATCTCCCCCCCCCCCCCCCACTGTAATATCCACATCTCCCCCCCCACTGTAATATCCACACCCCCCCCCCACTGTAATATCCACATCTCTCCCCCCCCACTGTAATATCCACATCCCCCCCCCCACTGTAATATCCACATCTCCCCCCCACTGTAATATCCACATATCTCCCCCACTGTAATATCCACATATCTCCCCCACTGTAATATCCACATCTCCCCTACTGTAATATCCACATCTCCCCCCCCCCACTGTAATATCCACATCTCCCCCCCACTGTAATATCCACATCTCCCCCCACTGTAATATCCACATCTCCCCCCCCACTGTAATATCCACACCCCCCACTGTAATTTCCACATCTCCCCCCACTGTAATATCCACATCTCCCCCACTGTAATATCCACATCTCCCCCACTGTAATATCCACATCTCCCCCACTGGAATATCCACACCTCCCCCCACTGTAATATCCACATCTCCCCCCACTGTAATATCCACATCTCCCCCCATTGTAATATCCACACCCCCCACTGTAATATCCACATCTCTCCCACTGTAATATCCACACCCCCCCCACTGTAATATCCACATCTCCCCCCACTGTAATATCCACACCTCCCCCCACTGTAATATCCACATCTCCCCCCACTGTAATATCCACATCTCCCCCCACTGTAATATCCACATCTCCCCCCACTGTAATATCCACATCTCCCCCCACTGTAATATCCACACCCCCCCCCACACTGTAATATCCACATCTCCCCCCACTGTAATATCCGGATCTCTCCCACTGTAATATCCACATCTCCCCCCACTGTAATATCCACATCTCTCCCACTGTAATATCCACACCCCCCCCACTGTAATATCCACATCTCCCCCCACTGTAATATCCACACCTCCCCCCACTGTAATATCCACATCTCCCCCCACTGTAATATCCACATCTCCCCCCACTGTAATATCCACATCTCCCCCCACTGTAATATCCACATCTCCCCCCACTGTAATATCCACATCTCCCCCCACTGTAATATCCACATCTCCCCCCACTGTAATATCCACATCTCCCCCCACTGTAATATCCACATCTCCCCCCACTGTAATATCCACACCTCCCCCCACTGTAATATCCACATCTCCCCCCACTGTAATATCCACATCTCCCCCCACTGTAATATCCACATCTCCCCCCACTGTAATATCCACATCTCCCCCCACTGTAATATCCACACCCCCCCACACTGTAATATCCACATCTCCCCCCACTGTAATATCCACACCCCCCCCCACACTGTAATATCCACATCTCCCCCCACTGTAATATCCACACCCCCCCCACTGTAATATCCACATCTCCCCCCCACTGTAATATCCACATCTCCCCCACTGTAATATCCACATCTCCCCCCCCCCCACTGTAATATCCACATTTCCCCACTAATATTCACATCTCCCCCACTGCAGTGGCGTCGCTAGGGTTGTTGTCACCCGGTGCAAAAAACAATTGTTTCACCCCCCCCCCCCCATCAACTATAGTCCCCCCTCAGTACAGACCCCCTCCCTCAGTAAAGGCCCCCTCAATCAGTATAGACCCCCCTCCCTCAATACAGACACCCCCTCAGTGCAGACACCCCCATTGGTACAGGCACCCCCACCTCAGTGCAGATCCTCCCCAGCAGTACAGACCCCCCTCAGTTACAGACCCCCCAGTAGTACACCCCCCTCAGTGCAGACCCCCCCCTCAGTGCAGACACCCCCAGTAGTACAGACAGTAACCCCCCCCCCCCTCAGTGCAGACACTCCCCCCCCCCCAGTAGTTAAGACAGTAACACCCTTCAGTGCAGACACCCCCCAGTAGTACAGACAGTTAACCCCTCAGTGCAGACCCCTCATCAGTGTGACTCCCAGTCCCCCTTAGAGACCTCAGACAGCGGTGTGTGTGTCCCTCGAGCGTGGGCTCCTCCTCCTCTGTGGATGTAAACAGAGAGGAGGGCCGCCGCCGGGTGTACCAAGATGGGGATGATCTGTTGCACCACTACTTTTTACTTTTACTATCTAGAGCTCATCGAATGGAAGGAACAACACGTACTTTTATTAGGAGTTAGTAGGAGCCGTGACATAACAAGCTACCACCTAGCCTCTGGAGCTGTTATATTTTCCCACATGTGTATGACCCCCCATTTCACCAATACCACGTACACACGACCGGATTTTCTGATTTAAAAAAGTCAGATGGACTTGTTTCATCGGGAAATTCCGATCATGTGTGTGGGCCCCATCGGACTTTTCTCCATCAGAGTAAAAAGAAATCCGATGGGAAATTCCGATCGTCTGTGTGGAATTCCGTCGGAAGTCGACGCATGCTCGGAAGCATTGAACTTAATTTTTCTCGGCTCGTCGTAGTGTTTTACATCACCGTGTTTTGGACGATCGGAATTTAGTGTGACAGTGTGCATGCAAGACAGCTTGATGAATCGGATTTTAGACCATCGAAGAATCCGATCGTGTGTATGTTCAGGGTTGTTCTTCTGAAATTGCTCTGGGAATACGCGATGTGGCCAGATTGGGTGCAGACGGTACTTAGGGGAGTTTTACAAGGGAAGCACATTTTTTCTCAACACAATGGGGGAGATTCAGAAAGAGATACGACGGCGTATCTCCTGATACGCCGTCGTATCTCCTGATACGCCGTCGTATCTCTGAGATCCGACGGTCGGATCTATGCGACTGATTCATAAGAATCAGTTACGCATAGATCTCCCTTAGATCAGACAGGTGTAAGTGACTTACACTGTCGGATCTTAGGCTTCAATCTCCCGCCGGCCGCTAGGTGGCGCTTCGGTTTTTTACGCGACGAATATGCAAATTCCGATTTCCGCCGATTTAGAAAAAAACGCCCGCCCGTCGCTTTTTTTTTACGTTGTTTGCGTTCGCCTTTTTCCGGCGTATACTTACCCCTGCTATATGCGGCGTATCCAATGTTAAGTATGGCCGTCATTCCCGCGCCGAGTTTTGAATTTTTACGTCGTTTGCGTAAGTCGGTCGCGAATACGGATGGACGTAATTTACGTTTACGCCGAAACCAATGACGTCCTAGCGACGTCATTGGGAGCAATGCACGCCGGGAAAATTCATGGACGGCGCATGCGCATTTAAATCGGCGCGGGGACGCGCCTGATTTAAATACTACACTCCCCCTAGCCGCGGAATTTGAATTCCGCCAGGGGAGTTACGATCAGCCGGCGCAAGTTTCGAGGTAAGTGCTTTCTGAATACTGCACTAGCCTTAGTGCCGGCGGATCGTAAATCAGATAGATTACGTGGATCTAAAGATCCGCTAATCTATCTGAATCTAGCCCATTATCATTTTCCTTGTATAATGTTTACAGTCCTCATCAGATGATATAATGTTGCTTGTGGTGGCCTAATTAACGAATATCAAATTGTTACCAAACAATAGCCCAGAGCAATGTAATTAAAACCGATAAATATTAGATAACAATACCGGTTAATGAACTAATTCTTAAAGATTTTTTCCTTTTCATTTTTCATTGTTTTAAACTGTAATTACATTTTTGTGCTTGACTGTTCATTTTCCTTTCCATTCTCCATTGCTATAGGCATTTTTATAATGGTAATATATAGTATACCGGCACAATAGACATAACGGGCCAGATTCACGTAGATCTGCGGCGGCGTAACGTATCTCATTTACGTTACGCCGCCGCAAGTTTTACGGGCAAGTGCTTGATTCACAAAGCACTTGCCTGTAAAGTTGCGGCGGCGTAGCGTAAAACCCCCGGCGCAAGCCCGCGTAATTAAAAACAGCCGGGTAGGGGGCATAGAGCATCTAAATTAGGCGCATTCCCGCGCCAAACCTTATGCGCATGCGCCGTCCCTAATTGCGCTAAATGACGTCGCAAGGACGTCATTGGTTTCGACCTGAACGTAATTGACGTCCAGCCCTATTCACAGACGAGTTACGCAAACGACGTTAAATTTCAAAATTTTGACGCGGGAACGATGGCCATACTTAACATAGGATATGCCACCTAGGGGGCATGTTTATCTTTACGCCACGTATCTCTTACGGAAACGGCGTATCTTTACTGCGATGGGCAAGCGTACGTTCGTGAATCGGCGTAACTACTCATTAGCATATTCTACACCGACCTCAATGGACGCGCCACCTTGCGGCCAGCGTAAATATTGCACCCTAAGATACGACGGCGCAGGCCGTCGTATCTTAGGCATGTTTAAGTGTATCTCAGTTTGAGAATACATTTAGACATACGACGGGCTTAGATTCGGAGTTACGTCGGCGTATCTCTTTGTGGATCTGCCCCATAACCCGTTTGTCTCATCAACCAGCCAATCTTGGCCAGAAAAAGTCACAATTGCTGTATTTGTGGCCAGTGACTGATTGTTCAAGGGAGTCGGCAAGTCTCTGCATTATTTTTTGAATCAAATAATGTAAATGTAAGCTTTTTTTCAAACAATTAAACATACACATTTTTTTTTTTAAATATTAGAACACAAGTCTGTCCCTTTATACAAGACAGTAATAATCCCAACCATTAACAATGTGCAATACCATTACAAATCAGGTCTCAAAATACTCGCTTTCACTGATCTCTAGTGCATTGATAGGCTGCATCCTCAGTGATGTCACTGGTCTCTAGCGATTGGATAGACTGCATCCTCAGTGATGTCACTGGTCTCTAGTGCATTGATAGGCTGCATCCTCAGTGATGTCACTGGTCTCTAGCGATTGGATAGACTGCATCCTCAGTGATGTCACTGGTCTCTAGTGCATTGATAGGCTGCATCCTCAGTGATGTCACTGGTCTCTAGCGATTGGATAGACTGCATCCTCAGTGATGTCACTGGTCTCTAGTGCATTGATAGGCTGCATTCTCAGTGATGTCACTGGTCTCTAGTGCATTGATAGGCTTCATCCTCAGTGATGTCACTGGTCTCTAGCGATTGGATAGACTGCATCCTCAGTGATGTCACTGGTCTCTAGTGCATTGATAGGCTGCATCCTCAGTGATGTCACTGGTCTCTAGCGATTGGATAGACTGCATCCTCAGTGATGTCACTGGTCTCTAGTGCATTGATAGGCTGCATTCTCAGTGATGTCACTGGTCTCTAGTGCATTGATAGGCTGCATCCTCAGTGATGTCACTGGTCTCTAGTGCATTGATAGGCTGCATCCTCAGTGATGTCACTGGTCTCTAGCGATTGGATAGACTGCATCCTCAGTGATGTCACTGGTCTCTAGTGCATTGATAGGCTGCATTCTCAGTGATGTCACTGGTCTCTAGTGCATTGATAGGCTGCATCCTCAGTGATGTCACTGGTCTCTAGTGCATTGATAGGCTGCATCCTCAGTGATGTCACTGGTCTCTAGCGATTGGATAGACTGCATTCTCAGTGATGTCACTGGTCTCTAGTGCATTGATAGGCTGCATCCTCAGTGATGTCACTGGTCTCTAGCGATTGGATAGACTGCATCCTCAGTGATGTCACTGGTCTCTAGTGCATTGATAGGCTGCATCCTCAGTGATGTCACTGGTCTCTAGCGATTGGATAGACTGCATCCTCAGTGATGTCACTGGTCTCTAGTGCATTGATAGGCTGCATCCTCAGTGATGTCACTGGTCTCTAGCGATTGGATAGACTGCATCCTCAGTGATGTCACTGGTCTCTAGTGCATTGATAGGCTGCATCCTCAGTGATGTCACTGGTCTCTAGTGATTGGATAGACGGCATCCTCAGTGATGTCACTGGTCTCTAGTGGATTGATACGCTGCATCCTCAGTGATGTCACTGGTCTCTAGTGCATTGATAGGCTGCATCCTCAGTGATGTCACTGGTCTCTAGTGCATTGATAGGCTGCAGCCTCAGTGATGTCACTGGTCTCTAGTGATTGGATAGGCTGCATCCTCGGTGATGTCACTGGTCTCTAGCGATTGGATAGACTGCATTCTCAGTGATGTCGCCAATCCTCATTGGAGAGACTGTATTCTCAATAATGTTACTGGTTGTTAGTGAGTTGATTGCCAAAATTCTCAGTGATGTCATGGTCTCAGATGAATTGATAGGCTACATTCTAAGGATATCACTCGTTTCTAGTGAATTGATAGGCTGAATTCTCAGTGATGTCACTGATCTATAATAATTGGATAGGTTACATTCTCAGTGATGTCATCTAGTGAATTGATAGACTACATGTTTAGTGATGTCACAGGTCTCTGGTGAATGGATAGGCTTCCTTCTCAGTGATGTCACCATTCTCTAGTGACTGGATAGGCTGCATTCTCTGTGATGTCACTAATCTCTAATAATTGGATAGGCTGCATTCTCAGTGATGTCACTAATCTCTAATAATTGGATAGGCTGCATTCTCAGTGATGTCACAATTCTCTAGTGAATGGTAAGGCTGCATTCACAATAAAATCACAGCTTTTTAGTGAATGGATAGGCCACATTCTTGGTGAAATCACCATTGTCTAGTGAATAGATAGACGGCATTCTTGGTGATGTCACTAGTCTCTAGTGAATGGATAGGGTGCATTCTCAGTGATGTCACCATTCTCTAGTGATTGGATAAGCTGCATTTTCAGTGATGTCACCATTCTCTAGTGCATTATAAGTGATGTCACTGCTCTCTAGGGAATGGATAGGCCTTCCAGCGTCACGCACGTCGCCGCGTCATCGCGACACATCACCGCGGATGTATTCCGTGCGGATTTCGATCTGATGGTGAGTACAGCCATCAGATCCAAATCCGCCAGAGGATTTATCTGCTGGAAACGGTCCGGCGTACCGTTTC
The DNA here is from genome assembly GCF_905171775.1 of Rana temporaria. Lineage (NCBI taxonomy): Eukaryota > Metazoa > Chordata > Amphibia > Anura > Ranidae > Rana > Rana temporaria. The sequence continues at coordinate 14,430,422 of NC_053495.1, forward strand.
CAGCGGATATCCTCTCGTGTGTACGGGGCCTTACTTGCCAAATCACCAGATGAAAACAGAGGGGAAAAAAGGCTTAAAAAAAAAGAAAAAGAATGCAGCCACCACATCTAACGATTGGTAAGCTGCAATATATAATAGTTTTGGTTTTAATACTGCTTTAAAAGTCAGTGTCGCCCATAATGACCATTCAGGATAATGCAGTCGTTTTTTTTTGCACTAAGCATTGCATTGTCTGCCATAGGCGACATCTGACTTCCCGAAAGTCCAAGCCAATCGAATTTCTTGACTTTTCCCTCCAGTCCCAGAGATTGGTGCAGAAAAATCTTGGTTGGCGGAATCTGGCGAGTCGCACTCTGATTTTTCTGTCTTTGTCTCATTTGTTTTTCTATCTCCTCTGTAGGTTTGCCACCAAAGAGAGGAGCGGCCTCCTGCTTTACAACGGGCGACTGAATGAAAAGCATGACTTCATTGCGGTGGAGATCCACGACGGGCAAGTGCAGCTGAAATATTCCACAGGTTGGTGCAGGGTTCATATACGTGGGATTGGAGGACCTCCGTGTGTGTCCGGGTTCTTACAATTCTTGGCTGTGATTGCACTGTTATGTTCTCAGTGATGTCACTGGCTTCTAGTAATTGGATAGGCTGCATTCCCAGTGATGTCACCGGTCTCTAATGAATGGTTAGGCTGCATTCCCAGTGATGTCACCGGTCTCTAATGAATGGTTAGGCTGCATTCCCACGGTCTCTAATGAATGGATAGGCTGCATTCCCAACGATGACTCTAGAGAATGAATAGGCTGCATTCCCAATGATGACTCTAGAGAATGGATAGGCTGCATTCCCAACGATAACTCTAGTGAATGGATAGGCTTTGTAACGGTCACCACCGTTTACGACCTTCCATCACATCCAAGACAGCTCATCTGACACTCCAACCGTCCAACAGACATCAGACATCCCATTTGCCCAGAATCAAGACGAGACACACAGCTCTGTACTTGTTCCAAATGTAATGATACTTTAATAGTTTCTTCTCAGCTTTTTATGCTGTTACAATCATGTGACAGTATTCAAAGGGACAATGAGATCTCCACCCCCCTAATCACACACCAAGGCTAATTACTAAACATTCTAGACGCGTCGGCGCCGGCCTATAATTATCATCATCTAATCACTGCACATTCCTTCATTAACAGCATAACAAACAAAACACCATCACACACTGAGTTCCCTAGGCAGACGTTCTGTCTCCGCATACAGCTTGACACCTATTCACACCTCTGAGCATCAATAGGCTTTAGACAGTGTTATCACACAATTAAAGGCCTTTCAAGAGCCAGCCTTATTTAACATGTCACTAGGCTATCCAGAGAGATGAGTCACTATTGACTGGTTGGGTCACAATTAACCAACAACTTGCAATCTCTCAAGATCCTGCAATATGAACTATTATTAATGTCCCATCTCATGTAATACATGAATTATGATTCACTTGCCACCCCATGCCCAAAGGGCACAGGGTGGACTCAGACCCAAGAGTTATCAGTGACGCTGACACAGGAGTATCCCCCATCCTCACAAAGTCTCTGGGTGTCACGGGTCATTCCGTTACAGGCTTTATTGTCAGCGTCTTCACCAGGCTCTAAATGACTCGGGCTGTGTTCTAGTGAATGGATGGGTTGCATGGTCAGTGATGTCACCAGTCTCTACTGAATAGATAGGTTGCATTTTCAGTATTATTACCAATTTGCCAGCCATATCCCATCAAGACTTATCCAGCTTTTGCTAAATGGAACGGTATTACATGTCCTTCAACCCACGCGGCTGCATTAATATTTCACGTTACCAATCTGACTTAAAAATATTGAACTCCCTGTAGAAAGCCCTCAGTCTCCCATCTGCCGCATCCACCCACTCCGAGGCCTTGACTCACAAACCTTTCATAAACACGTCAATAAAAGGCACATAATGGCCTATTCCACAGGTCCTCTTTGCATGCCTTGTACGTTAGGCTCCACATGCTGGAGATTGATGTTTCTTTTAGAGGCAGTAACTGAGGTTGTAAATCTTGTAGCATCCGTCCTCGCTGTGACAGAACAGCCACCGCTGGAGCGGGTTTAGCTTCCCCCCCCCCGACCACTAAAGTGCGATTGTATCAGCCGCAGGACGGCGTGGTTGTGTATAGGCATTGCTGAGTGCATCATTAGTGGAAACTACCGGAAAATACAAGATAGAAATGGTCCTTTTCTATTAATTGCAACTCATTCCTGCCTTGATGGATGCTGTGCAAATGGGTTTAGCCACCTCAGCTAATGCGAGACATCTGTCGTATTATGGATGCGGGTGATAGGGCAATGAGCCTGACATCTCTGTATTCATTTTATGAGCGACCTGGACAGAATTAAGCAAGTTCTCAGTCCGTCTTGATGTATTGTGTATGGGGTGTTTATCATGGCTGAGCATTTTACAGGTTTGATTTGTGTTTTCAAGGTGAATCCAGCACTCTGGTGACCCCTTTTGTCCCCGGGGGAGTGAGCGACGGCAAGTGGCACACCGTCCAGCTTCGCTACTACAACAAGGTACGACATAAAGGCAATATATAGTGATTTTATTTATTTATTATGGTCAGGACAAAAAAAAAAATGGATATATATATCTGAGGACAAGGGGGCACTCTTTGCGTCTAGAGGAAAAGAGATTTCACCTCCAAATACGGAAAGGTTTTTTCACAGTAAGAGCTGTGAAAATGTGGAACAGACTCCCTCCAGAGGTGGTTCTGGCCAGCTCAGTAGATTGCTTTAAGAAAGGCCTGGATTCTTTCCTAAATGTACAGAATATAACTGAGTACTAAGATTTGTAGGTAAAGTTGATCCAGGGTAAATCCGATTGCCTCTCGGGGGATCAGGAAGGAATTTTTTCCCCTGCTGTAGCAAATTGGATCATGCTCTGCTGTTTTTTTTTTCGCCTTCCTCTGGATCAACTGTGGGTATGGAGTTGGGTGTATAGGATTGTACTGTGTTTTTTATTTTGTTTTTTTTTATTTTTTGTGGTTGAACTGGATGGACTTGTGTCTTTTTTCAACCTGGCTAACTATGTAACTATGTAACTATATATATATATATATTAATGTTAATGTTTTCTCTTCCTTCCTAGCCAAAAACTGGATCCTCAGGGGTGGCACAGGGGCCATCGAAAGAGAAGGTGGCTGTGTTGGCAGTTGATGACTGCGACGTTTCGGTAGCTCTGAGGTTCAGCAATGAGATTGGGAATTATACATGCGCAGCTGAAGGGGTGCAGTCCAGCTCCAAAAAGTGAGTAGCCTTTTCACATTCTCTTTGTGTTAGAAAATGATTTAGATGAGTAGAACAGTCAAGTGACTACAGCATTGCAGTCTTATACTTAGGATAGGCTGTCGGAGAGTTAGGTAGGACAGAGCTGACATCCTAAAGGAGCTTGTTGGAAGGATAAGAAAACGAAAGGGAGAGAAAAAATTAGGGATGAGAGAGAGAAGGAAAGGTTAAAAGAGGTAGATAGAACAGGAGAGGGGAAGTGGAGAGAGAGGGATGGATGGATAGAGAGAGATGGATGGACAGAGAGTGAGATAGGGAAGAAGAGAGAATGATTGTCAGAGAGAGAGGGAAAGTGAGAGTGATGAATAGAGACAGAGGGACAAATGAAGAGAAAAACGGAAAGAGAGAGGGAAGAAGAGAAAGTGAAGGACAGAGACACAGGGAAATATAGGGAGAGGGAAGGAAAGAAAGTGACGGATGAAGATAGAACCAGAGATGGGCAGAGGGAAGGAGAGAGAGTGATAGATGGAGAGAGGGAGAGGGAAATAAAGAAAGTGATGTATGGAAAGAGATGGAGAGGGAAATGGAAAGAGTTATCGATGGACTTAGAGGGAGAGTGATGGACAGATGGAAAAGGAAGGGGAGAGAGTGATGGATGGAGATAGAGGGATAAATAGGGAGAGAGAACGAGATTGTGATAGATTTTGAGAGAGGGAAGGAGAGAACTTAATAGACAGAGAAAGAGTAAAAGATAGGGAGTAGGGAGTGACAGAGGGAAGAAGATAGAGTGATGAATAGAGTTATAGGGAGAGGTAAAAAGTGAGATGATAGATAGAATGAAGGGGATGGAGTGAGTATGATAGATGGAGGGAGAGGGAAAGGGAGAGAGTGATGGAAAGAGAGAGGGAGAGAGATGAGAGAGTGAAGGACGGAAAGAGTGGTGGATGGAATTGGAGAGAGTGATGGATGGAGTTAGGGGGAGAGAGAAGCCAAGAGAGTGATAAGTAGAGGGAAAGGGAAGGAGCAGTAGTGATAAATGAAGGTAGAAGGAAAGAGTACGAGTGATGGACAGAGAGAGGAAAAAAGTGAGTGATGGACAGAGAGAGGAAAAAAGTGAGTGATGGACAGAGAGAGGAAAGAAGTGAGTGATGGACAGAGAGAGGAAAGAAGTGAGTGATGGACAGAGAGAGAGGAAAGAAGTGAGTGATGGACAGAGAGAGGAAAGAAGTGAGTGATGGACAGAGAGAGGAAAGAAGTGAGTGATAGACAGAGAGAGGAAAGAAGTGAGTGATGGACAGAGAGAGGAAAGAAGTGAGTGATGGACAGAGAGAGAGGAAAGAAGTGAGCGATGGACAGAGAGAGGAAAGAAGTGAGTGATAGACAGAGAGAGGAAAGAAGTGAGTGATAGACAGAGAGAGGAAAGAAGTGAGTGATAGACAGAGAGAGGAAAGAAGTGAGTGATAGACAGAGAGAGGAAAGAAGTGAGTGATAGACAGAGAGAGGAAAGAAGTGAGTGATAGACAGAGAGAGGAAAGAAGTGAGTGATAGACAGAGAGAGGAAAGAAGTGAGTGATAGACAGAGAGAGGAAAGACGTGAGTGATGGATGGAAAGAGGAAAAAAGTGAGTGATGGACACTACAGAGAGAGGAAAGAAGTGAGTGATGGACAGAGAGAGGAAAGAAGTGAGTGATGGACAGAGAGAGGAAAGAAGTGAGTGATGGACAGAGAGAGGAAAGAAGTGAGTGATAGACAGAGAGAGGAAATAAGTGAGCGATGGACAGAGAGAGGAAAGAAGTGAGTGATGGACAGAGAGAGGAAAGAAGTGAGTGATAGACAGAGAGAGGAAAGAAGTGAGCGATGGACAGAGAGAGGAAAGAAGTGAGTGATGGACAGAGAGAGGAAAGAAGTGAGTGATGGACAGAGAGAGGAAAGAAGAGGGTGATGGACAGAGAGAGGAAAGAAGAGGGTGATGGACAGAGGGAGACGGAACGTGAGAGAGTGATGGACAGAGATAGGGAGAGAGGAGAGAGAGTGATGGACATCCCAGTTTTTATACAGAAGAACCAAGTTGTGTGACGGTTTTTTCTATTTCTTTTTCAGATCTTTGGACCTGACCGGCCCTCTGCTGCTCGGCGGAGTCCCCAATCTTCCTGAGAACTTCCCGGTCACACACAGGGAGTTCATCGGCTGCATGAAAGATTTGTATATTGACAGCAGGAAGATTGACCTGGCTTCTTACATCGCAAACAACGGAACGAATGCAGGTAGGACAGGTGCTGTGATTTGATCATTTGAACTTCATGAATGGAGCCTGACTGAAAAATTGGATTTTTGTACTCACCGTAAAATCCTTTTCTCTGAAGTTCATCAACGGACACAGCTCCTTTATTCTTGACAGTAGGGTTATATGCCGTCTATCAGGAGAGGACTTGCCTACTGTCAAGAATAAAGGAGCTGTGTCCGTCCATGAACAAAAGAGAAATTGATGTTTACAAAATTGCCTTTCTGTACCCCTATTAAATTTTTACATGTGTTGGCTCAGAGGGCAATTTCTGTCTGTGTCCCTGTTGCAGATTTTCCCTCGCTTCCTGTCTGATCAGCTGTTGTCACAAGGACAGGAAATTAGGGTGAATCTTTCTAACAGAGCCACAGATGGCAGCAAATACCCAACCCTACCCTACACCAGTGGTGGTGAGCCTTGGCACCCCAGATGTTTTGGAACTACATATCCTATGATGCTGATGAACTCTGCAGTGTAGTTGAGCATCATGGGAAATGTAGTTTCAAAACATCTGGGGTGCCAAGGTTCTCCATCACTGCCCTACACTATCCAGCACAAGGAAAAACATTATTGGCTTGACTTATGCCTCGTACACACGACCAGGTTTCCCATTGGGAATGACCGCTTTTGACCAGGAAAACTGTCTGTGTGTATGCTCCATGGCAGTTTTCCCGACAGGAAAACCGCCGGGAATCCTGGCAGGAAAAATTAGAACATTTTTTTTCCCTGCCGCGATTCCCGGCGGTCTTTTTCCTGGCAGGTTTCGTATGGGAAACACTGCGGTGGATTCCCGGCCAAAGCTCTCACGATGGGGCTAGATTCACAAAGGACTTACGACGGCGTATCTCCACGTACGCCGTCGTAAGTCCGAATGTGCGCCGTTGTATCTTTGCGACTGATTCATAGAATCAGATACGCCTCACTGTTGCCAAGATACGAGCAGCGTAAGTCTCCTACGCCGTCGTATCTTGGGGTGCATATTTCCGCTGGCCGCTAGGGGCGCTTACGTATATTTCCGCGGCGACTATGCAAATGAGATAGATACGCCGATTCACAAACGTACTTGCGCCCGGCGTATTAAAATATGATGTTTACGTAAGGCGTACGACCGGCGTAACTTTACCCCTCATAAAGCAGGGGTAAGTCATGTTAAGGTATGGACGTTGGAAATGTCGGAACAGCGTCTTATTATACGTCGTTTGCGTAAGTCGTACGTGAATGGGGATGGGCGTAGGTTACATTCACGTCGACTAAGCATTGAGCCGGCGTAATTTAGGGATAAAATTTGACGTGATACTGAGCATGCGCGCGCATGTGCCGTTCGTAAGGCGCGTCATTTACGTGGGGTCACGATTCATTACCATACAACACGCCCCCTACCAGCCTACTTTGAATTAGACGGGCTTACGCCAGCCCATTTACGCTACGCCGCCGTAACTTAGGGCGCAAGTTCTTTGTGAATACTGCACTTGCCTGTCTAGGGCCGCGTACACACGGGCAAACATGTACGATGAAACCGGTCCGCCGGACCGTTTTCACCGTACATGTCTGCCCGGGGATTTCTGTACGATGGCTGTACTAACCATCGTACAGAAATCCGCGCATAAACAATACGGGGGGCGTGTCCGCGCCTTCGCCGCGACGATGACGCGGCGACGTGGGCGGGCCTGCCAGTTAAATGCTTCCACGCATGCGTCTAAGTCATTCGACGCATGCGAGGGATGGCGGGCGCTCGGACATGTACGGTAGGTTTGTACAGACGACCGAACATGTCCGAGCGGGCAGGATTCCAGCGGACTGTTTTAAAACAAGTCCAGAAATATTTGCCCGCTGGGAAAAGGCCCGGCGGGCAAATGTTTGCTGGAATCCTGTCCGCTCGGGCCTACACACGACCGAACATGTCTGCTGAAACTGGTCCGCGGACCAGTTTCAGCAGACATGTTCGGTCGTCTGTACGGCCCATAAGTTGCGGCAGCGTGGCGTAAATAGGATACGCTACGCCCGCACAAAGATGCGCCTTCCTACGTGAATCTGGCCCCTGGTGTGTACAGGGTGAAAGTTACCGAGCAGGATCTCGGTTTCCCCCCGGGATTCCCGGGGGACTTTTTGCTGGCAGGTTCCGTATGGGAAACACTGCGGTGGAGTATACACACGGCCGGGATTCCCGGCCAAAGCTCTCACCGCAGTTTTCCCGATGGGAAAACCTCTGGTCTGTACAGGGGGAAAGTTACAGAGCAGCATCTCGGTTTTCCCCCTGGGATTCCCGGCGGACTTTTTCCCGCTGGGAATCCCGGTCGTGTGTACAGGGCTTTACACTTTAACGGCTCCATCATGTATCTCTGTCATCTTTCCATATTACCAGCAAGCACATGTAGAGAGCACCATACAAGTTATGCTGTTGTTTTTGTCCCCCTCTCTATCAGGATGTAACGCCAAGCAATCCTATTGTGACTCTAACCCTTGTAAGAATGGGGGGACCTGTTCACTGATCTGGGGGACCTTTACCTGTGATTGTCCCTTGGGGTTTGGAGGCAAGGACTGCAAGATCGGTGAGTACCCGGAAGTGTGACCTCCTATTAGCAGAGCTCTTTGTTTTAGCAGGTTCAGATAAAGAGGACCTGTCATACATGTAATAAAAACAAGAGGATCTGGCAGTGCTTCTTGTACTAGCATTAGAGAGATGAGGTTTCAATGTGCAGATCCCATGAGGATCAGCTACAGGTCTTTTCTGGCCAAATGATAAGCGTATGAGCCAGACACGTTCCCATACATTCCCTTAAAGCTAACTCAGGGCCAATATTTGCTGTCATCTGCCAAATTTGCATGCTGTTCACATGTTTTTTTTTTACATTGAACCCCTTCATGAGCTAATTGACGCCCAGATCTTAGGCCAATTTTTAGTAGCTTCAATATACATTAATTAACTTAAAAATAACACTATCGTAAATTATCTCTATTTTTTTATCAGGTTTTTTCAAAGTGTTTTTTATTTTTTTAGACACTGATCCTTTCTAACATTGTACTTCTTTCTGTGTACACAGCAGGGGCACTAAGAGAGAGGGCCACAGTGTCACCTGCAGGTCTGAATGTGATCACTGTTATTGGCTGTCGAAGTAATCACATGATTAACCACTTCTGGACCGCCAACCGCAGTTTTTCTGTGTCAGGGCGACTCTGGCCCAGATTCAGTAAGCAATTGCGCCTGCGTAACCATAGTTACGCTGCGCAATTGCTGACTTGCGCCGCCGTAACGAGTTCTCCTGATTCAGAGAACTCGTTACGCCGACTGCAGCCTAAAATCTGCGTGGCATAAGGCTCTTATGCCACGCAGATTTTAGGCTGCATTCTTGCGATGACCGCTAGGGGGCGCTCCCATTGTGGTCAGCGTATAGTATGCAAATTGCATACTTACGCCGATTCACAATGTTGCGCGCCCCCTGCGTACGCAAGTTACGTCGTTTCCGTACGGCGTGTTTAGCGTAAGGCTGCCCCTTCTAATAGCAGGGGCAGCCAATGCTAAACTATACCCGGCGTTCCCGCGTCGCAACGTTCGAATTTTTACGTTGTTTGCGTAAGTGAATCGTGAATGGCGCTGGACGCCATTCACGTTCACTTTGAAGCAAATGACGTCCTTGCGACGTCATTTGCCGCAATGCACATCGGGAAAGTTTCCCGACGGAGCATGCGCTCTACGCTTGGCGTGGGAGTGCGCCTAATTTAAATTATTCCCGCCCCCGGCGGGATCATTTACATTGCATGCGCTTACGCCGGGCAATTTTGCCGGCGCGCCCTCGCAATTTACGGAGCTACTGCTCCGTGAATCGAGGGCAGCGCAAAATATTTGCGGGGGCGCAGGGCAAAATCGTTGCCCTGCGCCTCCGCAAATAGAGCGCAATTCTTTCTGAATCCGGGCCTCTGTTGTGCCGGATCACGTACATGTACGTGATCTGGCATTTCCTGGTAGGGGGTGTGGTGACCGCTGGCCGACCTGTGCTGTCATTTGCTAAAGCACAAGTCGGTCAGCTGATGCCAGCTAATAATCTATCCCTCTGGGATATCGTGGGTGGAATTGAAGCACGGTACACATTTATGTCTAAACACAGTGCTCCAGGCTAGGTTTCCAGCGCTGCTAAAAATTACAGCTGGTGCCAGTTTTTTTTAGGTTTTCATCTCATTTAGGAATGTACCTACCCAATGAAAGTACCTACCCACTAAATTAGACTGATTTCTGAGTGGTTTGCTCATTTTCCACCCCTTGAAACCACCTTGTAACTGTAATTGTAAACCAAAGGCTGAATGTGTCAGTTATATTTGTTAACTATTATTACTTTATTAATAATTAAAACCTCATTATTCTTCAATCTGGGATCGCTAAGCATGGCTTGTACAGAATGAGTGTGAAAGGAAACTGCTGCCCTCTAGAGGACAGAGAGCGAAACTGCATGTTAACATCACACTGGCTTGAAGAGGAGCTCCAGACTCCTTCAGAGAAAATTAAGTCAGCAGCTACAAATACTGTAGCTGCTGACTTTTAATATTAGAACATTTACCTTTCCACGCATCCAGCGGTATCTTGAACCGAGTCGATTTTTCAATCGGCTCTTGGGTGCCGCCGCCAACACAGGTAAGGGAAACCAGCAGTGGAGCCTTGCGACTTCACAGTCGGTTCCCTACTGCGCATGTGCGAAGCGCGCTTGCGCTTTTTGAACAGCCAGGCAGTGGGGGAGGGGCGAAGTCAGCCAGAAGTGGGAGCGGGTACACGTGAAAGCCAGGATAAAAAATTCAGAAGCTGATTTAATTACTTGTTTAGTATGCAGCTTCTTTATCTTTTAATCCTTGCCTATGTTCCAGTCTAAATTGGTGCCATGACCATTGCCCCAGGTTTCCTGTTTTATGGTGGTTCCTTTCTCCTGCAGCGTCCTATGGAGTCACCCTTGTATACAGGGACTAGAGTTGTGTCTTCCTACACTGTGTGCATCAATAGAAACACACACCCCTATAGCATAAATAAGATGGCAAGGCACTCCCTTGATCCTCGTCGTCCCAACCCCCCCCCCCCCACATTCATGATCTGCCCCCCTGCCAGCCCCTCCCACCAGCCATGATCTGCCAGCCCCTCCCACCATCTATGATCTGCCCCCTGCCATCCCCTCCCACCAGCCATGATCTGCCCCCCCTGCCATCCCCTCCCACCAGCCATGATCTGCCAGCCCCTCCCACCAACCAAGATCTGCCCCCCCTGCCATCCCCTCCCACCAGCCATGATCTGCCCCTCTGCCAGCCCCTCCCACCAGCCATGATCTGCCCCCCCTGCCAGCCCCTCCCACCAACCAAGATCTGCCCCCCTGCCAGCCCCTCCCACCAGCCATGATCTGCCCCCTGCCAGCCCCTCCCACCAGCCCCGCCACCCTTCTCCAGGTTAAAGCGGAGTTCCAGGCTTTTTTAAATTATTAAAAGTCAGCAGCTACAAAAAGACACTTACCTGTTCCACGGTCCAGCGATGTGGGCACCCAGAGCCTCGCTCCTCTCCTCGGTGCCTCCATTGGAACTGTGGGCACCCGGGCCGTGACAGCTTGCGGCTTCACGGCCAAGCGCACACTGCACATGTGCAAGTCGTTCTGTGCTCTCCTAGTGGACAGGCAATCTTCTGGGACCTGTCACGTGTCCCAGAAGATTGCCGAAAGGGGGGGGGGGCCTAGGGGGAAGAGGAGGAGTCCAGAAGATTGCCGAAAGGGAGGGGCCGCCTAGGGGGAAGAGGAGGAGTCACCTAGGCCAGTGGTCATAAACTCCTTTACAAACACTTTAATGCTACTTTAGGTCTGTTGAGAGCTTAGGTAGGAAGAGAACCCGGGAGGATGGCAATGTGACCTGAACCCGTCTTGATATTATCTTCCTGTAATTGTCTGCCCAGCAAACCCCTGACTGGGAACAAGAGGGGCAGGGCCGATCCGCCATTTATAGGCTTACTATGCAAGCCGCTTAGGGCCCCACAAAGCTACGGAGGGCCCCCCAAATTACTAGAGCCCCCGCCTGGTGAGAAGTCATTTTCAACCCCTCACCCCGCTTCTCAACTTGCTGGCTGCATGGGAGAAGAGGTAAGAAGTCAGCACCCCCCGCTTCTCACTTTAATGGAAGATGTCATTTCCGACAGCAGAACACCCCCGTCGGCAGTGACATGTCATTTTCGGCAGTCCCCCCGCTTCTCAACTTTAATGTGACATGTCATTTTGCTTAGGGCCCCAGGGAGGTCAGGATCGGCACTGAAGAGGGGGATGCAGGATAACCCAATCTGTGCTTTGCTGCTCCTTTGTTGTCCAGTCATAGGCAGACCTAAACTCTTAATTGCTAATTAATTCAGGGAATCCAGAACTTGTCTGTGTTATCTGATCGCAGAACTGGCTGAACAGAGTATAACGTTTCACACATATTAATTCATTTTATGTCACTTTTTATTTTCTTCTTCAGCAATGCACCATCCCTTTCATTTTAATAGTAGCGGGGTCCTATCCTGGGACTTTAAGAATGAGGTGAAGATTTCCATTCCTTGGTTCCTGGGGCTGGCGTTCAGGACTCGAAACTCAGACGGGGTGTTGCTGCAAGCGCATGCGGGACAGTATACCACCATCATGTGCCAGGCAAGTGTACATTCTCTTATCTCATACAAACGTCCTATAGATGGGACTCATCAGAACTTTTATCAACAATCTTTTTTTATTTGGGGATAGAAAATGGTTTTCAAGAATCATAAACCGGTAAAAACAGCACAACATACAACGTCCAGTATGAAAAGGAAAGAAGGGGGGGAAACAGTACAACAGTTATCCATTTGTTGATCACATTTACACTCACCGGCCACTATATTGGGCAGCACAGTGGTGTGGTGGTTAGCACTTTCACCTAGCAGCCAAAGGGTCGCTGATTCGAATCCCGACCACGATACAATCTGCTTGGAGTTTGCATGTTCTCCCTGTGTCTGCGTGGGTTTCCTCCGGGTACTCCGGTTTCCTCCCACACTCCAAAGACATGCTGGTAGGTTAATTGGATCCTGGCCAAATTGGCCCAGTATATATATGTATATATGTGTGTATGACTGTGTGTCCCTAGCGTGTCAAGATCCTACGGGGTAAATGACCGCACCAGCCAAGAAGACAGTGGCTGCAAAAAACGCCTAGAGGCCAGATGACCAGATGGTCACCAGTCATCTCTATGAATGTCTGAGGCCCGGGCGCGACGTTATGACGTCACGCCCGGTACCCTGAAGTAAACAAAGCCGCAATCGCGGCTGTCGGCATGTGATCGGTGATTTTTTTTTCACCGATTTCATGCTTGTAAGCCTGGAGGAGAGATGTGATGTCTTATTGACCCCACATCTCTCCATAAAGAGGACCTGTCACACTGATTCCTATTACAAGGGATGTTTACATTCCTTGTAATAGGAATAAAAGTGATCAAAAAGAAAAAAATGTAAAAAAAATTAAGTAAAATAAAAATAAAATAATAAATTTTTTTTCAAAACGCCCCAGTCCCCGTTATCTCGCGCGCAGAAGTGAACACGCATGCAAGTCCCGCCCACATATGTAAACGCCGTTCAAACCCCACATGTGAGGTATCATCCCGTGCGTTAGAGCGTGTGCAACAATTCTAGCACTAGACCTCCTCTGTAACTCGAAAATAGTAACCTGTAAAAAATGTTAAAGCGTCACCTATGGCGATTTTTAAGCACCGAAGTTTGGCGCCATTCCATGAGAGTGCACAATTTTTAAGCGTGACATGTTAGGTATCTATTTACTTGGCGTAACATCATCTATCACATTATACAAAAAAAATTGGGCTAACTTTACTGTTTTGTTATTTTTTAATTCATTTTCCAAAAAAAAGCCGTTTGAAAAATTATTGCGCAAATACCGTGAAAGGAAAAAAAGTTGCAATGACCGCCATTTTATTCCCTAGGGTGTCTGCTAAAAAAAATATATATAATGTTTGGGGGTTCTGATTAATTTTCTAGAAAAAAAATTGTGATTTTTACATGAAGGAGAGGAGTGCCAAAATAGGCCCGGTGGACAAGTGGTTAAATTATTAATGTCCATTCCCAGATTGTTACTTGAATTTCTCTGCATTTCCTGTACCTACAGCTGGTCTCTGGCCTGATCTCCTTCTCGGTCAGCCGTGGCTCCAGCAAAACCTCCACCCTTCTTCTTGACCAGATGCAGGTAAATGACGGGCGGTGGCATGACCTCCAGATGGAGCTTCGCGACGTCCGCAGTGGGCGTGACACACGTTACGTCGTCACCATCATCTTGGATTATGGCTTCTATCAGGTAATATATATTAGATGTAATAAAGTGGGAGACCTCAGATTCTTAAAGGGGGTTGTAAACTGTTGGCTCTATAGAAATCCTGTATCATAATAATAATAATAAAAGTGAGTTATATTACTATTATTATTATTCAGTTTACGCTGCACTTTGCAATATAAAAGGGAAACAATACAGTTATAATACAATAAAATAAGAGGATTAAGAGGGCCCTGCTCAGAAGAGCTGACAATCTAATATTATATGATTCAAATGTCCATCCCCCGTCCCCTCTTCCTACCTAACCTGTATAAAAAGATCTGTGCGTACCTATTTTCATTCCATTCCAGTCACGTGATCCTCTATCTCTGTGTAAGGGAGCGCCTGATAACTGTGGTGAATTTGCCCATATGAAGCCACCCATAGGTTCTCATGTTCCAACTGTTAGTGCTCTCTACTCTCCCCTGCAGCAGCCGCCACTCACTGACACAGGGGATCGGGAGCTGCAGGAACACACGACTGGATGGAAGTGGATTAAAAACAGGTAAGTATGCAGATCTTTTTTTATATAGGTTAGGTAGGAGGAGGTAACATGTTTAACCCCTTAGAGCCAATGCTTGCCGACCATTTAAGGGGTTTAGAATACCGGGAGGCGGGGCTTATGGTCACGTGACCACCGTGATTGACTATCACGGCGGTCACATGATCGGAAAGCTCCCAATCACAAGCAGCGATCGAGAGCCTTTTGTTAAGTCGGCGGTAAATCTGCCGTAGCTCAAAGCTATATTGGCGCTATTGCACACAAATATGTGCCCAATCAGCACCAAAGCCCATCCGCTGAGTGGCCGCATATTTGCGTGCGCTCAGTGTGAAGAGGTTAAAGTGATTGTAAAGTTTTTTTTTTTAAATAACAAACATGTTATACTTACCTCCTCTGTGCAGTTGGTTTTTCACAGAGCAAGCCAGATCCTCCTCTTCTCGGGTCCCTCTTTGCTGCTCCTTTCCCATCCCTCTTATTGAGTGCCCCCACAGCAAGCAACTTCCTATGGGGGCACTGGAGCCGAGTCACAGCTCTGTGTGTCCATTCAGGCACAGAGCCCCGACCCAGCCCCGTCCCCTTTCTCCCCTGATTGGCTGACTGACATTGATTGACAGCCAATGGTGCTGTTGCTGCCAATAAGGAGGAGTGTCCCAGAAGGCTTAGGACATTCGTGGACATTGCTGGAAAGAGATGGGTCTCAGGTAAGTATTAGGGGGTGCTGGGGTGGCTGCTACATGCAAACGTTTTTTTTATCTTAATGCATAGAATGCATTAAGATAAAAAACCTTCTGCCTTTACAACTCCTTTAAGAATATATATATATGGATTTTCTTCTACTTTTAGTCAGTTCGTTTGAAAATGGAATCAAATAAAATTAGAAATAATGCCTAAGGTTAAGATGCACTTGTAACGGAATGGCCCGTGGGACCCAGAGGCTCTTGAAGGATGTGGGGTACTACTGTGTCCGCTTCACCAATGACTCTTGTGTCTAGGGTCATCCTATGTCCACTAGGGGCATAGGATGACTGAGAACTGATATCTCGGATTACATGAGATGGGACAGTAATGATAATTCATGTATTGCAGGATATCTTGAAATATTACAGGTGGTTAATTCTGACCCCAACAGGTCAATAGGAGAGTGACTCATTCATGTGGGGACACAGACTGTTGAGATGTTAATTGAGTCTGGCTCCTAAGATATTTCATTGTGTGAAAGTCTATTGATGATAGATTGGGGGTTGGCAGTCTGGTAGGTCAGATGGCTTACTTTTCAGCTGTAGTGGATTAGCATGTCAATTACGTCTACAAAGGAATGTGTATTGTGTATCAGGTGAGAATAGCTTATCGCGGAGTCAGAACGTCTGGTTAAATGACTAGTAATTAGTTCATGTAGATTATCTGATTGTCATTATCTAAAGGAATGTGTATTGAGCACCCATTGTGTCATGTTGTGGGTGGAGTTAAGCCATTGTTTCTTGGGGCTTCTAACTGTGTATAACATGCCTGAGTTTTACCATTAAAAGATCTGTCTGGAACAAGAGAACAGAGCTGTGTCTCGTTATTCTGGGGGGAAATCCAATGGGTCCTGTCTGCTGGATTGTGGGGTGTCAGAAGCTGTCTTGGGTTGGTGGAATGGAATATCGTAACATCGTTAACCCCTGACCGTTACAGCACTATTTATTTAAATTTTTTGACTGAAAGGGAATTTAAATGCCTGCAAAATTCACCTCCTGTACAACCCTGTCCCCTGCAGTAATTGCTTTCCGCCACATGATGTCCTCAGTCTTCAGGTTGAATGATGCTCAGTGCTATACAATTCACAAGACGTGAGGACATACTGTGAGCGCAGGATGTCATGGCATGAGAACTAATAAAGTTTTGCTTGTCCTATTATTCCTTAGGACACAGTCAGTGTTGGTAATGAGCTGCATGGATTGAGGGTGAAGCACCTCTACGTTGGAGGCATTATGGGAGCCAAGGAGGTGCAGAACGGACTAGAGGGCTGTATACAGGTGAGGAACGCAATTAAACACAGATGGTATAAAAGTGTTGGTTAAAAGCACTATGGCCCAGATTCACAGAGTGTGGGCGCACATTACGCCGCCGTAGAGTAACCAATGTACGCTACGCCAACGCAGCGCAGAGAGGCAAGCAATGCATTCAGCAAGCCAGTGCTCCCAACGCTGTGCCAGCGTGGGATTCGAAGGCGTACGGCGGCGTAGGTGGAAGTGGGCATGACCCATGCAAATGAGGCGTGACCCCATGCAAATGATGGTCCGAGCGCCAGACAGATACGTATCACGAACTGCGCATGCACCATGACGTGGACGCATCCCCCTGTGCCTGCTCACAACCACATCGGAACAACTGCCTAAACTACGCCGGATCACTGCGTACGGCGTGAACGTAACCTACGCCCAGACACACGTCCAACGTAAAATACGCCGGCTTGTCTGACCTTTGCATGTCTGCTGCTGGGTTGCACCTCCTTTATGGGGAATAACTTTACGCCGGACGTACAACTTACGCACACCTCGCGTAGCCTGGGTCGGGCGCACACAGGTTCGTGAATCGCCGTATTTCCCTCATTTGCATGTTTGAATGGCTAATCAATGGGAGCGCCACCATGCACCCAGCCTATATGTGCGCCCACCCTACGCCGGCGTAAGCAAGCTACGTCGGCGGGGTGTAGCCTGGTTTTAGGCGCATATCTGTTTGTGGGTCTGGCGCACACATACGACGGCGCACATTTGCACTTACGTCGGCGTAACTTGTTATACGTCGGCGTAAGTCAGTGTTTCTCAATTCCAGTCCTCAGGCCCCCCCAACAGGTCAGGTTTTCAGGATTTCCCTCAGATGAAAAGGCTGTGGTGATTACTAAGGCAGTGAAACTGATCAAACCACCTGTGCAAAATAATGGAAATCCTGAAAACCTGACCTGTTGGGGGGGCCTGAGGACTGGAATTGAGAAACACTGGCGTAAGTGCTTTGTGAATCTGGGCCTATCTGTTTTTTTTTCTCAATGTTACACAACACATTCCACACTTTATATTTGAAATTACATTTGCTAACCACCTTCTTCACCTTTGTTGCCTTATAGGGCCTCCGACTAGGAGAGACATCGAGTGGGATCACTTTGCCGAAACCCAGCATCATCCTGAATGTTAAAACCGGCTGCAGCGTTCAGAGTGCGTGCGATCCCAACCCATGTCTGGGGAACAGCTCGTGCCTGGACACGTGGCTGGGACATACTTGTGTCTGCAACCCAGGTATGTAACTCAACGGGCCATGTACAAGCATTATGGGTAACCCCCTGAGCTAAACCTCAGTCATTTATTTTGCATCTATAGACACTTTTTTAACCACTTGACCTCCGGAAGATTTACTCCCCTATATGACCAGGCCATTTTTTTTTGCGATAAGGCACAGCGTTACTTTAACAACTTGCCGACCAGCCGCCGCAGTTTTACTGCAGCAACAGGGCTTGGCTGGGCGAAACGGCAATATATTACATCGCTTTGCCCTGTGGCCACTAGGGGCACGCCCACTGCTCGCCCCCGGAGTCGATGCGAGTGCCCAACGGGTGCGAGGACCGTTGGGCACCCGCGATCGCTTGTGATGGAGCGAGAGTCGGGATCTGTGTGTGTAAACGCACAGCTCCCAGGTTCTTTCAGGGGAGAAATTACTAATCGTCTGTTCATGCAAAGTATGAATATATATATATAGTATGAATTATGAAGTATGAATATATATATATATATATAAAGTATGAACAGCGATCAGTCATTTCCCCTAGTCAGTCCCACCCGCTCTTCAGTTAGAACACAGAGAGGGAACACAGTTAACCCCTTGATCGCCCCCTAGTGTTAACCCCTTCACTGCCAGTGACATTTTTACAGTAATCAGTGCATTTTTATAGTACTGGTCGCTGTAAAAATGCCAATGGTACCAAAAATGTGTCAAAAGTGTCCGATGTGTCCGCCATAATGTCGCAGTCCCGATAAAAATCGGAGATCGCCACCATTACTAGTAAATAAAAAAATAAAAATTTAAAATAATTCCTTCCCATAGTTTGTAGACGCTATAACTTTTGCACAAACCAATCAATATACGCTTATTGCGATTTTTTTTTTTTTTACCAAACATATGTAGAAGAATATATATCGACCTAAACTGAGAGAAAATGTATTTATTTATTTATAAAAAAAATGGGATATTTATTATAGCAAAAAGCAAAAGATACTGTGTTTCTTTCAAAATTGTGTTTTTTTTTTGTTTATAGCGCAAAAAATAAAAAGCCACAGAGGCGATCAAATACCACCAAAAGAAAGCTCAATTTGTGGGGGGGAAAAAAGGACATCAATTTTGTTTGGATACAGCGTCGCACAACCGCGCAATTGTCAGTTAAAGCGACGCAGTGCCAAATTGTAAAAAGTGCTCTGGTCAGGAAACGGGTAAAATCTTCCGGGGCTAAAGCAATTGCGCGGTCGTGCAACGCTGTACCCAATTTATTTATTTTTTTAATCATTTTTTTACTCCCACAAATATAGCTTTATTTTGGTGTACCTTGTACTTTGCATTAAACGCATGCGCGTTAATGTGTTTTGTACCACGTGTTGATTGATGTGTTGCTTTAGAGGAGCCCATTCATTTAAACAGACCAAAAATCGTGCATTCACCTTTATTGGCAGCACACCGTAATTTAGCACCTTAGTAAAAGGCTTTGCTCTGTGCTGCAGCACCAGTCCATCAGCAAGGCGCCCTTTGTAATGAATGGCACCGCATCTCACCAATGACATGCGTTACAGCAGTGCAGTAGTGTGATTAGGTCCCTAGGTTTTATTCCTACTTTAGGTTCATGTAAAATTGAGCTTTTGTTTTTTTTTTGTTTTTTTGCCTCTCTAGGTTATTTTGGGGAGAATTGTGTGGACATTTGCCAGCTGAATCCATGTGAGAATAAGGGGCTGTGCCGTCATCATTTAAACTCCCCCCTGGGTTATACCTGTGAGTGTACGGGGAGCCACTATGGAAGATACTGCGAGCACAGGTAAGATGGCTCATTGTAGGTGAAGGAAACATTATTATAGCAGGTGCCCTTGTACCAGCCATTGAGGTGCCTGCATTGTATGGAGGCAAGGCAGGTGGTGGGGTGGTTGAGGGGGGGATGGTGAATGGTGGTGGAGATAGGGGGGAGCGGCGCATCAGAGCTCAGAGTGCTGTTGACATCTTTGTGCTTGGATTCAAAAGCCTTATTACAGCCCTCAAATTTTCCACTTGCCTACTCGCATTTTGCGAGTGGAAAATTGTTTCTGGCGAGGAGCTGGGAGGGGGGAGTGCAGGTACCGCCAGCATGCGGGGAATGATCGGGAGCCATTCTCCCATCAATCACCCCGGGGGAAGAGAAAAGCAGTGGGATTACAGAGCTGATAACCCCGCTGTGTTACAGCTGACTTTACATTGCAATTGCCTCCGCTCGTGGTTACACACAGCCCCGCCTCCACGTCCCAGCATTGGACTGGCATTCTGTCAATCTGATACGGGCACGGGGTCAGGAGGCAGGGCTGTGTAACCACGAGCGGAGCAGTGGCAATTGCAATGTAAAGTCAGCTGTAACAGCAGGCTATCGGCTCTATAATCCCGCGGCTTTTCTCTTTCCCGGGGTGATCGATGGGAGAACGGCTCCGGATCAATCCCTGCATGCCGGCGGTACCCGCGCTCCCCCCCACTCCCAGCTCCTCTTCCCATGGGGCGATCCTCTATGCACAGGTGAACAGAGGCCGCAATGGTGGGCACAGTGAGCAGAGGCCGCAATGGTGGGCACAGTGAGCAGAGGCCGCAATGGTGGGCACAGTGAGCAGAGGCCGCAATGGTGGGCACAGTGAGCAGAGGCCGCAATGGTGGGCACAGTGAGCAGAGGCCGCAATGGTGGGCACAGTGAGCAGAGGCCGCAATGGTGTGCACAGTAAGCAGAGGCCGCAATGGTGGGCACAGTGAGCAGAGGCCGCAATGGTGGGCACAGTGAGCAGAGGCCGCAATGGTGTGCACAGTGAGCAGAGGCCGCAATGGTGGGCACAGTGAGCAGAGGCCGCAATGGTGGGCACAGTGAGCAGAGGCCGCAATGGTGGGCACAGTGAGCAGAGGCCGCAATGGTGGGCACAGTGAGCAGAGGCCGCAATGGTGGGCACAGTGAGCAGAGGCCGCAAGGGTGGGCACAGTGAGCAGAGGTCGCAATGGTGGGCACAGTGAGCAGAGGCCGCAATGGTGGGCACAGTAAGCAGAGGCCGTAATGGTGGGTACAGTAAGCAGAGGCCGTAATGGTTGGCATAGGTGTGGCTGCAGTGAAAGTTTTTAACTTAATTCTGCATAAAACATGTAAGTGTTATTTCATGAGATAATTTATAAGGGCGTAATTAGGGGTGGTGCAGGGTAGGGACTGGTTGGGTCAACTGGTGGCGAGTAACCCTTAAGGCCTGGCTAGTAGCTCAGGACTTGAAATTTTGAGCCCTGCCTTATTAAAATAAAATAGAACAGGTGAGAGCACTAAGGCCGCTATCATTATCTTAAGCTCCGGATTCTGGGTGCCCAGGCTGCGGGATTTCCAATAACCTCCATAGAGAAAAATCAGCACTCCAGTAAATCAGCATAAAAGGTTATCCCTTTTAAAAAATGGTGAGGTACAGCCTGGTAGAAATCCAGTGCATTTTGTCCGTTGAACAAATTGAAAGAACTGATGCCCGTTGAATGAAAGGGGCAAGCCAGGGGCAGTTAGGCTGTGGAAGAAAGAGCTAGATGATGTTGGATGTCCCCAGCATGAAAATGAGGCGGGCTCTACCTGACTTGGGCAGCATCTAATGCATATTGTAAGAAGCTCACAGTGTGCGGTGAAAGCAGAGTGAGCAATTTCATAAAGGAAAGGAGCCTGAAAATAATGATGTGTTGTTATTTCTCCCTTAGAATGGATCACCATTGTCCCAAAGGATGGTGGGGGAATCGAACCTGCGGACCGTGCAACTGTGACGTAAACAAGGGCTTCGATCCAAACTGCAATAAAACAAATGGACACTGTCATTGCAAGGTATGGAGGAACTCCGACATAGGTAGGCTCAGCTTCCTGTAACTGGGTGACTACTCTGTTTGCTCCCCCGCAGTAAAATTAGTGACATTATCACCCTGTTGACTGTCCTTAGGTGGACATGAAGTTTTAAATTGACTTTAACCCCCTCCCATCCACCGTATAGTAAAATGACGGCGGGCGGGATCCCCTCTCGTTCTGGGATGATGTCATATGACGTTGCCCTAGTATCGCCGCTCTTGCACGCAGCGGTCGCGTTGTGTCCTGACCCCGATCTCAGTAAAGAGCCAATGACGCTGTCCTTTTACCCATGTGATCGGCTGCGTGTCCATGCAGGTACATTCAGAAAGAAGATCAAACCACAAGTGCTAAGGGCCAGATTCACGTAGACTAGCGGCGGCGTAACGTATCGTAGATACGTTACACCGCCGCAAGTTTTCATCGCAAGTGCCTGATTCACCAAGCACTTGCGTGAAAACTTACGCGGGCAGCCTCCGGCGTAAGCCCGCGTAATTCAAAGGGGCGTGTGCCATTTGAATTAGGCGCGCTCTCGCGCCGGACCTACTGCGCATGCTCCGTTTTGAAATTCCCGCCGTGCTTTGCGCGAAGTGACGTCATTTTTTCGAACGGCGGCGACGTGCATAGCGTACTTTCGTATTCCCGGACGTTTTACGCAAGAAGAAAAAATTTTTACATTTCGACGCGAGAACGACGGCCATACTTTAAACAGCACATACGTGTGCTGTCTAAAGTTAGGGCACCTAAAACGACGACTAACTTTGCGACGGGAAACTAGACTAGCAGCGACATGGCGAACGCGAAAAACCGTCGTGGATCGCCGTAACTACTAATTTGCATACCCGACGCTGGTTTATGACGCAAACTCCCCCCAGCGGCGGCCGCGGTATTGCATCCTAAGATCCGACAGTGTAAAACAATTACACATGTCGAGGCTAAGGGCTATCTATGCGTAACTGATTCTATGAATCAGTCGCATAGATACTCTGAGAGGTACGACGGAGTATCTGAGATACTCCGTCGTATCTCCGCTGTGAATCTGGCCCTAAATTCTCAAGGATCCCCTGGCCAGCTCTGGAGGAACCTTGGTTGAGAAGGCCTGTTCTTCATGATGTTGCCACTAGCCATAAAACCCCTATTTTTTCCCCATTGTCAGTTTTTAATGTCTTCTTATTTCAGGAGTTTCATTACCGCCCCAAGGGAAGCGACACCTGCCTGCCTTGTGACTGTTACCCTATTGGCTCCTCCTCAAGGTCATGTGATCTAGATACCGGACAGTGTTTCTGCCGTCCTGGAGTGATCGGACGCCAGTGCAACAGCTGTGACAATCCATTTGCTGAGGTCTCTCCAAGTGGCTGTGAAGGTGAGATGTCCAATATGCAGTACAAGGGCAACTGGGGCAGTTATAAATCATCAAGTCTTTTGACAAATGTCAAAGAGGTAAAGAGTTGCATGCAGGCTACATAAGCTTGTTTGGCTGTACTTCTCCTGTGGATCACAGGAGTGCAGTTTATTTTGCATTCCTGTGACCCATTTTCAGCAGACAGTGGCCTGAAGCCCGCTGTTGGCTGACATCATAGAACCGGTCCTGGCTGGAGCAAGATCAGGACAATGAAGTTGGGATCCACCCACAACCCTGGACCGGCACCTGGCTCAGCCTCTCAGCGAGCTGCTGAGAGCCTGAGCCAGCCACTCCCGCTTCCTCCACAGCCCTCTGCTCACCGAGCCACAAAACACCACTGATGGCTCGGTTCTCTCAGCTCCACGAGAGGAGAGATGCATACTGTCAGTCAGCATCTCTCCTGCTCTGCTCCTCCATGCTCATTGGAATGCTGAGCTGTGGAGGGCGGGAAGAGGGTCGCTGAGAGGCTGAGACTGCCATCAGTCAAGGCAGCTGGCAGATCCAGACTTCCTAAGTCGGGATGACACAGTGCCTCGACTGATTGCAGTGGACTTCAGACCACTCTCTGCTGAAAACGGGTCACAGGAGTGCAAAATTGCATTCCTGTGACCCATAGGAGAAGCCCAGCCTAAAAAGCTAAGGCTGGACTTCTCGTTTAATGCATTCTGCATTAACCACTTAAGACCCAGACCGAAATGCAGGTAAAGGACCCGGCCAGTTTTTGTGATTCGGCACTGCGTCGCTTTAACTGACAATTACGCGGTTGTGCGACGTGGCTCCCGAACAAAATTGGCGTCCTTTTTTTCCCACAAATAGAGCTTTCTTTTAATGGTATTTGATCACCTCTGTGGTTTTTATTTTTTGCGCTATAAACGAAAATAGAGCGACAATTTTGAAAAAAATTCAATATTTTTTTCATTTTTGCTATAATAAATATCCCCCAAAAATATATAAAAAAAACGTTTTTTTCCCCTCAGTTTAGGCCGATACGTATTCTTCTACATATTTTTGGTAAAAAAAAATTGCAATAAGCGTTTATTGATTGGTTTGCGCAAAATTTATAGTGTTTACAAAATAGGGGATAGTTTTATTGCATTTTTATTAATATTTTTTTTTTACTACTAATGGCGGCGATCAGCGATTTTTTTCATGACCGCGACATTATGGCGAACACTTTTTGACACATTTTTGGGACAATTGCCATTTTCACAGCAAAAAATGCATTTAAAAATGCATTGTTTACTGTGAAAATGACAATTGCAGTTTGGGAGTTAACCACTAGGGGGCGCCGAAGGGGTTAAGTGTGACCTCATCTGTGTTTCTAACTGTAGGGGGGCGGGGCTGGACGTGTGACATCGTTGATCGTGTTTCCCTGTATTAGGGAACACACGATCAATGACGGCGCCACAGTGAAGAACGGGGAAGCTGTGTTTACACACGGCTCTCCCCGTTCTTGAGCTCCGGGGGGCGATCGGGTCCTGCGGGTCCCGTGGCTGTGGTCACGGAGCTTCGGACTGAGGGTTGCGGGCGCGCGCCCGCGACCCACGGCTGGGCACTTAAAGAGGACGGGTAGAGAGGAGAAGGTGGAATCCGCAGGGATAAGGGGGCTAATGTGGCGGTGAGGCTTAGTGACATCACCCTTGCTTAAAGGGGCCCACTGGAGGTTGACATGTAGGGTTAATATCGTTAACATTTTTCCTTTCAGTTTTTTTCTTAGAGCGGACTCTAGTAATGGTAAATATATATAGGTAGTTTCAGGTACCTCGGTGCAAACTTGCGGCGGCGTAGCTTAGCCTATTTAGGCTACGCCGCCGTAAGTTAGCTAGGCAAGTACATGATTCTCAATGTACTTGCCTGCTAATATACGGCGGCGTAGCCTAAAGCGGGCGGGCGTAAGGGCGCCAAATTCAAATGTCTTGGAGGGGGGTGTGTTTGATGGTAATGAGGCTTGACCTCACGTTTTTTACGTTTTTTTTTTTATCTGCGCATTCACCGGACGCCTACATTTCCCAGTGTGCATTGCGGCTACGTACACCGCACGGGCCTATTGATTTCGACGTGGACGTAAACTACGTAAATCCCGATTCGCGGACGACTTACGCAAACGACGTAAAAAATTTGAATCTTGCGGCGGGAACGGCGGCCATACTTTAACATTGTTATTCCACCTAATAGATGGAATAACTTTAGGCCTGCTAATGCCTTACGGAAACGGCGTAAATCGACTGCGGCGGCCGGGCGTACGTTCGTGAATCGGCGTATCAACGCAATTACATATTCTACGCCGACCGCAATGGAAGCACCACCTAGCGGCCATCCGAAAAATTGCAATCTAAGATAGGACGGCGCAAGCCGTCGTATCTTAGATATGTTTAAGCATATCTCTGTTTGAGCATACGCTTAAACCTAGGTCGGCGTAGATTCTGAGTTAGGTCGGCTTATCTACTGATAAGCCGGCCTAACTCTTAGGCCCCATACTCACGAGCAAACATGTCTGCTGAAACTGGCCCGCAGGCCAGTTTCAGCAGACATGTTTGGTCGTGTGTGGGCGCGAGCGGGCCGAATTCCAGCAAACATTTGCCCGCCGGGCCTTTTCCCAGCAGACAAATATTCCTGGACTTGTTTTAAAACCGTCCGCTGGAATTCTGCCCGCTCGGACATGTACGGTCGTCAGTACAGACCTACCGTACATGTCCAGGCGCCCGCCGTCCCTCGCATGCGTCGAATGACTTCGACGCATGCGTGGAAGCATTTTAAAGGCGGGCCGCCCACGTCGCCGCGTCATTGTCGCGGCGACACCGCGTCATCGACGCGGCGACACCGCGGACACGCCCCGCGTATTGTTTACGCGCGGACTTCTGTACGATGGTGTGTACAACCATCGTACAGAAGCCCTCTGGCAGACATGTATGGTGAAAACGGTCCGACGGACCGCTTTCACCATACATGTTTGGTCGTGAGTACCCGGCCTTACTGAATCTACCTAATAAAATAGTAAAATTATAGATCAGACAGAAATATAAGACTTTCCCTGGTAAAATGCTTGGTGTGGATTGGTGGGCTTGTACACGGCATCAGATGATGTCACACAACAGCAATGTGATCCGTAATCAGCATCCCTTTGCCTTCTAGTGATATACGACGGCTGTCCCAAAACACTGACATCGGGGGTTTGGTGGCCAAGGACAAAATCCCGACTCCCTGCTGCCGTCCCCTGTCCAAAGGGATCCTTGGGTAAGTAAAGCAGAGCTGCAATCCCGAAAAAAATGTTTTAGAGTCTGTCGTGTCCTCCTCCTCCTCCTCCAGACTGAGAACCAGACAAAATCTGTCCACCGCTCAACAGATTGATCCAAATTAGCATTTCACTGCAAATATTTCCAGCAATGTTCGCCAGACTCTGAGCGGAACATTGCTAAACATTGCTGAGTGCTGCCTACCTTGTTTATGCTGCGCTGTCAGTCTGCGATCCGGGAGCTGGAGAGAAGCCCTGCGGCTTTTTACTGCTCTGTTCTGTAAGACGCCAGGTAATGCGTTACCCTGTTAGTGTCAAGCACAGCGCCTCCCGAGCCGCGCTTTCTTTTATTGCGATATAAGCTGAACAAAAATATTCTGCTGTTTTATTACCGTGTGACCAGTCCTTGAGAATACCCCGAGGAGTCCTACCTGGCACTCAGATATTCTGTCCTTTATCTTTCCCTCCTCTCACCCCTTCATTTATATCCCTTTACTCACCCCCTGAACTCCTTTCCTTACATACTTTGTCCCAATTCTCTCCTTTTTATTTTCCTATCTTCTTTTCATCCACTTTATTCCATTTCCTTTCGATCTTCCCCCTTCCATTCCTCCCTCTCTGTTTATTTCATGTACTTCTTTCCACCCTCTCTTTTCCTCTCCCTTCTCCACTTGCTTTCCTCTTACTTCTAATCTGCTCCCCTCCTCTCTATTTTCCTCTTCTCACCTCTCTCTTTTCCTTTCCTCTCTTCCCTCTTCTCCCCATTTGCTTACTGTGCTTTCTTTCTTTCCTCTTCTCTACTCCCCTCTCCTGATCCTTTCATCTCTACTCTCCATTCCCTTTAAGTCTCACTTCCACTCTTTTCCCTCTCATCTCCACCTATATATCCTCCCTTCTCTGGTTTCTCTTCTGTACCCCTTCCTCTCCTATCCCCTCTTCTCTCCCCTTTCCTCTCCTATCCCCTCTTCTCTCCCCTTTCCTCTCCTATCCCCTCTTCTCTCCCCTTTCCTCTCCTATCCCCTCTTCTCTCCCCTTTCCTCTCCTATCCCCTCTTCTCTCCCCTTTCCTCTCTTATTCCCTCTTCTCTCCCCTTTCCTCTCCTATTCCCTCTTCTCTCCCCTTTCCACTTATATTCCTTCTTCTCTCCCCTTTCCTCTCCTCTCCCCTTTCCTCTCCTATCCCCTCTTCTCTCCCCTTTCCTCTCCTATCCCCTCGTCTCTCCCCTTTCCTCTCATATTCCCTCTTCTCTCCCCTTTCCTCTCCTATTCCTCTTCTCTCCCCTTTCCTCTCCTATTCCTTCTTCTCTCCCCTTTCCTCTCCTATCCCCTCTTCTCTCCCCTTTCCTCTCCTATTCCCTCTTCTCTCCCCTTTCCTCTCCTCTCCTATCCTTTCTTCTCTCCCCTTTCCTCTCCTATCCCCTCTTCTCTCCCCTTTCCTCTCCTATCCCCTCTTCTCTCCCCTGTACTCTCCTATTCCCTCTTCTCTCCCCTTTCCTCTTCTATTCCCTCTTCTCTCCCTTTTCTTCTCCTATCCCCTCTTCTCTCCCTTTTCCTCTCCTATTCCTTCTTCTCTCCCATTTCCTCTCCTATTCCCTCTTCTCTCCCCTTTTCTCTCCTATCCCCTCTTCTCTCCCCTTTCCACTCCTATTTCTTCTTCTCTCCCCTTTCCTCTCCTATTCCTTCTTCTTTCCCCTTTCCTCTCCTATTCCCTCCTTTCTCCCCTTTCCTCTCCTATCCCCTCTTCTCTCCCCTTTCCTCTCCTATTCCTTCTTATCTCCCCTTTCCTCTCCTATCCTTTCTTCTCTCCCCTTTCCTCTTCTATTCCCTCTTCTCTCCCTTTTCTTCTCCTATCCCCTCTTCTCTTCCCTTTCCTCTCCTATCCCCTCTTCTCTCCCCTTTCCTCTCCTATTCCTTCTTCTCTCCCCTTTCCTCTCCTATCCCCTCTTCTCTCCCCTTTCCTCTCCTATTCCCTCTTCTCTCCCCTTTCCTCTCCTATTCCCTCTTCTCTCCCCTTTCCTCTCCTATTCCTTCTTCTCTCCCCTTTCCTCTCCTATTCCCTCTTCTCTCCCCTTTCCTCTCCTATTCCTTCTTCTCTCCCCTTTCCACTCCCATCCCCTCTTCTCTCCCCTTTCCTCTCCTATTCCTTCTTCTCTCCCCTTTCCTCTCCTATTCCTTCTTCTCTCCCCTTTCCTCTCCTATTCCTTCTTCTCTCCCCTTTCCTCTCCTATTCCCTCTTCTCTCCCCTTTCCTCTCCTATTCCTTCTTCTCTCCCCTTTCCACTCCCATCCCCTCTTCTCTCCCCTTTCCTCTCCTATTCCTTCTTCTCTCCCCTTTCCTCTCCTATTCCCTCTTCTCTCCCCTTTCCTCTCCTATTCCCTCTTCTCTCCCCTTTCCTCTCCTATTCCCTCTTCTCTCCCCTTTCCTCTCCTATTCCTTCTTCTCTCCCCTTTCCACTCCCATCCCCTCTTCTCTCCCCTTTCCTCTCCTATTCCTTCTTCTCTCCCCTTTCCTCTCCTATTCCCTCTTCTCTCCCCTTTCCTCTCCTATTCCTTCTTCTCTCCCCTTTCCTCTCCTATTCCTTCTTCTCTTCCCTTTCCTCTCCTATTCCCTCTTCTCTCCCCTTTCCTCTCCTATTCCTTCTTCTCTCCCCTTTCCACTCCCATCCCCTCTTCTCTCCCCTTTCCTCTCCTATTCCTTCTTCTCTCCCCTTTCCTCTCCTATTCCTTCTTCTCTCCCCTTTCCTCTCCTATTCCTTCTTCTCTCCCCTTTCCTCTCCTATTCCTTCTTCTCTCCCCTTTCCTCTCCTATCCCCTCTTCTCTCCCCTTTCCTCTCCTATTCCTTCTTCTCTCCCCTTTCCTCTCCTATTCCTTCTTCTCTCCCCTTTCCTCTCCTATCCCCTCTTCTCTCCCCTTTCCTCTCCTATCCCCTCTTCTCTCCCCTTTCCTCTCCTATTCCTTCTTCTCTCCCCTTTCCTCTCCTATTCCTTCTTCTCTCCCCTTTCCTCTCCTATCCCCTCTTCTCTCCCCTTTCCTCTCCTATTCCCTCTTCTCTCCCCTTTCCTCTTCTCTCCCCTTTTCTCTCATATTCCCTCTTCTCTTCTATTTCCACTTCTATTCCTTCTTCTCTCCCCTTTCCACTCCTGTTCCCTCTTCTCTCCCCTTTCCTCTCCTATTCCCTCCTATCCCCTCTTTTCTCCCCTTTCTACAGTTATAATATGCATCTAATGAGAACACTTACAGATCAACAGTTTGTGACAATGAGGGTCCACTGTGTGGTTTTAATGAGTATTTTTCCTCTCCACCCCGTGTCCTGTCCCCCCCATTATTCAGGCATAAGAGGATCAGGTGAGGATTGGACATCTGATTATTTGGCTCCTTACTACACGCTGTATGGTTTTCCTGTACAATTCATTTGATATTTGAATTCTCCTGCATCCGGCTCCCCTAAATGCTGTTGCCTTGCCGACCTTTCCCTACAGCTCAGTTATGAAAAGTGCTCAGCCATTCCTTACTAACCTGTTGCCTTAAGGATTACGCCCATCCAGGACTAAAGTCAGGCCCCCTATCACACTTGTGCGACTTGTCCTGACACTTGGGACTGCAAAGTCGTATGACAAGTCGCATGACACTCCGTGATTTTCAATGAGTACCATTCATATCTGTGCGACTTCAAAGTAGTCCCTCCACTACTGTGGTCCGACTTTGAGGCGACTTTAGGTCCCTAGACCTCAACATTATACAGGCATTGCTTCAAGTCGTGGCGAAAAATAAAATTGGGTAAAATTGCGAAACCTTTAGGTCGCACAAGTGTGAAGGGGGGGGCCTTAGTTTGAGTGGAAAATTCAGAATTAAAGTAACACTCTAGCCAGGTATAAAACTCCTAGCATTTAAATTGATGTGGTGGACACAGACTACCCTACCTGGGGGGCTCTACTTTAAATCTGAGCCTTTACCTTGTGTCAATGGCCATCCAACTTTGTATATCCCTTTGGACACGTGCACTCTGGTTCTGAGGCCTGTCCTCTGTAGCTGAAAGAGTGGAATGCTGCAGCACAGAGTCATGTGACAAGAGGCCGCAGGGCTGTTCAGAAGCACTGTGACAAGCAGGTTGAATCCGTTCTTTTGTGGATGATGTAAAACTGAATGGAGTTTCTTGCTGAAACAGGTGTTTTGCTTTCCACGCAAAAGGTTTTACTACTAGGATGGGCGTATTCTTAAAAATAATCGTTTTTACCTTCTAAAATTCCCCCAAAATCCGTTCAGATCGCATAGACGCTTGTGCTTTGAATGCTGCCTTTGAAGCTTGCTGCGACTTTTTATGTGTATGCGCTTTTGCAGCAGTAAAAAGGGGTCCTTTACGTCAATTAACATTCCTCTGCGTCTTTCAGGGTCTGCGATCCGCCACTGCGATGACATTAAGGGCTGGATGGAACCGGATCTGTTTAACTGCACTTCTCCAGCATTTATGGAACTCTCAGCACTGGTAAATCAAAGCGTTGGGTATTTGTCAATGGAGGGGGGGGTTAAATAAAACTGGGGGGCTCAGAATCTGGTGCAGCTGTGCAGGGCCGATCCATCCTATAGGCTCACTATGCAAGCCGCTTAGGGCCCCGCAAAGCTGCAGGGGGCCCCCCAAATTACTAGAGGCCCCCGCCTGGTGAGAAGTAATTTTCGGGCTCCTCACCCCGCTTCTCAATTCGCTGGCTGCATGGGAGAAGAGGTAAGAAGTCAGCACCCCCGGATTCTCACTTTAATGTAAGATGACATTTCCGACAGCAGAACACCCCCTCCCCCGCTCCTCAACTTTAATATTTAATGCAACATGTCACTGTCGGCAGTGCCCCCCCCCCCTCCCCACTTCTCAACTTTAATGTGACATGTCATTTTGCTTAGGGCCCCAGGGAGGTCAGGATCGGCACTGCAGCTGTGCATGGTAGCCAATCAGCTTCTAACTTCAACTTGTTCAATTAAGCTGGGTTTACACTGGTGCGACAAACGCTCCGACATTGGGAGCTCATGTGTGAAAATCAATGTTTCCCTATGGGAGCCGTCTTAACTGGTCAGTCCGACTTTGAAAATGCTCCCTGTACTACTTTGGTCCAACTTCGATCTTACTTCAGCCCATTGAATATCACTGAAGTCGGATCAAAGTCTTGCCTGATCCGACTTTGGCATGCGATGATGATCTTAAGTGGGAACTCCACGCCAAATAAAAAAAAAAAAACCTGGCATGGGTTCCCCTGCCAAGAGCATACCAGACCCCGATAGGTAGGGAGACCGCCGCTCCAGGTGAGCACAGGCAGGTAATCAATGTCCACTCAGGAATCACACGGGTGCTGGCAATGCATAGAATTAAGCATACCAGACCCCCACGCCGAAAAAACAGCGTGGGGGTCCCCCAAAATATATACCAGACCCTTATCCGAGCACGCAGCCCGGCCGGTCAGGAAAGGGGGTGGGGACGAGCGAGCGCCCCCACCCCCTCCTGAACCGTACCAGACCGCATGCCCTCAACATGGGGGAGTGGGTGCTTTGAGGCCCCCACCCCAAAGCACCTTGTCCCCATGTTGATGAGGGCAAGGGCCCGCAACATGAAACTCACCTACCTGAACCCTGTTGGACTGGTGACTCCAAATATTGGTAAGTGTTCAGCAGATTTTTTTTATCCTCTGTTCTGGGTAGGCTGAGCTGCTGGGGGGGGGGGAGAGCTGAGCTGCTCAGTCACTGCTGGGAGGGGGGGAACAAGAAGAGCTGAGCTGCTCATTCACTGCTAGGAGGGGGGAGCAAGAAGAGCTGAGCTGCTAAATCACTGATGGGAGGCAAGAAGAGCTGAGCTACTTAGTCGGTGCTAGGAGGAGGGAGCAAGACCGCATGCCCTCAACATGGGGGGTGGGTGCTTTGGAGCCCCCACCCCAAAGCACCTTGTCCCCATGTTGATGAGGGCAAGGGCCTCTTCCCGACAACCCTGGCCATTGGTTGTTGGGGTCTGCGGATCCAAAGTTGTCGACTGTCGTGTCGTACCAGTGTAAACCCAGCCTTAAGCTTTGACAACAAACCCTGGAAGCCGATTGGTTTCTATGCAGAGCTGCACCAGATTTTGCACTCCGGTTTTAATAAACCCCCCCCCCCCCTCTGGTTTTCCCAGATACAGTATATTTAGTGCCATCAGAGCTTTTGTTTTCATACCTGAATCTTACTACTTACTGGACTTGTGCAGAGTACTTTTTTAGCAATTTTTCATCAAAATTTTTATTGCAATAAACAATTGATTAAAGGCGGCCATGTTTGTATTACCCATCAGCTGGAGAGCTTGGAGAGGAACGAGACTGAGCTTAACACCATTGAGGCCAAGAAGCTGTCCCTGCGTCTTCGCTCTGTGACCGATCACATGGAGCAGTACTTTGGAAATGATGTTCACATTACGTACCGCCTGCTGTCACACCTCATGCAGTTCGAGAATAGACAAGAAGGATTCGGACTAACTGCTACTCAAGACGCCCAGTTCACTGAGGTGAGACCAGGCCTAAGGCTGGAGCACAGGGGTGATGTGCATACCATTTTGTGATTGGCCATTAAGGCTACATTCACCCCGACAATTAAGGCTGCATTAAAGGGGTTGTAAAAAAGGTAAAACACCTCTTGTAGTGCACCAGCCCCCCAGAGCCCCCCTTTTACTTACCTGAGCCTGATCGTTCCTGTGCTGGGGACTAACACACCCACTCCAGCTGGTGTCTCGGGTCCTGATTGGATAGCCATTGGCTCCCACTGTTGTCAATCAAATCCAATGACGTGGGAGTTGGGGGGCGGAGCCGAGTCCTGCTGTTTGTGTCAATGGACGCAGCAGTAGGACACGGAGCATGCCCGCACAGGGGAGCCCAGAGGGAGAGAGGCTTTCCGACGGGGTACTCGAGAAGAGCAGGAGCGCGGCTGAGGGACCCCAGAAGAGGAGGACCGGGGTCACTCTATGCAAAACCAACTCAACAGAGGAGCTAAGTATGACATGTAAAAAAAAAAAAAACGCTTACATATCCTTTAAGGCCGGGGCGAATTGTAGCAGTATTTCTGCTGCGGCTCTCAGCCCCATTCACTATACTGACAGGTCTCTGGTGGCTGCAGCTCTTCGCTGCTTTTCTGCACAGCCAGTGATTACTTGCGAAGATCGCTGCTGGATGCATGTAAAGTGCGTCCAGCAGCCATCACCGCGGTAATCGTTGGCTGTACCGCGAATAGCTGCGGCCGCTGGCGATCTGTTATTATGGTGAACTGGGCCGGCAGCCACACCAAGCTGCTGGGAGCCGCAGCAGGAATCTCTTAATCCTGCCACTACTTTTCGCTCCAGCTCTAATCGCTGGTGTCAGTGTAGCCTAATTATCTGCTTTTTGTCATTACTGGGAGGGGAAGCAGGGAGAGCTGAGCTGCTGAGTCATTTCTTGGGAGGAAGATCTGAGCTGCTGAGGAAATGACTTGAACAACGTCAGTGTTTCTGATCACTCTAATATACATATCTTCAGAGCTGCTTCTGTTATGGGCTAGGAGCAGGGCCGGCCTTAGGTGTTCAGGTGCCCTGTGCGAGCTAATCCTGTGGCACAACCCCCCCCCCCCCCCATCTTCGCCCCTTGCCCCCTGGTCACCTAAACATACACAAAGAGGCTGTCCGGGGGCCCCTCTATCCTCTGCCGGGAGCCTGGGGAGTGACAATGAGGAGGAAGAGGTGAGGCAAGAGTCAGCGGAGCCCTTAGGTGGCAGTGCACCCTAGGAGGCTGCCTTCCTAATCCGCCTAGTGGTAGCGCCGACCGCCCGGCCCTGCTGCGACTCACATTTTGCGAGCTGCGATGGCCGCACGGCGCTCCTGTTGCCCATGGCGCCCTGTGCAGCCGCACAGCTCGCACACCCCAAAGGCCGGCACTGGCTAGGAGCCACTTCTTTCTGTAGTGTAGTATAAAACTTACTGGAGACCCCTTTGCCCTGTACACCTTCTGGAAGGTAGGTCTTTTTTAAACCCTATCAAAAAGAGCCATACATAATTAGTAGAGTTATGATTTGTTATAAGGTCTCTGTTACATATTGGGTAATTAGGAGAGTAAGGATGGATATTTGGGCAGATGACCACTAAAGTTCACCTATTCTTTCATTTTATGCTCCTAAAATACATGGACTTTTACAGCTGAAAAAAACACCCATGTTGCATATTTTATTATTTGCCTTACAATGTCTGCTTTTAGAATGTATTTAATATCAGCTGTACTGGTTTCTGTTGTAGAATCTACTCAGGTCGGGGAGCTCCGTTCTCATGCTTTCTAATAGGGAGCACTGGGAGACCCTACTGCACACTGACCGAGGCAGCGCTGGGCTCATGGAGCTGTTTCGAGAGTACACTGGCACTCTGGCCCGCAACATGAAACTCACCTACCTGAACCCTGTTGGACTGGTGACTCCAAATATTGGTAAGTGTTCAGAAGATTTTTTTTTAGCTGAGCTGCTCAATCACTGCTGGGAGTGGGGGGGAAACAAGAAGAGCTGAGCTGCTCATTCACTGCTGGGAGGGGGGAGCAATAAGAGCTGAGAAGCTGAGTCTCTGCTGGGAGGGGGGAGCAAGAAGAGCTGAGCTGCTCAGTCTCTGCTGGGAGGGGGGGAGCAAGAAGAGCTGAGAAGCTGAGTCTCTGCTGGGAGGGGGGAGCAAGAAGAGCTGAGCTGCTCAGTCACTGCTAGGAGGGGGGAGCAAGAAGAGCTGAGAAGCTGAGTCTCTGCTGGGAGGGGGGAGCAAGAAGAGCTGAGCTGCTCAGTCACTGCTAGGAGGTGGGAGCAAGAAGAGCTGAGAAGCTGAGTCTCTGCTGGGAGGGGGGGAACAAGAAGAGCTAAGCTGCTCATTCACTGCTAGGAGGGGGGAACAAGAAGAGCTGAGCTGCTCATTCACTGCTGGGAGGGGGGAGCAATAAGAGCTGAGAAGCTGAGTCTCTGCTGGGAGGGGGGAGCAAGAAGAGCTGAGCTGCTCAGTCTCTGCTGGGAGGGGGGGAGCAAGAAGAGCTGAGAAGCTGAGTCTCTGCTGGGAGGGGGGAGCAAGAAGAGCTGAGCTGCTCAGTCACTGCTAGGAGGGGGGAGCAAGAAGAGCTGAGAAGCTGAGTCTCTGCTGGGAGGGGGGAGCAAGAAGAGCTGAGCTGCTCAGTCACTGCTAGGAGGTGGGAGCAAGAAGAGCTGAGAAGCTGAGTCTCTGCTGGGAGGGGGGGAACAAGAAGAGCTAAGCTGCTCATTCACTGCTAGGAGGGGGGAACAAGAAGAGCTGAGCTGCTCATTCACTGCTAGGAGGGGGAGCAAGAAGAGCTGAGCTGCTCATTCACTGCTAGGAGGTGGGAGCAAGAAGAGCTGAGAAGCTGAGTTTCTGCTGGGAGGGGGGAGCAAGAAGAGCTGAGCGGCTCAGTCACTGCTAGGAGGGGGGAGCAAGAAGAGCTTAGCTGCTCATTCACTGCTAGGAGGGGGGAGCAAGAAGAGCTGAGCTGCTCATTCACTGCTAGGAGGTGGGAGCAAGAAGAGCTGAGAAGCTGAGTTTCTGCTGGGAGGGGGGAGCAAGAAGAGCTGAGCGGCTCAGTCACTGCTAGGAGGGGGGAGCAAGAAGAGCTGAGCTGCTCATTCACTGCTAGGAGGGGGAAGCAAGAAGAGCTGAGCTGCTCATTCACTGCTAGGAGGGGGAGCAAGAAGAGCTGAGAAGCTGAGTCACTGCTGGGAGGGGGGGAACAAGAAGAGCTGAGCTGCTCATTCACTGCTAGGAGGGGGGAGCAAGAAGAGCTGAGAAGCTGAGTCACTGCTGGGAGGGGGGGAACAAGAAGAGCTGAGAAGCTGAGTCTCTGCTGGGAGGGGGGAGCAAGAAGAGCTGAGCTACTTAGTCGGTGCTAGGAGGGGGGAGCAAGAAGAGCTGACCTGCTCAGTCACTGATGTTAGGGGGTTGCAAGAAGAGCTGAGCTACTTAGTCGGTGCTAGGAGGAGGGAGCAAGAAGAGCTGACCTGCTCAGTCACTGCTGGGGGGGGGGGGGGGGAGTCAAGTAGAACTGAGCTGCTGAGTTGCTGCTAAAGCGTAGGAGTAGGGTGAGCTTGGCTGCTGAGTTGTGCAGATCCCTCCCAGTTGCTATTATTGTGGATTTTTCAGGTGCACTTTTAAGGCAAAGTCCAGCCAAACCTTTCATTTTGATAGACTTGAGAGGAGTAAATTCTTCTACAACGTTATTTTTGCTGTCTGAGACCCCATTAGAGAGAATTCCCATCACTTCACTTGACCAGTGCCTGTTTTAAACCCCTAAAAGCCAATGCCACTGTACCACAACCTATGCATTGCGTGTGGTTGGGGCGCCGTGCTATTTATTTGAATGGGTCGCATTCGGCGGGTGGTATAAGCCACCCAACGCAACGGGTGGGATCATTTTTGTTGCACCATGATGCAGAGCATCCCCTGTCTGCTGCCTTTGCAGCTTGGGGGGGGTCAGTAAAAATGCTGCTCAGTCATGCGTTTGTACGAGGTCCAATTGTCGGTGTCTATGGGCTTTTGTCCTCTTCCAAAGTGCCTTTCTCCCCATATAAGTCAATGTGAATGCAAAAGTAGTTGAACTGACTCAACTGCACCTAAATTAATTTTGTAGGGCATTTTGAAGCATCTCAAGCGAACCTGTCAATTAAAAATATAATAATACTCTGCGCTAAGGTGTTATATTTAGCAGAATAAAGCAGCCGCCATTCAATTGTGATACCAATTGCTAAACAATACAAAATCTCCCATCAAAATAAAAATCGGTACAGATCCATCAGTCCACTGACAACAGAGTTCCACCAAGTTCCCCCTGAAAAAAAGCCCTGGTTTTAGTTGTCATTTAGGTTTGCCTTGCATTCTTTATCCACTTAAGACCCGGACCTTTAGGCAGGTAAAGGACCTGGCCAGTTTTTGGGATTCGGCACTGCGTCGCTTTAAGGCCGGGTACACACGGACAAACATGTATGGTGAAAGCGGTCCGTCGGACCGTTTTCACCATATATGTCTGCCAGAGGGCTTCTGTACGATGGTTGTACACACCATCGTACAGAAGTCCGCGCGTAAACAATACGCGGGGCGTGTCCGCGGTGTCGCCGCGTCGATGACGCGGTGTCGCCGCGACAATGACGCGGCGACGTGGGCGGCCCGCCTTTAAAATGCTTCCACGCATGCGTCGAAGTCATTCGACGCATGCGAGGGACGGCGGGCGCCTGGACATGTACGGTAGGTCTGTACTGACGACCGTACATGTCCGAGCGGGCAGAATTCCAGCGGGCTGTTTTAAAACAAGTCCAGGAATATTTGTCTGCTGGGAAAAGGCCCGGCGGGCAAATGTTTGCTGGAATTCGGCCCGCTCGCGCCCACAC
This sequence comes from Rana temporaria, assembly GCF_905171775.1. Lineage (NCBI taxonomy): Eukaryota > Metazoa > Chordata > Amphibia > Anura > Ranidae > Rana > Rana temporaria. The sequence goes on from NC_053495.1 coordinate 14,467,933, forward strand.
ACGACCAAACATGTCTGCTGAAACTGGCCTGCGGGCCAGTTTCAGCAGACATGTTTGCTCGTGAGTATGGGGCCTTACTGACAATTGTGCGGTCGTGCGACGTGGCTCCCAAACAAAATTGACGTCCTTTTTTTCCCACAAATAGAGCTTTTTTTTTGTGGTATTTGATCACCTCTGTGGTTTTTATTTTTTGCGCTATAAACAAAAATAGAGCGACAATTTTGAAATAAATTCTATATTTTTTACTTTTTGCTATAATAAATATCCCGCCAAAAACATATAAAAATATTTTTTTCCCTCAGTTTAGGCCGATACGTATTCTTCTACCTATTTTTGATTAAAAAAAAAAACGCAATAAGCGTTTATCAATTAGTTTGCGCAAAATGTATAGCGTTTACAAAATAGGGGGATAGTTTTATTGCATTTTTATAAAAATAGATGTTTTACTACTAATGGCGGCGATCAGCGTTTTTTTTCGTGACTGCGACATTATGGCGGACACTTCGGACAATTTTGACACATTTTTGGGACTATTGTCATTTTCACAGCAAAAAATGCATTAAAAATGCATTGTTTATTGTGAAAATGACAATTGCAGTTTGGGAGTTAACCACAAGGGGGCGCTGAAGGGGTTAAGTGTGACCTCATCTCTGTTTCTAACTGTAGGGGGGTGTGGCTGTAGGTGTGACGTCATTGATTGTGGTTCCCTATATTAGAGATCACACGATCAATGATGGCGCCACAGTGAAGAACGGGGAAGCTGTGTTTACACACGGCTCTCCCCATTCTTCAGCTCCGGGGATCGATTGCGGGACTCCAGCAGAGATCGGATCCCGCGGTCACGGAGCTTAGGACCAGGTCGCGGGCACGCGCCCGCGACCGGGCACTTAAAGAGGACGTACCTGTACGTGCTTGTGCCATTCTGCCGACGTAAATGTGCAGGAGGCGGTCCTTAAGTGGTTATAGGCTAACCTTAGCAGGTCTGATAAAGTCGTGTTTCCTTGTGCAGAGTTTTCATTTGCTGTGTCACCTTTTTATTTGTTGCAGTTGTAAATATTGAACGTGTGGACAACCAGATCCCTCCCAGAAGGCACTTCCCCAGATATCACAGCAGCCTGTTCCGGGGACAGACGCCATGGGATCCCCATACTCATGTGGTGCTGCCCGCTTCTGCCCTAAAGACACCTAAAGTGGAAGGTAATAATGTCATAGGGCATCTGATGACTTATTATTGTCAGGGTGAGTGAGCCTGGGTAGAGATCACTGCATTTTCATTACAGGAGATGAGCCTGTACAAGTGTGCAAGACTAAAGGTAAGGCTGGAGTTCAGCTTTAAAGGTTCATAAGCTTTAAAGGTTAAAGCGGAGTTCCGGCCACAATTTCACTTTTTAAATATAAATACCCCTGTAATACACAAGCTTAATGTATTCTAGTAAAGTTAGTCTGTAAACTAAGGTCCGTTTTGTTAGGTTGTTACAGCATTTAGACACTTTATAAAATAGAAATTGACTGGGGCCATCTTAAGTGTGGGCATCATGAAGCCAGACTGTATGACTTCCTGGATTTCAGCCTTGCAGATCTCGCACATGCTCAGTGCTGCACAAGCAGTGTCAGATCAGGTTTCAGCACCTGTGCTGTCCAAGTCACATGATTCTTTGAGACTGGGGAGTGCACAGACTCCTGGAAAGTTACACCCACTACATTCCCAGGAGTCTGTGCGGTGTAGGTTAGGAAGCATTAAGCACCTAGGTGCAGGAAGTGGGAAGATTAACTATTCTGCCTAGCAACAACACTTTGAAGGCATCTAAAAAAAAAAAAAATTTCGTAAAGGACTAATGACATTTTTTTAAAACTACTGATGTAATGTTATATTTATGGGTGGAACTCCACTTTAATAGGTTCACCTTTTGTAAAAAAAATAATAATAAATGGACATCTTTTTGCAGGTTAAAAAAAATGTGCATTTATTATTTTTATCCACTTGAGGGGGGAGGAGGCGAGCAGGAGTGTCAGGACGCCCACTAATACACAGCTCCTTTCTCGATCTGCAAAGTAGAGAGCGCCCTGACTTGCCAGCATTTAGGTCCTCCTAAAGGGCCATCGGGCGGGGGGGTCAGGGGAGAGGGGGGGGGGCAAGTTGAGGCAAGGGGTTAAAAAAAAAAGCAAACCTTTTCTCTTGGACAGTCATTGTCATCCAAAAGAAGATATTTCCAAATGCTTGCATGCAGATTCAGCTTTTTACTAGGAGTCCTGAAACTCTGATGCCGCGTACACACGATCATTTTTCGGCATGAAAAAAAATTTTGTTTTTTAAAACGTCATTTTAAATGATGGTGTGTGGGCTTCACATGGTTTTTCAGGTTCTGAAAAAGGACAAAAAAAAAATTCGAACATGCTGCATTTTTTCACGTCGTTTTTTTAAAATGTCGTTTTTCGGGTTGTTAAAAATGATGGTGTGTGGGCTAAAACAACGTTTTTAACCCGCGCATGCCCAGAAGCAAGTTATGAGACGGGAGCGCTCGTTCAGGTACAACTACCGTTCATAATGGGGTAAGCACATTCATCACGCTGTAACAGACAGAAAAGCGTGAATCGTCTTTTACTAACACGGAATCAGCTAAAGCAGCCCAAAGGCGAATAGAACTTCCTCTTTAGAGTTCCGTCGTACGTGTTGTACGTCATTGCGCTTTGTTCATCATTTTTCAAAAACGATGGTGTGTGGGCAACGTCGTTTTTAATGATGAAGTTGGAAAAACTTTGTTTTTTGGACATGCTGAAAAACTACATTTTTTTTAATGCCGAAAAACGACCGTGTGTACGCGGCATAAGATCTCTGTTGTGCAAATACTTGCTACTAGTCCCGCCCAAACACGCTACTATTGGCCTCACCGGCCAATAGAATTGTGGCAGAGGCAGGAGTGAGCAAGCTTTGCCTGTCAAAATACCAAACTAGTCTGGTAGTCTCTTTAAATATAACAAACTCCATCTTTGGGTTTACATTGTTATTTGTCGGAACTTACAGTATGCAGAGCAAAGCAAAGAGTACCTGTTTCTGAGGTAAGGTATTCTACAATTATCCCCCGACATGGCTAAGACCCCTTTCACACTGGAGGCATTTTTCGGGCGCTTTAGCACTAAAAATAGTGCCTGTAAAGCGCCTGAAAAATGCCTCATCTGCAATCCCAGTGTGAAAGCCTGAGTGCTTTCACACTGGGGCGCTGCGCTGACAGGACGTTATAAAAAGTCCTGGAAGCAGCATCTTTGGAGCGCTAAAACTAGCAGTGCTGTACCGCCGATGCCCCCATGCTGTCAGTGTGAAAGTGCCCTTAAAGTAAACTTACCATGATGTAAAGGCAGGGGCTTCCCTCTAAAAATGCTAGTTCCCTGGCTGTCATGATGACCCATCGATACTTTGAGTCATTCACGGAAACGCACGTGAGTAAGGTAGGTCAGAGGTCCTAATCTGTGTTCTTGCTTTGGGTCACCCTTAGCGCAACTTAAAAAGGGTGAGCCTGACAGCCAGGAACTAATGGCGCGTATCTTTATGCCGGCGTAGCGCATCCCATTTGCACTACGCCGACGTAACGTAGTGAGGCAAGTACTGTATTCACAAAGCACTTGCCTCCTAAGTTACGTCGGCGTAGCGCAAATGGCCCGGCGTAACCCCGCCTAATTCAAAATAGGCAGGTAGGGGGCGTGTTGTATGGTAATGAATCGTGACCCCATGTAGATCGTACGGCGCATGCTCAGAATCACGTTGCAAATACTCATTGCTTTCGACGTGAACGTAACTTACGCCCAGCCCCATTCACATACGCTTACGTAAACGACGTAAAATTTGACGGCTGTTCCGACGTCCATACCTTGCATGGGCTGCGCCATCTTTTTGGTGGTTTATATTTACGCCTGAAAAACGCCTTACGTAAAGAGCGTATCGGGCGCAAGTACGTTCGTGAATAGGCGTATCTTGCTCATTTACATATTCTAGGCGTAAATCAACGTACACGCCCCTAGCGGCCAGCGTAAATAGGCAGCTAAGATACGACGGCGTAGGAGACTTACGCCCGTCGTATCTTAGCAACAGAGAAGCGTATCTCAGTTTGAGAATACGCTTAAATATACGACATGGCGGATTCGGACTTACGCCGGCGTATCTACTGATACGCCGTCGTAAGTCTTACTGAATCTGGCTATAAGATTTCAGATAGAGAGCGCATCAATGACAGCCTCCATGTTTCTCCCAGGTTTCTGTTGATATATTTTATTTTCTCTTGCAATAGCTCCCCCTACGGTTCTACCAACTCCAGCCTACTCTGAGAATAACCTAACGACTGCTGTTCCCCCGCCAAAGAGAGCGATCCCTGATCCAGAGCCTGCCGCTACCATCCTTGTCCTGCTAGTCTACCGAACCCTCGGGGACCTGCTTCCAGCCAGATACAGCACCGACAAGAGGAACCTCAGGTGAGCCAATCCCCAGCCACTCCACGGGCTCCAGAAGGGACACACAAACAGATCTGTACTTCGTGATCTGCATTTCAGAATTTACTGTTTTATCGATCACTATTTTTAAAGTGGGCATGGGTGCAAAAAAGTGAAGATTTGTTGTGTTTTTGGGAACTGGGAATAAGCTTGGTCCTGTTCAGGGATCCCACCTGCCCGATCCCGCCAGGAAGTTGACACTGCGCACCGCTAATCACAGGCAGTGAGACATTTCCGATCCGCACAGATCTCTATTTGGAACATCTAGAAATGTTATTGTGCCAGAACAGTTTGGAAAATGTACCTTTTTGTCTGTTTTCTTCCTCAAAAATAGCAGTGCTCTTCTTGGTTTATGAATATGCCTTGGCAGGGCCGCCATCAGGGGGGTACAGGCAGTACACCTGTAAGGGGCCCGGATGGCAACCCCCCCCCCTTTTTTTTCTTGTTTTTTTTTATTAAAAAAAAAAAAAAGTTTTTTATATATTTATATTTTTTTTATATATATATATATATATTATTAAAGGGCCCAGAGGTCCCCAGGGCCCCCAGATGGCAACGCCCTTTTTTTTATATAAAAATGTATTCCTTACACTGAATTCTGCTATGATCACTAACATCCAGTCAAAATCCAGAAAAGTAACCACATGACGTCAGAAAAGGAGTGGGGGTGGGAATTAAAAAACAATGCCCGTCTCCAGGCTAGTGCATGAGATATGTAAATAACATGTCACAAGAGGATTGCTCAGAGCTGGGTTAACTCTGTGTGGCAAGACTGGGCACAGATGATAGGAAATCTTATACTCTTGTGACATCAAAAAAAAAAATGGGGGTTTACATCCACTTTAAAGTGGAGGTTCACCCTTTAAAACAATTTTTGACATTACACGGAGCCACGCCATCCTACCGACAGAATGCCGGTGTTTTTTTTTTTTCTCAGCACATACCTCTTAATCAGGATTTTTGACCTCACGGCGATCCCGCGGGAGTGGGCGTTCCCAAGCACTGCCTGTGATTGACAGGCTTCCGAACGGCGCATACTGCGCGTCACAGGTTGCCGACAGAACCCGAACGTCGGTGCGCAGGCGCCGTATAGAGCCGCACCGACGTTCGGTTTTTTTCAGCAACCTGTGACGCGCAGTATGCGCCGTTCGGAAGCCTGTCAATCACAGGCAGTGCTTGGGAACGCCCACTCCCGCTGGATCGCCGTGAGGTCAAAATCGTGATTAAGAGGTATGTGCTGAGAAAAAAAAACAACCACCGGCATTCTGTCGGCAGGATGGCGCGGCTCCGTGTGATGTCAAAAATTGTTTTGAGGGTGAACCTCCACTTTAAGTGCGAGCTTAGGGGGTGTGCATCCCACACCTCCTCCCGTCTCTCTCCTCACTGCTCCCAGCGCTGGGCTTACAAGAGTAGTGATGCTGCTGTTACTACTCCTGTAAGCCTTGTACAAGGAACTCAGCACAGCGTGCCCCCATACCTGCAATAAACCATTGCCCCAGCGGCAGCCGGAGCTCCTGCCCACCCCTTGTCCTGGCCCTAGGTATAATCATGCAGTAAATATATTGTGGAATTTATGATTTTTTTTATTTTTTTTCAGGCTTCCTAAAAATCCAGTGATGAATTCACCCATCATAAGCGTGGCCATACTCAGAGACCAGACCTTTATCCACGGGGACCTGGAGGCACCGCTAATATTAGATTTCCAGCTGTTGGAAACCGTGAACAGAAGCAAGCCCGTCTGCGTACAGTGGAACCAGTCCAGCCAGTATGTCTTTGTTTTCTTATATCTCTCCTGGCCGAGCAGAACCTCCACTGACTTCATCCCTTCCACACCTTCTGTAACAAGACAGACAGACCCTCAGCACTGTCTGCAGTACCCAGTCACTCAAATGCACATTAATGTCAAAATAAAAACCGCAGAGGTGATGAAATACCACCAAAAGAAAGCTCTATTTGTGGGGAAAAAAGGACGCCAATTTTGTTTGGGAGCCACGTCGCACGACCGCGCAATTGTCTGTTAAAGCGACGCAGTGCCGAATCGCAAAACCTGGCCTGGGCATTTAGCTGCAAAATGATCCGGGGCTTAAGTGGTTAAAGCATGTTGTACAGCACAGTGCTTGTGTTGTGTAATTTGGCCCCCTGTGTCACCTGAAATAACTGGCTGATCCTGCCAAATTCTGCCCTCCCCCTGTAAACTGACCATGGATAATCATGGCTGCTGAGCCCTGACACGTGGTCCTTTTACGTGCCTCCATCATCCGCAGCCCTGCTTTGTCCTTCTCTGTACTCCGTCCTCTCGCTCCTCCCCTCCCTGCTATCAACTCTTTGTCATGGGTAGCCCCTCCCTTCCTCTCCTGCTGAAATAACTGTTATTTTCAGGCACTCACCTGTCTTCCTGAATGCAATGTCTCCAGTGCATTTTTTATATTAAAAAAATGCCATTCTATGCTGTAATTCCTATCGCTGCTCGGCGATCACGTGACTGGCCACCTCTCTCCTCCTCCTGACTGACATCAGTGGGGGATTCTTGGCCCCTCCCACTGTATCTGTCGGAGAGGGAGCAGCGGCCAGTCACGTGAGCATAGAGCGGCGCAAGGAAATACAGTACAGGACGGCATTTTTTTAAATAAAACATGCAGTGGAGAACTTGCTTTCCGGAAGACAGGTGAGTGCCAGAAAATTACCGAATGGAGTTACAACCACTTTAAGCAAAAGCCTGATTGTTGTGCCTTACAAACCACTTTTGATATTTTTTTGTGGCTTTTGGGATCGTATGGCCTTAGAATCAATGGGGTAGATTCAGGAACGATTTACGCCGGCGTATCCATAGATACGCCGCGTAAATTCAAAGCTACGCCGGCGTATCTATTTTCTGTATTCAGAAAGCTAGATACGCCGACATTAGCCTAAGATACGACTGGCATAAGTCTCTTACGCCGTCGTATCTTAGGGTGCATTCTCACGCTGGCCGCTAGGTGTCAGCGTAGAGTATGCAAATTACATACTTACGCCGATTCACAAACGTACGTGCGCCCGGCGGTAGTTTTTTACGTCGTTTGCGTAACTCGTTTTCGGCGTAAGGCTGCTCCTGCTATTAGGAGGCGCAGCCAATGTTAAGTATAGACATCGTTCCAGCGTCGCGATTTGAAAATTTTACGTCGTTTGCGTAAGTCGTCCGTGAATGGCGCTGGACGCCATTTACGTTCACGTCGAAACCAATGACGTCCTTGCGACGTCATTTAGCGCAATGCACGTCGGAAAATGTTAGGGACGGCGCATGCGCAGTACGTTCGGCGCGGGAACGCACCTAATTTAAATGATCCACGCCCCCTACCGGATCATTTGAATTACGCGCGCTTGCGCCGGCCCCTTTTACGCTACGCCGCCGCAAATCACGGAGCAAGTGCTTCGTGAATACAGCGCTTGCTCCTGTAATTTTCGGCGGCGTAGCGTAAAGACGATACGCTGCGCCGCTGTATCAGTGCGCGCCCCTACCTGAATCTACCCCAATGTCTGCTCAATAAACCAACTTGCTTTCATTGTGAGGGCCGTACAACACAACTGACTTTGTAAGCTCAAAGTGCTGATCTGTCCTAGAACTTCTCATGGTCTTCTTACTCTGTCTTTGCTTTCAGACTGGACCCCCCAGGGAGCTGGGCAGTGAAGGACTGCGAGATGGTCTTCCGGAACACCACGCACGTACGGTGCCAATGCTCTCAGTTTGGAAGTTTTGGTGTCCTCATGGATGGATCACACCGAGAGGTAAACTCTAAACAGAAACTTTAACCTATAGTATAAGTGTAAATAAGAAAGCTGAGCCTTTTCAAAGCAGGAGTGACTTGTTTTAACTTTTTTTAGATGTACAGGTGGAGGTTCCCTTTAAGCAGTACAGTACAGTTCTAATGCATTTATATTATTCTTCCATGCAGCAGCTGGAGGGAGATCTGGAGACTCTGGCCATCGTCACCTACACGTGTCTGACCATCTCGCTGGTGGCTCTTCTGACAACATTTGCAATCCTGACGTCTCTTAAGGGACTGAAAACCAACACCCGGGGGATCCATTCCAACATCGCCATGGCACTTTTCTTCTCCGAACTGGTCTTTCTGCTGGGCATCAACAGCACAGAAAGCGAGGTGAGAGACGCATATTTTATTCAGCAATGGGGAAGAATTCAAATTGGACCTTGCACTTCAGGAGTGCGCTGTGTACAGAGTGCAGAGTTTAGGAGTACAGAGTGCAGGGTACAGGAGTGTGCTATGTACAGAGTGCAGGGTACAGTAGTGTGCTTTGTACAGAGTGCAGGGTACAGTAGTGTGCTTTGTACAGAGTGCAGGGTACAGTAGTGTGCTTTGTACAGAGTGCAGGGTACAGTAGTGTGCTATGTACAGAGTGCAGGGTACTGTGTACAGAGTGCAGTGTGTAGAGCGTGCAGGGTTCGGGTGTGTGTTATGTACAGAGTGCAGGATTCAGGGGTGTGTTATGTACAGAGTGCAGGGTACAGGAGTGCGTTCCTTACAGAGTTCAGAAGTGTACTGTGTACAGAGTGCAACCCAACCCCCCTCCCCCAAAGCTTTCTCTTATCTCTCTCTCCTACCTTGCCTGGCTCTATACCCCCCTGTGTAGGCAGCTAGTACAGAATCACAGTGGGGGAGATTCAGATAGAGATACGACGCCGTATCTCCTGATACGCCGTCGTATCTCTGAGATCCGACAGTCTGATCTATGCGACTGATTCATAGAATCAGGTTCCGCATAGATCTCCCTTAGATCCGACAGGTGTAAGTGACTTACACTGTCAGATCTTAGGCTCCGGCCGCTAGGTGGCGCTTCCATTTGTATACGCGACGAATATGCAAATGAGGAGATCCGCCGATTCAGAAACTAAGGCCCGCCCGTCGCTTTTTTTTTACGTCGTTTGCGTTCGGCTTTTTCCGGCGGATAGTTACCCCTGCTCTATGCGGCGTATCCAATGTTAAGTATGGCCGTCGTTCCCGCGCCGAGTTTTGAATTTTTACGTCGTTTGCGCAAGTCGATTCAGAATACGGGCGGACGCAAGTTACGATAACGCCGAAACCAATGACGTCCTTGCGGCGTAAATTCGAGCATGCGCACTGGGAAAAATCGTGGCGGGAGCATGCGCACTACAATCGGCGCGGGGACGCGCCTGATTTAAATAATACACTCCCCCTAGCCGCGGAATTTGAATTCTGCCGGGGGATTTACGATCCGCCGGCGCAAGTTTCGAGGTAAGTGCTTTCTGAATACTGCGCTAGCCTCTCAAAATTGCGCCGGCGGATCGTAAATCAGATAGATTACGCGGATCTAAAGATCCGCTAATCTATCTGAATCTACCCCAGTGTATTTATAAATATGCAAAGTAGTTGGGGGGAAGCTTCAGAATAGCAAAGATGTTTTTATTACAAATTATGTGAGCGGACTGCAGTTCCTCTTTAAAACCAGGACTGGGAAGGACTAAAGTTAAAACAATGAAGTCAGAGTAATCTGTAATTAATATAAGATGATCTGTGATAGTAATCATTTTTTTTCCATCCTCAGTTTCTCTGCACCGTCATCGCCATCCTGCTGCATTATTTTTTCCTGTCCACCTTCTCCTGGCTGTTTGTTGACGAGCTTCACATCTACCGCATGCAGACCGAAGTAAGGAACATAAACTTTGGTGCCATGAGATTTTACCACGCCATTGGTTGGGGTGTCCCCGCCATAATCACAGGTAAGCTGCACTTAATTAGGGGCTGTAAAATATAAAACTATCTAAAGGGAAACTTCCGCTATGGGTGGATCTTGGTGGGCTAATTCTCCCCCTACTTCTTATTATATGTCTTTGCCATTTCATTAGTGAGGCGCCAGGGGGCTCCTGTCAACACGCTGTTGTTGTTCCAGAGTAGAGATGAGCTTGAGCGTCTTCTAAATTCATCTTTAACGCAAACTCCTGCTTTTTTTTGTACCCCAATGAGGTGCAGTCGGGGTCATTCCCTACTCTGCAGCTCTCTTGGCAGCGTTGAAAGTGTTTTGTTATATCTGTTTGATAAGTGCAATAAAATGCCTGCTGATCCTGCCAAACATGAAGTAACCTCATAGCTTCCTGTGTTGTCACCAGGGGAGGGGGGGGACAGGGTGGAAATCTCCCCCCGGGCTGGTGACACTATGCACAGCCACCGGCCGCCACTACCAAATACTGTTTTTGCAGAGCAGGAATATGCCTGCTGAAGCTCTGTTAACACAGGTCACGGCCGCTGCTCACCTCCCACTGTGCAGCCGTGCCTGTGTCAGCTCTGAGGTAGATGGCTGCAGAGCTGAGCTATGTCTCGTCTCACACATAGCTCAGCCTCAGCGCACACCAGCGCTGACATCCCCTTCTCTCTCTGCACAGACACGAGGAGAGATAGAGCTCGTCTGCTCCTCCTCCTTCTGAGGCCCCATACACACGAGAGGATTTATCCGCGGATACGGTCCACTGGACCGTTTCCGCGGATAAATCCTCTCGAGGATTTTGATCCGATGGAGTGTACTCACCATCGGATCGAAATCAGCGCCGAAATCCCATCGCGATGACGTGTAGCGCCGTCGCCACGATGATGACGCGGCGACGTGCGCGACGCTGTCATATAAGGAATTCCACGCGTGGGTCGAATCATTACGACGCATGCGGGGGATTCATTCGGACGGATTGATCCGGTGAGTCTGTACAGACCAGCGGATCAATCCGTTGGGATGGATTCAAGCGGATAGATTTGAAAGCATGTCTTCAAATTTTTATCCGCTGGAAATCCATCCCAGGGGATAAAAATCCGCGGAAACAGATCCGCTGGATCGTACACACCAGGGGATCTATCCGCTGGAGCCGGTCCGTGGATCAATTCCAGCGGATGGATCCTCTCGTGTGTATGGGGCCTCAGTCTGTCCTGCCCACACTCCCTGGGCATGTGTGGGCACTGGACAGGAAGTTTGAACCCAAAAAAGCATCAGACAGCCTGTCCACGCCTCAGCCTCCATCCTGGTAAGCTCTCTAGTCTCTCCTGCGGTAGCAAAAGCAGTCATAAAAACATGTAGCCAAGTATGATACTGGTTTAAAAATGTGTACAACGTTTCCACTGCTGAATCTAGATGAAGTATGATACTGGTATAAAAACGTGTACAACGATACCACTGCTGAATCCAGATGAGGAGGGGTTAACATCAGTGCGTCGGCATGTAGATGTCCCGTGAAGGGAACTATCACAACTCCCAGTGGATGGTTGTAGAATCCCAGGTTGATAGAGGGAAGTGTAACAGCCCTTGCGTGTGGCAGATAGTAAGGTCCCACCGGCATGCAGATATGAAGGCACAGCAAAGGACACGGCAACCCCCGCCGGTGTCCGTGACATCACCGGATCTCCGACGGAACTCCCTGAAGACCCGGAAGCCGGCGGAGAGGTGATTACCGATCCAAAAAATTAACGATTAGTCGAGGAATTAATAGCTAATTTCCACAGCCCTAATTTTTTTTAAATATTAATAGATTTTATTTAATTTTATTAAAATGTTAAATATTTAATAAATTCAAGTATTGGCTCTTCCTTGCAGGCTTGGCGGTGGGACTGGACCCGGAAGGTTATGGAAATCCAGACTTCTGTTGGATCTCGATTTATGATAAACTGGTGTGGAGTTTTGCTGGACCCATCGCCATAGTGATTGTGGTGAATTTTTTTTATTAGTGCAAAACATATTAAAAAAATTCCCCCCAAAGCTGAGACTTTATTACTAACACACCTCTCTATCCTGTTCTCTTTAGCTGAATGGCGCCATGTTTCTTATGGTTGCCAAACTCACCTGCGCGCCCGGACAGAAGGAGGCCAAGAAGACTTCTGTCCTGTAAGTCCTTTCTTTCCGTCCATTTATATTGGCTGTACTATTTTTCTACTGGACATAGCAACCATTCAGATGCTTGTATTTTCTAACCTGTGCCAAAAAAAAAAAAGCAGAAGGGTTCTGATTGGTCAGTTGTGATTCTGAAGAACAGTGGGGCCAAAAGCTCTGTATGTTGCCCAGGGCAACCAAACAGGTTCTTGGAATAATCTCCACTGGAAGGGTGGCCACTGTGGTGTGGATGGTTCAGACTGAAAAAGAAGACCTGTATTTTTTTAACCACTTAAGCCCCGGACCAATATGCTGGCTAAAGACCCAAGGGGTTTTTACAGTTCGGGACTGCGTCGCTTTAACAGACAATTGCGCAGTCGTGCGACGTGGCTCCCAAACAAAATTGGCGTCCTTTTTTCCCCACAAATAGAGCTTTCTTTTGGTGGTATTTGATCACCTCTGCGGTTTTTATTTTTTGCGCTATAAACAAAAATAGAACGACAATTTTGAAAAAAATGCAATATTTTTTACTTTTGCTTATACTAAATATCCCCCAAAAACATATATAAAAAAAAAATTTTCCTCAGTTTAGGCCGATACGTATTCTTCTACCTATTTTTAGTAAAAAAAATCGCAATAATCGTTTATCGGTTGGTTTGCGCAAAATTTATAGCGTTTACAATATAGGGGATAGTTTTTTTGCATTTTTATTTTTTTTATTTTTTTTACTACTAATGGCGGCGATCAGCGATTTTTTTCGTGACTGCGACATTTTGGGCGGACACTTCGGACAATTTTGACACATTTTTGGGACCATTGTCATTTTCACAGCAAAAAATGCATTTAAATTGCATTGTTTATTGTGAAAATGACAGTTGCAGTTTGGGAGTTAAACACAGGGGGCGCTGTAACATTTAGTGTTCACCTAGTGTGTGTTTACAACTGTAGGGGGGTGTGGCTGTAGGACTGACATCATCGATCGAGTCTCCCCTATAAAGGGGATCACTCGATCGATGCGCCGCCACAGTGAAGCACGGGGAAGCCGTGTTTACATACGGCTCTCCCCGTTCTTCAGCTCCGGGGAGCGATCACGACGGAGCGGCTATAAACAAATAGCCGCGCCGTCGTCCCGGATCGCTCCCCGAGGGGACCCGACCTCCGCATGTACCGGGGGGGGGTCCCGATCGGACCCCCCAGCCACGTCAAGCAGAGGACGTACAGGTACGTGATTGTGCCTGTCCGTGCCATTCTGCTGACGTAAATGTACATGAGGAGGTCAGCAAGTGGTTAAAGAGAACCCGTCAGTTTGTCCAATCAGGTTCTATCAAAGGTAGGCCCCCAGCCCCACCCAGTGATACTCGCTTGATACGTCACTCGACGTATAACAAGTTACGCCGACGTAAGTGCAAATGTGCGCCGTCGTATCTGTGCGCCAGACCCACAAACTAATATGCGCCTAAAAACAGGCCACACCCCGCCAACGTATCTTGCTTACGCCGGCGTAGAGTGGGCGCACATTTAGGCTGGGAGCATGGTGCCGCTCCCATTGATTAGCCAATTCAAACATGCAAATGAGGGAAATACGGCGATTCACGAACCTGCGTGTGCCCGACGCAGGCTACGCGAGATGCGCGTAAGTTGTACGTCCGGCGTAAAGTTATTCCCCATAAAGGAGGTGCAACCCGGCAATAGACATGCTCAGGTCTGCGCCAGGGAACACAAACTGGTGTATTGTGCGTTGGGCGTGTGTCTGGCTGGGCGTACGTTATGTTCACGGCGTACGCGGTGATCCGGCGTAGCTTAGGCAGTTTTGCCGGTGTGGTTGTGAGCAGGCGCATGGGGGTGCGTCCACGTCACGGCGCATGCCCAGTTCGTGATACGTACCTGTGTGGCGCTTGGCCCATCATTTGCATGGGGTCACGCCTCATTTGCATGGGTTCACGCCCACTTCCACCTACGCCGACGTGCGCCTTCGAAACCCACGCCACGCTGGCGCGGCGTTGGGAGCACTGGCTTGCTGAATGCAATGCATGCCTCTCTGCGCTGCGTTGGCGTAGCGTACAGTGGTTACTCTACGGCGGCGCAATGTGCGCCCTGCTCTCTGTGAATCTGAGCCATCATGTTCCCCTCAATAGGCAAAGTGTATTAATTTTCTTTTTTTACTAGTAATGGCGGTGATCTGCGATTTTAAGTGGGACTGCGACATTGCGGCGGACAAATCGGACACTTTTGACACATTTTTGGGATCAGTGGGGTAGATTCAGAGAGCAATTACGCCGGCGTATCCATAGATACGCCGCGTAATTGCTAAGTAGCGCCGGCGTATCTACTTTCTGTATTCAGAAAGCTCGATACGCCGACTTTAGCCTAAGATACGACTGGCATAAGTCTCTTACGCCGTTGTATCTTAGGGTGCATTCTGACGCTGGCCACTAGGTGGCGCTCCCATAGATGTCAGCGTAGAGTATGCTAAATTACATACTTACGCCGATTCACGAACGTACGTGCGCCCAGCGGTAGTTTTTTTACGTCGTTTGCGTACGTCGTAAGGCTGCTCCTGCTATTAGGAGGCGCAGCCAATGTTAAGTATTGACGTCATTCCCGCGTCGCGATTTGAAAATTTTACGTCGTTTGCGTAAGTCGTCCGTAAATGGCGCTGGACGCCATTTACGTTCACGTTGATACCAATGACGTCCTTGCAACGTCAATTACCGCAATGCACGTCTGGAAATTTTAGGGACGGCGCATGCGCAGTACGTTCGGCGCGGGAACGCGCCTAATTTAAATGATCCACGCCCCCTACAGGATCATTTGAATTACGCGTGCTTACGCCGGCACCTTTTACGCTACGCCGCCGCAACTTTATAGGCAAGTGCTTTGTAAATCAAGCACTTGTCCATAAAACTTGCGGCGGCGTAACGTAAATTTCATACGTTACACCGCCGCAGTTTTACGCGCCCCTACCGGAATCTACTCCATTGACATTTATAAAGCGATCAGTGCTATAAAAATGCACTGATTACAGTGTAAATGTCACTGGCAGGGAAGGGCTTAACACTAGGGGGCGATCAAGGGGTTAAATGTGTTCCCTAGTTAGTTTTTTCTTACCGTATGGGGATGGGACTGACTGGGGGAGGAGACATATCGCTGTTCCTACTTACTAGGAACAAACGATCTGTCTCCTTTTCTCCTGACAGAAAAAGGATTTGTGTGTTTACACACACAAATCCCCGTCCTGGCTCTCGTGCCCGCGATCGCAGGTGACCGGAGGCGATCGCACCCGCGGGCCACGCGCATCGGGTCCCCCACTGTGCGCGCCTCCGGTGGCTCTTAAAGGAGACAACTCACTAATAGCGGTGTTTTGCGCACACGTGCCATTTTGCCACAGTATATCGGTGTGAGTGGCTATGAATTGCATTACCAATTTGGCAACTTGGATGTCTTCAATGTCTCTTTTATGTATCTATTGAGCATGTATGTTCTGTATTGGGATGTCTGTGTTGTGTGTGTGTGTGTGTGTGTGCAATTACATACATGTGGAGATACCACAGCCAGTAAGGTAGGTAGTTGTTTCTTTTTTTAAGGAATGATTCATGTTATTTAAAGTGAATAATAATGTATACTTATTATATAGATGGGATCCCCATCCATGATTGTATTTCTGTTTGTGTTAAAGGGGTTTTCCACCTTCAGGTGACTTTATTCTTCTGTTTGTATAGCCAATCTGTACCTTTAACCACTTCCAAACCGCCGTACGTCTTTATACGGCCTAACTTTAAAGATGGATATCTCGGTAACGGCAGCAGCTGCTGCCACAACCGAGGTATCTATCTTTAGTGTCAGCGGTTCTGTTAACGATAACGGCGGTCTCCGTGGCGGATTCGCCGCGAGATCGCCGTTATCGGCGGCGGGAGAGGGGCCCCCCCTCCCGCGCCCTCCGCCGCTTACCGGAGCCGTCGGTAGCGGCGGAGGAGATCGGTGCGTTCGGCTGGTGACTGGGGACGAGACTGAAGGAAAAATCTCCTTCGCCCGTCCCCATAGCTCTGCTGGGCGGAAGTGACGTCAAAACGTCAGTCCCGCCCAGCCTCTTAAAGAAACATTTTTTTTTTTGTCATTTGAAAAAATTACAGTTTCAATTTTTTTTTTTTGCATTTTAGTCTAAATATGAGATCTGAGGTCTTTTTGACCTGTCGTGCTTTTTTCTATTACAAGGGATGTTTACATTCCTTGTAATAGGAATAAAAGTGATAATTTTTTTTTTTCCAGTGTAAAAAATAAAATAAATTAAAATAAGAAAAAAAAAAAAAGATTTTAAAGCGCCCCGTCCCGACGAGCTTGTGCGCAGAAGCGAACGCATATGCGAGTAGCGCCTGCATATAAAAACGGTGTTCAAACGACACAAGTGAGGTATCGCCGCGATCGTTAGAGTGAGAGCAATAATTATAGCCCTAGGCCTACTCTGTAACTCAAAAAATGCAACCTATAGAATTTTTTAAACGTCGCCTATCGAGATTTTTAAGGGTAAAAGTTTGACGCCATGCCACGAGCGGGCACAATTTGTAAGCGTGACATGTTGGATACGATTTTACTCGGCGTAACATTATCTTTCACAATATATAAAAAAATTGGGCCAAATTTATTGCTGTCTTATTTTTTAATTAAAAAAAGTGTTTTTTTTTTTCAAAAAAAGTGCGCTTGTAGGACCGCTGCGCAAATATGGTGTGACAAAAAGTATTGCAATGATCGCCATTTTATTCTCTAGGGTGTTAGAAAAAAATAAATATATGATGTTTGGGGGTTTTAAGTAATTTTCTAGCAAAAAAAACTGTTTTAGTCTTGTAAACACCAAATCTGAAAAACACCCTAGGGCCCCATACACACGGGAGGATTTATCCGCGGATACAGTCCAGCGGACCGTTTCCGCGGATAAATCCTCTCGAGGATTTCAGCGGATTTTCATGCGATGGAGTGTACACACCATCTGGCGATGACGTGTCGCGCCGTCGCCGCGATTATGACGCGGCGACGTGCGCGACGCTGTCATATAAGGAATTCCACGCATGCGTCGAATCATTACGACGCATGTGGGGGATCCCTTCGGACGGATGGATCCGGTGAGTCTATACAGACCAGCGGATCCATCCGTTGGGATGGATTCCAGCAGATGGATTTGTTCTGCATGTCAGCGAATATTCGATCTGCTGGAATCCATCCCAGGGGATAAAAATCCGCGGAAACAGATCCGCTGGCGTGTACACACCATAGGATCTATCCGCTGAAACCCATTCGCTGGGATTTTTCAGCGGATGGATTCTATCGTGTGTATGGGGCCAAAGTAGAGAAGTGGTTAAAGCAGACTTGCCAGCTAACTAGCTAGGTTCACTTATTTAAGGTGCCCCTCATCTCCCCACATCCCTAAAAAAAAAAAAAAGTATAAAGGTATTTGTGGAAGGAAGAACTATTTATATAACATACAGTGGAGCCTTGGATTACGAGCATAATCTGTTTCAGGAGAATGCTTGTAATCCAAAGTACTAGCATATAAAAGCGAGTTTCCCCATAGAAGTCAATGGAAAAGAAAAAAATGAGTGCAATACCGCATGTGGCCAGAGTTGGGGGGGGGGGGGGCACTGGAGAGCCTCAGAAATGATCAGAAAGGCCTGAGGACAGCTTAGCTGAACTCGGAAAACCTCAAAAAGGCTTGTGAACTGAGTATTTCCGAGGTTTTAACAAACGCTTTAATTGTACTAGAAATGAAATAGCTCCATTTTTGTATATTTCGAAAATTCTGCTTTAAAGTGATCTGGAAGTGGAACACCCCTTTAAGTAGCCTCCTGCTCCCTGCATGCTCCGGAATGTATTCCCTGTTGGTGGAAATACAGAAGATATGTAGCGGTGTTCTCTTTTCCTTGTGTAATCTGTATGTCTGTTCTCTCTGCACCCTTCTTCCTGTCTCCCTGTAGCATGACTTTGCGAAGTTCCTTCATTCTCCTCCTGTTAATCAGCACTACCTGGCTTTTCGGTCTGCTGGCTGTTAATAACAGCATTTTGGCCTTTCACTACCTCTATGTTCTCCTCTGCAGCCTGCAGGTAAAAAATACTTCCTATTTCTGAAGGCACTGTGTTAATTTTAAAGGGTCACTTCATCCTACATCAATATTTTATTAAAGGGTAGATCCTTGTAGCTTGAATCACCCGCTGGATCATATGATCTCCCGAGAAATTCAACAGCGAGGTTTTCCACGCCAAACTGCCACTGCAGGAAAAGGACGCTGCAGGTGGGCGGAGTTGGGAAAGGAAGGAACGTATATGGACAGCCGCACTCCAGTAAGTCTAAAAAAGACGTGCCCTTTATTGGGTAAAAAGAAAATGCACTACAAAAATCAGCATACAGTGGGAAATTAACAGCTGACGCGTTTCACATTGAACCTCAATGCTTAGTCATAGCTATATGCTGTATGCTGTTTTTTGTAGTGCATTTTCTTTTTACCCAATAAAGGGTACGTCTTTTTTAGACTTACAGGAGTGCGGCTGTCCATATACGTTCCTTCCTTTGCATGCTTTGTGCATTGCCGGCACCCGTTGGTTCCTGAGTGGACAGTGATTGCCTTAGGTGTGCTCACCTGGAGCGGCAGTTTTTCCTATCTGGGCGGAGTTGGGAACCCAGTTGCAGATATCTAATTGCCAAATTCCTTAAAGGAGGTGGATGGTGATCCAAGCTACACATTGCACATTATTAGCCTTGAGTGTACTGACACATTTAGGTACAGGCATGTTTCTGAAATTTGTGTACTGACACATTTAGGTATAGTCATGTTTCTGAAATTTGTGTACTGACACATATAGGTACAGGCATGTTTCTGAAATTTAAAGTGTAGCCATCACTCAAGATGGAGGCAGCCATGTTCTGGACAAGAAAAACAACCGATGCATTTATTACAGTGAATCCCCAAAAATAAGCCCGGTTCTTAAGCCGCATACACACGACCATTTTTCACGACGGGAAAAAATAGAGCAGGTCCTAAATTTTTAATGCCCATTTTTCACGTCGAAAAATGCTCTGGAGCCCACACACGACACGTTTTTAATGACCAATTTAACCACTTAAGACCCGGGCCATTATGCAGGTTAAGGACCTTGCCACTTTTTGCGATTCGGCACTGCGTCGCTTTAACTGACAATTGCGCGGTCGTGCGACGTGGCTCCCAAACAAAATTGGCGTCCTTTTTTCCCCACAAATAGAGCTTTCTTTTGGTGCTATTTGATCACCTCTGCGGTTTTTATTTTTTGCGCTATAAACAAAATTAGAGCAACAGTTTTGAAAAAAAATGCAATATTTTTTACTTTTTGCTATATTAAATATCCCCCAAAAATATATATATAAATTTTTTTTTTCCTGAGTTTAGGCCGATACGTATTCTTCTACCTATTTTTGGTAAAAAATACGCAATAAGCGTTTATCGATTGGTTTGCACAAAATTTATAGCGTTTACAAAATAGGGGATAGTTTTATTAAATTTTTATTAATAATTTTTTTTTTTTTACTACTAATGGCGGCGATCAGCGATTTTTTTTTCCGTGACTGCGACATTATGGCGGACACATCGGACAATTTTGACACATTTTTGGGACCATTGTCATTTTCACAGGCAAAAAGTGCTATAAAAATGCATTGTTTACTGTGAAAATGACAATTGCAGTTTAGGAGTTAACCACTAGGGGGCGCTGTAGGGGTTACGTGTGACCTCATATGTGTTTCTAACTGTAGAGGGGCGGGGCTGGACGTGTGACGTCATTGATCGTCTTTCCCTATATCAGGGAACAGACGATTGCAAGTCCCGCCGTTTTGCTATAAAATGTAGATTATGTATCTCCCATTTTGCAGGTAAGAACATTCCCGTAAGAATCGTACTGAATATTCTGTCAATGTTGACAACTGAGACGTTGTATCGTTTTTTTACATTCTGTCCCATCGCTCTTCCAATAGGGTGTGGCCATGCTGGTTATCTTCTGTGTCCTCAATGAGGAATTCCAGGAAGTGTGGAAGGTTGTATGTTTCGGCAAGAAAGGGTCGGGAGAGGAGGCGGCGAGACAAGCTCCAATGGGGGTAAGGCTATAGTACTTATAATCTATAATGGGAATACTGTGCAGACGGACTGAGCTGTCGCCGACCACTCTCGGTCATGGCTTCTGACAGGGCCGCCATCAGGAGTTTTGGGGCCCCTTACACAGCTTCAGGCATGGGCCCCCTGGAGCAGGGGAGGGGGGTGCCGCGAATTGAGAGGCTGGGGGGGCTGCCGCCGTGAATTAAGGTCGGTGGTGCTTTGGGTGCTGACGAACAAAAAAAAGGGGGATGTCATCCGGGGCCCTGGGGACCACTGGGCCCCCTAGAGGTTGGGGGGGGGCTTTGGGTGCTGACGAAAAAAAGAAATGCCAACCTGGGGCCCTGGGGATCACTGGGCCACTTAGAGGTCAGGGTGGGGGGGGGGGGGCTTTGGGTGCTGACAAAAAAATTATTTAAAAGATAAAAAAAAGGGGGGGTGCCATCCTGACCCCTGGGGACCACCGGGCCCCTTACAGGTGTACTGCCTGTACCCCCCCCCCCCCTGATGGAGGCCCTGGCTTCTGATAAGGCATCAGTGGGATGGGCTGCCAATCATGTGACCGTTGTCAGAGTTAATCACAGCGATCACATGATAAATAAGACAGTACAGCTGGCCCTCTTGCTCGTCAGGTGCCTGGGCCCCTCTTTCGAGCTAATGGGGACCGGGCCCACTACAGGAGGGCCGGCTGTACTGCCTTTTTAGTGGCCCTGGCTGTTAACCACCCCTGTGGCATTTCTGAAAATGTCAGTAGTAATTCTAGTTCACAACACAAGTATTTACGTAGCTGAAATTGTCCGTATCTGAAACTAATTATAATAATTTCTTTCCTATATGCTTTTATTTAGGGTCCAAATGCCTACAATAACACTGCATTGTTTGAGGAGAGCGGTTTAATCCGGATCACTTTAGGAGCTTCCACTGTGTCTTCTGTCAGCAGTGTCCGCACAGCGCGCACCCACTCCAGCCACAGGCCATATCTAAGGTAAGTTGTATGCAAGGTGCCACCATTTATTCTAAGCTAGCAGAACAAAGCATGAGCCTTTTTTAACCACTTCCTGACCGCCCACCACAAATCCACTGCGGCAGGCGACCGCCCTGTGCCAGATCATGTACCTAGTATGTGATCTGACACTTCCAGGCCTGGGACGGGCATGCGACCTGCTCCCACTGTGATCACACACATCGGGAGCCCAGCAGTGGGTATCACGGACTCAATGCCACTTAAGCGGTAAACAGGCAGAACGGTGATCTCCCTATGTAAACATGGCAGATTGCCTTTCTGTCAGTAGGGAAGGTGCGACGTGGCTCCCAAGCAAAATTGGCGTCCTTTTTTTCCCCACAAATAGAGCTTTATTTTGGTGGTATTTGATCACCTCTGCGGTTTTTATTTTTTGCGCTATAAACAAAAATAGAGCGACAATTTTTTAAAAAATTCAATATTTTTTACTTTTTGCTACAATAAATATCCCCCAAAAATATATATATAAAAAAAAAAATTCCTCAGTTTAGGCCGATACGTATTCTTCTACCTGTTTTTGGTGAAAAAAATCGCAATAAGCGTTTATCAGTTGGGTTGCGCAAAATTTATAGCGTTTACAAAATAGGGGATAGTTTTATTGCATTTTTATGATTTTTTATTTTTTTACTACTAATGGCGCCGATCAGCGATTTTTTTCGTGACTGCGACATTATGGCGGACACTTCGGACAATTTTGACACATTTTTGGGACCATTGTCATTTTCACAGCAAAAAAATGCATTTAAAATGCATTTTTTATTGTGGAAATGCCAGTTGCAGTTTGGGAGTTAACCACAGGGGGCGCTGTAGGGGTTATGTGTGACCTGAAGTGTGTCTACAACTGTAGGGGGGTGTGGCCGTAGGTGTGACGTCATCGATTGTGTCCCCCTATAAAAGGGATGACACGATCGATGCTGCCGCCACAGTGAAGAACGGGGAAGCTGTGTTTACACGGCTCTCCCCGTTCTTCAGCTCCGGGGACCGATTGCGGGACTCCAGCGGCGATCGGGTCCGCGAGTCCCGCGGTCACAGAGCTTCGGACCGGTGCCCGCGACCCCACGGCTGGGCTTAAAGGACAACGTACCTATACGTTGATGTGCCCAGCCGTGCCATTCTGCCGACGTATATCGGCATGAAGGGGTCCTTAAGTGGTTAAGACGTATGGGCGGAAGTGACGTTTTGACGCTGCTTCCGCCCTGCTATGTTATGGAGACGGGTGGGGGCCATCTTGCCCTCACTCGTATTAATGACAAGCCACGGACAGGACCCGATCGCCTCCACCGTTACCGAGATATCCCTCTTCATATAGAGGACGTGTATATAGTCATGCGCAGGTCCTTAAGCGGTTAACATTCTTTTCTTTGCTTATTTTCAGGGAAAACATTGCCGCTCGCAAGGGATCAGCCAAGGACCAAAGTTTGCTCAGTCATCCCACCGGCCCTACCGACCTAGATGTAGCCATGTTTCATCGAGACGCAGGAGGAGGTAAACACAGTCGCTGATGGCCTCTTGTAAAGAGATGTATTATCTGTTCGTAATTGTTGGAGGTGCTAAAAAGAGGACATGTTGCCATTGGCACCCAGTTAGCTTCTTTCTGACCTGTCCACATTTTTTCAAGGAGAATGAACCTGATTGCTAACATTAGTTAATGACTTATTATTAGTATATCATATACCGTGTTTCCCCAAAAATAAGCTGGGTCTTATATTAATTTTGGCAACAAAAGACACAGTAGGGCTTATTTTCGGGGTAGGTCTTACCATGTAATGTGCTGTCTTCTCCTCCCCTCTCTCTCTCTCTGGAAACCCCCAGAAGGAACTGAGTTCAAATGCTTGTAAAATCTTATAATCCACTCTATTACTGTAGTATATAATGTACAATGTGTGTGTTTCTGTAATATAATTGCACCAAATACCTTCATTATCGCCCCGCTCTGCGCTTCAGTGACCCGCAGGAAATCCCTTTCCCGCAATTATATTAAAGAAACTCACACATTGTGCATTATATAATACTGTAATAGAGAGGATTGTAGGATTTTACAAGCATTTTAAACTAGGGCTTATTTTCGGGGTAGGGCTTATATTGTAGCCCTCCTGGAAAATAACACTAGTAGCTGGATTCAGGTAGGGCGGCTCACTTTTGAGTGCTGTATTCACAAAGCACTTGCCTCCTGAGTTACGGCGGCGTAGCGTAAATGGTCCGGCGTAACCGCGCCTAATTAAAATGTGGATGGGGGGGCATGTTTTATGTAAATTACTCGTGACCCGACGTGATTGACGTTTTTTACAAACGGCGCATGCGCCGTCCGTGGACATATCCCAGTGTGCATTGCTCCAAAGTACACCGCAAGGACGTATTGGTTTCGACGTGAATGTAAATGACGTCCAGCCCCATTCACGGACGACTTACGCAAACGACGTAAAATTTTCAAAATTTGACGCAGGAACGACGTCCATAAACATTGGCTAGGCCAGCTTTTTGTTCGACTAACTTTACGCCGGAAAACGCCTTACGTAAACGGCGTATCTTTACTGCGACGGGCAAGCGTACGTTCGTGAATAGGCGTATCTCGCTGATTTACGCCTTCTTGGCGTAAATCAGCGTTCACGCCCCTAGCGGCCAGCGGAACTAGACAGCTAAGATACGACGGCGCAGGCAATCGTATATTATCTACATTTAAGTGTATCTCAATTTGAGAATACACTTAAATGTACGACGGCTTAGATTCAGAGTTACGATGGCGTATCTACTAATACGCCGGCATAAACGTCTCTGAATCTGGCTATAGGTCTTATTTTTGGGGGAAACACGGTAGTGTAAGCTCTGTTTTCCAGTTCTCCTAAATCTGCTGGAAATTTGATCTCCCTAGGGCAAGATTCAGACTCAGACAGTGACCTGTCACTGGATGAGGATCGCAGCCTGTCCATCCCCTCGTCAGAGAGTGAAGAAAATGTCCGCCCTCGTGGCAGGTTTCAGCGTCAGTTTAAAAGAGCGGCTCACAGCGAGAGGCTACTCACCAACCCATCTAGTCACAGCCCGAAAGGTAAATCCACCAGGTGAAATGCAGAATCTCCATTCCAAAGTCTTCAGTTTCTGAGTCTATTGTATCCTGATTTTATAATAGTTCTTAAAAATTGCTGAAGCAGTGAAGGATATTTCTCGGGCAACTCCTAGAGACGTATTTAAAAAGGTGAACCTCACAATTGGTGTCAAGAAGAAAAGGATTTTGGCAACCACATCTTGAATACTGGATTTAAAATACTTTGTGAGAGAAACTGGTGCACTATCCCTTTAAATAAAGTGCTTTTAACATGTGCGAAGTGTTAAATAAAAAATGTGAAATGATTGCATACAAATACACCACAAAGAATCCTCTACATAACACATTTCACACATATATAAAATGCAGGGCGATGAAGGCAGGATCAAATAAAAATCACTTTTAAGCATTGATAAGAGGAGATTAACATGTACAAATATATAAGGGGTCCATATAGTGAACTTGGTGTTGAGTTATTCACTTTAACCACTTGCCTACTGGGCACATACACCCCCTTCCTGCCCAGACAAACTTTTAGCTTCCGGCACTGCGTCGTTTTAACTGACAATTGCGCGGTCGTGCGACGTGGCTCCCAAACAAAATTTTACGTCCTTTTTTTCCCACAAATAGAGCTTTATTTTGGTGGTATTTGACCGCCTGTGCGGTTTTTGTTTTTGGGCTATAAACAAAAAAAGAGCGTACATTTTGAAAAAAAACACAAGGGGCCATATTCTTATACATCTAAGGCGGCGGAACGTATGTACTTTACGTTACTCCGCCGCAAGTTTAAGTGGCAAGTGCCTGATTCACAAACCACTTACCTGTAAACTTGCGGCGGCGTCGCGTAAAGTCCACCCGCGCAAGCCATCCTAATTCAAATGATCCTGGCAGGGGGCGTGGATCATTTAAATTAGGCGCGCTCCCGCGCCGATCGTAATGCGCATGCTCCGTCGGGTAAATTACCCGACGTGCATTGCGCTAAATGACGTCTCACGGACGTCATTTGTTTTGACTGTAACGTAAATGGCGTCCAGCGCCATTCACGGACGACTTACGCAAACGACGTTAAATTTTGAAATTTCGACGCGGGATCGACGGCCATACTTAACATTGAGTACGCCACCTAGGGGGCATCTTTATCTTTACGCCGCGTATCGCTTACGGAAACGACGTTAAAACACTACGGCGGGCAAGCGTACGTTAGAGAATCGGCGTGACTAGTCATTTGCATATTCTACGCTGACCGCCACCTAGCGGTCAGCGTAAATATTGCAGCCTAAGATACAACGGCGTAAGCCGTCGTATCTTAGGCATGTTTAAGTGTATCTCAGTTTGAGAATACACTTAAACATAGGAAACGGACTTACGTAGGCGTATCTGCTGATACGCCTACGTAACTTGTTTAAGAATATGGCCCAATATTTTTTACTTTTTGCTATAATAAATATCCCATTTAAAAAAAAAAAAAAAATGTTATCTCAGTTTAGGTCGATACGTATTCTTCTACATATTTTTGGTAATAACAAAATAAAATCGCAATAACCGTATAGTGACTGGTTTGCGCAAAAGTTATATTGCCTACAAAATAGGGGACATAATTATGATTTTTTTTTTTTTACTAGGAATGGCGGCGATTTTTTTCGGGACTGCGACATTATAGCGGACACATCGGACACATTTTTGGGACCATTCACATTTATACAGTGAACAGAGCTATAAATATGCATTGATTACTGTATAAATGTGACTGGCAGGGAAGGGGTTAACCACTAGGGGGCAGGGAAGGGGTTAAATGTATAGCCTAGGTAGTGATTCTAACTGTAGGGGGAGGGGGGTGACTGGGGGAGGTGACCGATCTGTTTCCCTATGTACAAGGAAGGGACACAGCATCGGTCTCCTCTCCCTGACAGGACATGGATCTCTGTGTTTACACACAGAGATCCACAGTCCTGCTCAGTTACTGGGCAATCGCGGGTGCCCGGTGGCCATCGCGGCCGCTGGGCATGCGCACTGTGTTCCCAGTAACGGGACGGGTGCGCGCGCCGCTGGCGGTGCGCGTGCACCCCTAGCGGCTTTAAATGACAGGACGTCATATGACGTCCTGTCAGAACAATAGGGTATTCTGCCCGCCGTCATTTGACGGCATGCGGTTGTAAGGAGGTTAAGGTCATCGCAGAGGACAAGGGGGCACTCTTTACATCTAGAGGAAAAGAGATTTCATCTCCAAATACAGAAAGATTTCTTTACAGTAATGCCACGTACACACGATAATTTTTCAGCATTAAAAAAAAAACCGTTGTTTTTCAGCATGTCGAAAAAACAAAGTTTTCCCAACTTCATTATTAAAACAACGTTGCCCACACACCATCGTTTTTAAAAAATTATCTAGCAAAGCGCAGTGACGTACCATGCCTATGACGGCACTCTAAAGGGGAAGTTCCATTCGCCTTGGGGCTGCTTTAGCTGATTCCGTGTTCATAAAAGACGATTCGCGCTTTTCTGTCTGTTACAGCGTGATAAATGTGCTTACTCCGTTATGAACGGTAGTTTTACCAGAACGAGCGCTCCCGTCTCCTAACTTGCTTATGAGCATGCGCAGGTTTTTTACGTAGTTTTAGCCCACACACGATCATTTTTTACAACTCGAAAAACTACATTGTTTAAAACGACGTTAAAAGATTGCAGCATGCTCGAATTTTTTTTGTCGTTTTTCAGAACCTGAAAAATGATGTGAAGCCCACACACCATTTTAAATGACGTTTTTGAAAAACAACGTTTTATTCATGCCGAAAAATGATCGTGTGTACGCGGCATAAGAGCTGTGAAAATGTGGAATAGACTCCCTCCAGAGGTGCCTCTCCGGGGATCAGGAAGGAAATTCTTTGCCTGCAGTAGCAAATTGGAGAATGCTCTGCTGTTGTTTTTTTTTTTTTTTGCCTTCCTCTGGATCAACTGTGGGTGGAGGATTTTGTATATGGGATTGCATCATTATTATTATTATTATTATTATTTTATTTTTTATTTTTTTGGGTTGAACTAGATGGACTTGTCTTTTTTCAACCTAACTATGTAATTAACTAATGTAACTATGTAAGCAGGGCACTGAGGTCAGTATCAAATAAAAATCACTTTTAAGCAGCACACTTACATTGAAGTTCGCATGAAACAGCATGGATAGGGAACACCTGAGACCAAGCAGCTGTGATCAGTGTAAGGCTGCAGGCTTTACTGAGCAAACAGACTGAGAATGAAAGGGCGCCCGTCAGCTCAGGGTATGGATAGTAGCTGCGTCATTCTCAGCCACACACTAGAATGAAGGGGCGCCCGTCAGCTCAGGGTATGGATAGTAGCTGCATCATTCTCAGCCACACACGAGGATGACAGCTGTCAAAATGCCTGGTGGATGTTGGGAGAGGGGGCAACACTAAATAACACCATCTTTTCTCGTAGACATGGACGGCAATGATTTGATGTCTTACTGGCCAGCTCTGGGTGACACAGAGGCCAACTCACTGCAGAAATGGGGCTCTGAAAGAAAACTGGGCCTTGATATCAGCAAGGATGCGGCTAACAATAACCAACCGGACCTGACCAGTGGCGACGAACATTCTCTGACGTCTCAAAGACAGAGAAAAGGTCAGTGGGTTGTATACTAATAAAGAACTTAGAATTACTGCAGCAGCTTTTGGCCGGCCCCTGCGGAACTTCTTTACAATCTACTTTGCACAGGTTCAGCTGCATAACTGTTTTAACTTTCTGATAATGTAGTGAGACAGAAGTTGCCTCCTATTTATTTTGTTGCTATACCTCTGAAAACACTTCCAATAACCAATGTGTGTGCAAGTATGGAGACTAAAGATGTGTAAGGCATTGGAAAATTTTCCATTGGGCATGGCGTGTACAATTATTGCTGCTTAAAGTTGGGAGGAAAGATTTCTACAAATATACTAGATAAAGATATAGGCCCGGATTCACGTAGCACTTACGCCGGCGTATCTCGAGATACGCCGCGTAAGTGTCAATGTGCGCCGTCGTATCTGTGCGCTGTTCCCACAGAACTAGATACGCCTGAAAATAGGCTTCCTACGACCGACGTAAGTTTCCTACGCCGTCGTATCGTGGGCGCATATTTACGCTGGCCGCAAGGGGCGCTCCCATTGATTTACGATTCGAATATGCAAATGAGTGAGATACGCCGATTCACGAACGTACTTGCGCCCGGCGCATTAATATACGCGGTTTACGTAAGTCGTACGTCCGGCGTAAAGTTAAGCCTCATAAAGCAGGTGTAAGTCATGTTAAGGTATGAACCAGGGAACAGCCGTCGTATTTTACGTCGTTTACGTAGTAGTACGTGAATAGGGCTGGGCGTAGGTTACGTTCACGTCGTAGGCAGTGATTCGACGTATCTTAGGGAGTATTTCCGACGTGATTCTGAGCATGCGCACTGGGATGCGTCCACGGGACGGCGAATGCGCCATTCGTTCAGCCCATCATTTGCATGGGGTCACGCTTCATTTAAATGGATCACGCCCACCTTCCACCTACTTTGAATTAGGCCGGCTTACGCCTACGAATTTACGTTACGCCGGCGTAACGTTGGGAGCATTTGCTTTAAGAATACTGTGCTCGCCGCTCTGCGATACGTCAGCGTAACGTATATTCGATACGCTACACCGGCATAACTAAGCACCGCTCTACGTGAATCCGGGCCATAGTGGATTACGGGCATAATCCGTTCCAGGAGAATTTTCGTAATCCAAGCACTCGCATATCAAAGCGAATTTCCCTATTGAAGTCAATGGAAACTAAAATAATTAGTTACGCATTGACTTTAATGGCATGCAATACCGCATGCGGCCAGAGGCGAGGGGCGCCGGAGAGTCCCGGAAAGACCCGAGGACAGTTCGGCTGACCTTGGAAAGACTCCGTTCACAAGCCTTTACGAGGTTTGCCGAGGACAGTCGAACTGCATGATGTAATGCAGGTTTATTGCTCTAATGCATTGAGGTTCCATTAAAAATGAATAGCATCACAACACACTCATGGTTTTGTACTGTGTGTTTGGGTAAAACAAAGGTGGTAATTCTGCCTAAATGCTTATTGGCTAAGTAAGCACAATCTGGGGGTACAGAAACTCAGTGTGGACAGTTTGTAAGGTATTGCCTAATTGTCTGGTTTTATTCCCTCCTAGGCATCCTAAAGAACCGTCTTCAGTACCCGCCGGGCTTGGGTAGGATGACTAATGAATTATCCTGGTATAAAACCTCCACTTTGGGCCACCGGGCAGTCCCTGCTGCCTCCTATGGCAGAATGCATTCTGGGGCTGGCAGCCTTTCTCAACCCACCAGCAGATATTCTTCTCGAGAACAGCTGGACATGCTGATGCGAAAGCAGCTTTCTAAAGAGCACCTAAGCAGGAATAATTCACGGGAGCTTCTGGAAGCTGTACCAAGTAGACACGGCTCCAGGGACCAGCTAGATACTATACCAAGCAGGCACGGCTCAAGAGAGCACCTGGAAATGATCCCAAGTCGACATGGTTCAAGGGAACACTTGGAAAGTATACCAAGTCGGCATGGGTCAAGGGAACATTTAGAGCAATCTGACTTAAGAAACGAAAGGCTGGACATCAATTTGGTGCCAAGGAGGCACGCTTCTAGGGAACATCTAGAAGCGTTACACAACATATATGGGTCAAGAGAGCAGCTTGACCCCGGGCCGGTAAGAGAGCTGTCAAGAGAGTGGGTAAATACACTGCCAAGTCGGCAAGTACCTAAAGAGCGAATGGACTCTATACTTAACCGACAGACTTCTAGGGAACAATTAGATGTCTTGTCTAGGAGACAGCCTTCAAGAGACCAGCTAGCTTCATCTAGGCAACCTTCAAGGGAGCAATTAGACTTTTTATCCAGAAGATCAAATTCCAGAGAACATCTGGACACAGTGCCTAGTACTCAAACCTTAAACGATAACGTAGACCCTCTTTCCAGAAGGCAACTCTCTAGAGATAATTTGGAGACTCTTTCCAAAAGGCTTCCGTCTAGGGACAATCTTCAACCCCTTTCTAGAAGACAGCCTTCCAGAGAAAACCTAGACACTGTTCCCAGTCGCCATCCGTCTACCGAACAGCTAGATATTCTCTCATCAATCCTTGCCTCATTTAACACATCGGTCCTTTCCTCAACGAATCCCACCCAACAGGCAGCCAACCCTCCCGTACAAAACTCCTCAACTCCATCCATGCTGTGCTCCTCCACACCTCATTCTGCAACGTCACACAGCATCTCCGAGATGTCTGCAGATTCTGAGTAAGTGAAATGATCGAAGAATAAAATATAATGTTATGATTTCTGGTCTCCTCGCTTGACTGTTAATGCTAACTTTGTTTTGGATAGAGTCGAGGGACAGTTGTCACCAATACAAGAATAGAGGGGAAATCTTTTATATGTGGAAACATTACACTGGCAACTGTCAGAAGCACCCCCAGTGGTATTTTGAGTAAACCTGGCAAACACCGGCAACCCAGCCATCCCCCGTTTTACTCAACCGAGCCAGTTCACCTGCTCGGCGCGTCCCCGGCGTCCTCTTCTCCACAGAGTCCTGGCGTTGATTGGATAGATTGATAGCAGCGCAGCCATTGGCTGCCGCTGCTGTCAATCAAATCCAATGATGCGGGGGGCGGGGCCAAGTCATACACTCGACGCCGAGTGTATGACCCGGGAGCGCACCAGCTAGGTAACCCCCTCGTGAGATCTCTTCTCCAAGGGGGTTATCTAATGCAGGGAGGAGCCGCAGAGGGACCTCAGACCCCTTCTCTGTCCAGCCCTCTTGGCAGCAGCACAAAACAAGGGGGTGCACTGATGTAAGGGATAGTGGGGGGGATGTTCGACTTCTGGTGGCGGAAGGGCTCTTGACATCTGATGTAAGGTGGGTAGGATGCTGATACAACTGGCCCTTTGAGGGCAACCATAATGCTGATGTGGCCCACAACCAAATGGAGTTTGACACCCCTGCTCTACACCATTATTACGAAGAAACAAGAGGCACTATTATCTAGTTGTAAATTTATGCTTTTGTAGCTATTTTTTTTTCCTTACTATATTTTTTATTCTTTTTTTTTTCCTTCCAGGTTAGTGAGAAATGACGGTCATTCCTGAAAGCCCAACCCGGGAGAGCAACAGAAAGGAAGATACGGCGGACGGCTGCATTTGCAAGCACGCGGTTTACACATTTGCTAGCAAAGGTTTGTAGTCCACCGGGCCGGCCTGAGAGACGTGACCGAGCAGAAGTAGGTCAGAAATCTCAGGTAACCAATTAGCAACAGCACGGAGCCTCTGTGACATCGATGGTGGAATAAAAAAAAAGCCAAGAAAGTGGGTCACTCAGATAGGAAACGACCGCAGTATCTACGATTCAGCCGTAAACCCTCGCTACGGAACATTCCTTTCACGCGATTGTCATCAGGGGAAGAGGAGACATAAAAAAAAATAAACTGAGCAGACTTTTTTTTATACGTTTTGTACGTTTGTAACCAGAGCTTAAGAAAAAGAAAAAAACAAAAAAAAGAATTTCTATCCTTATTTTTAGGAGTTTTAATGTCGATGTCATTCCAATGCAGACACTGCTATTACCGGGGCTACGCAAAAAAAAAATGGAGGAGTTCACGTTTGAGAGAGGGCGCTTGGATGTGAAGATCACGACATGAGATCTAAAGGTTATTATATTCTGGGCCCGCTGGAACTTAGACAGGGTGGAAACAACAATGTAACAAGTCTTTCGAAAAAGAGGAACAAAAAATGTTCTCGTAATGTTTGACATTTCCTGGGGAAGTAGATGCTTAAAGGATAAGTCCACCCAAAAACCAAAAATGCTATTTATTGCAGATTACCAGTCCTTGGGTGTGGTGGCTGCATTTGTTTTTCTTTTTTTAGATTAAAGTGGATGTAAACCCACTCTCATCCTTTCTATACTACTGTCATAGTGCTGATCTATAAGGATATAGATGCCTCCTGCATATATCCTTACCTGTCAAATTTCTCCCCTCTGTCTGTTATGAGACCTGAAAAACTGCAGATTCTGTGGGTGGGTCTGTTGTCTGGAGGTCGGTGGGTGGAGTCGTGATGTCAGTAGACTCCCCGCCCTCCTCTACACTCCCCTTGTCAACATGCATTGTCCCAGGGACAGGAAGTGTGATTTTTGGCAGGACTATCAGGTGAAAAATAAAGACAAAAAATAAAAAAAAGAATGCAGCCACTGCTTATAAGGACTGATGAGCTGCAATATATTACATTTATTTATTACGCAGATTTGAAAGCCAACTTTAAAGCCCAACTCCAGCCAAGTTTTTTAGTTGTTGTCTTGGACCTCGATAAGGAGATTTCCCCCCCACGTCCAGGGCATGTGGGGCCAAATCAAGAAATGGGGGGGGGGGGTGTCACTGGGACAAGCAAGCAGGGACAGCAATAAAAACATTGTCAGAACATCCAAACTTTCCTTATGCTGCTAAAATGTGTTTTTATCTGTGTTCCCATTGGAGATATCTGATTGGAAGTGAGGTGAAATCTCATAGGCAATGAAAACCTGACAGGGGCTGCAACCCCCCCCCCCCCCCCCCCCGATCTTAAGTCAACGTAAAATGATTTGGCTGAAGTAGAGCTTTAGGGCCCATTAACACTTCATGTGAAATGTAAACATTAATGCACAGTTGGCAAGTATGATGTAATGCAAGATTATTGTGGGGGGGGGGGCATGTACCTGGGGCTCCTGGGCAGTGCCCAGGAGTGCTCTCGCATTAAGATGGCCCTGGAGCAATGTTTTATATTTTAGGTGAAGGTCGCCTTTTAATTTTCATTTAAAAGCAGAATTACTGTTTACATTAATGAAAGCATAATCATTTTCTTGTCTTATCTCACATTGGGGTTGATTTACTAAAATCTGGTGCAGCTCTGCATAGAAACCAATCAGCTTCCAGGGTTTATTGTGAAAGCTTAAGGCCAGGTTCACACCTATGCGAATTGAGTGCGGCTTAAACCGCATCCAATACGCAGAACATTTCTAAATACATTGTTTTCAATGAGGCTGGTTCACATATGTGCGATGCATTCGCACTGCGCATTGCAGTAAAACCGTGTGCGTCTTTTAGGCTTTGCGGTGCGGCTCAGGTGCGAATTCAAGCCCATTATCTTCTATGGGTACGCAGCTGATTCGCAGATGTGTTCAGTTCTCTTCAGGAATTTCTCTCATTCAGCTCAATACACTTCTCCCCCACTCTCCTCTCACCCGTTACTTCTCCCAGGTCTCCAAATTCGCATCTAAAATGTTGCTAATCTGCTGAACACTTCTCTTATCTCTCTGCAGAGATAAGAGAGCTGAAATTTGCACCGCACTAGTGTGATTCCGGCCTAATTGAACAGTTAAAAGCTGATTGGCTAATGTCCCCTGTCCCCCCAATTGGGATTGATTTACTTAAACTGGAGAGTGCAAAATCTGGTGCAGCTGTGTATGGGAGCCAATCAGCTTCTAACTTCAGCTTGTTCAATTAAGCTTTAAAAAAAAAAAATGGAAGCTGATTGGTTTTTATGCAGAGCTGCATCAGATTTTGTACTCTCCAGTTTTAGTAAATCCCCCCCCCCCCAATTGTGTGTCATGCATTACTGTGCATTGAGGTAAGGCAGCCCTTTCATTTTGAATGGGCTGCTAGCACATAGGAATAGACCAGAGGATGGATAAGCAGCATTCTTTCTGGCATAATGCATCTCAATGCACAGAAGTCTGGACTAGAACCTTGACTAGAGCCCAGATCTTAAAAATGATTACTTTGGGAACACCCCTGGCATTTCCTAAGCATGTGCTAATGCATGTAAGCCCAGGGGTAGGCAACCTGTGGCACTCCAGCTGTTGCAGGACTACGAGTCCCATCGTGCCTCTGGGAGTAATTGTAACTGCCACCCTTGCAATGCCTCATGGGAAATGTAGTTCTACAACAGCTGGAGCGCCACAGTTTGCCTACCCCCCCTGTATCAACCTCAGTAAGAGTTCAAAATTGCTGGACCCTCCTACCTCATGTTGTCTGCCAAGAAAATACTAACACCACAAGTGTGCAAAGGGGGGGCCAGAAGTGTGCAAAGGGGGGGCCAGAAGTGTGCAAAGCGGGGGCAGAAGTGTGCAAAGGGGGGGGCCAGAAGTGTGCAAAGGGGGGGCCAAAGCAAGACACAACTGTATCCACTAATCTTGGAAATGCAACACCCAATGCAAGTTCATTTTGGGATCTCTGTTGGCTGGGTTGTCCCCGTTTAAGGGGTGCATTACTTTATTTTGTGGGTTCCTGTAATTTGATAGTGGACACCTGGCAGTTATTTTATCAGCTGAGCCCATGGGAATGAAAGTGCAGCCCTATCACTGTGATTTGGCAAAAAAAAAATGGTTGTTCTCACTGTGTTTACATGACAAGTACGTTGTACACTTTAAAGTAGATCCTAAACCAATCACTATCATCTCATGTGAGCTTTCGTTTACTAATATCAAGTTTTTTCTCCAACTTGCAGCTACCATTAAAGAATACCTGGTGATCCTGCCATCAGGTCCTTTTACAGGTACTTCCTGTTAAGGGGTGACAACTGCATCCCAATTGCACCCCTTCAGCCTTGGTTCACACTGCTGCAACCCCATAGTCGTGTGATTTTCAGTGCGGGTTGCTTGCAAATTTCGAGCGCCATTAGAGTCTAGGGCAGTGACCTTGGCACCCCAGA
Organism: Rana temporaria; assembly: GCF_905171775.1. NCBI lineage: Eukaryota > Metazoa > Chordata > Amphibia > Anura > Ranidae > Rana > Rana temporaria. The sequence continues at coordinate 14,503,186 of NC_053495.1, forward strand.
TGTTTTGGAACTACATTTCCCACAATGCTCTACTACACTGCAGAGTGCAAGAGCATCATGGGAAATGTAGTTCCAAAACAGCTGTAGTTCCAAGGTTCACTATCGCTGGTCTAGGGGACTCAAGTCGTATTGAAGTTGCATCAAAGTACTACAGAAACTTTTTTTAAAAGTCGCATTGATTGGAACAGCCGCCATTGAAATGAATGTGCTTTCACTTGTCAAGCAACTCAATGTGTTGCAAATTGCAAGCTAAGTTACACCAGTGTGAACCGGGGGCTTACAGACGCTGTATGCCAGGGGTAGGCAACCTCGGCACTCCAGCTGTGGTGAAACTTCAAATCCCATCATGCCTCTGCCTCTAGGAGTCACGCCTGTGTTCCGTCAGGTATGGCGACCCATCAGAATTGACGTTTCGTCATCGCCATCTTGCTACACCTCACACTCTACCATAGTTAAGATACACTGAGAAGGGGGTAAACCTATACACAGAGTTGTAAGTACTGTGGGCCATATTCTGAGTAAGGATACGATGGAGTATCTCAGGATACTCCATTGTATCTCTCTTTTTTGGCCCATGTATCTATGCTCCTGATTCTAAGGCCCCATACACACGAGAGGATTTATCCGCAGATACGGTCCAGCGGACCGTTTCCACGGATAAATCCTCTCAAAGAAATCCGCTGATTTCGATGGGATGGAGTGTACACACCATCCCATTGAAATCCGCGCGGAAATCCTCTGCCGATGACGTGTCGCGCCGTCGCCGCGATTATGACGCGGCGACGGGCGCGACGCTGTCATATAAGGAATTCCACGCATGCGTCAAATCATTACGACGCGTGCGGGGAATCCCTTTGGACGGATGGATCCGGTAAGTCTGTACAGACGAGCGGATCCATCCGTTGGGATGGATTCCAGCAGATGGATTCGTTGTGCAGCACAACAAATATTCGATCTGCTGGAATCCATCCCAGAGGAGATTTCTCCGCGGAAAGAGATCCGCTGGCGTGTACACACCATAGAATCTATCCGCAGAAACCCATTTGCTGGGATTTATCTGCGGATGGATTCTATCGTGTGTATGGGGCCTTAGAATCATTTTCGCATAGATACACTTAAGATCCGCCATGTGTAAGTCACTTACACTGTCGGATCTTAAATGTAATTACTCCACCCGCCGCTAGATGGCGTTTACGTTCAGGTCTCATTTGTTTATGTAAATGAGCCTGATACGCCGATTCCCGAACGAATTCGCGTCGCGTAACCGTCGCTAACGTCGTTTGCGTAAGCGTAAACTTACCCCTGCTATATGAGGGGTAACCTTACGCAAGTCCCACGTAGGCCATGTTAAGTATGGCGTCGGGTCCGTGTCGTGTTTTTCCGTCGGCTACGTCGTTTCCCTAAGTCGTTCTTCAATACGACTTTACGTCAATGACGCACACGTCGGCGTCATTGACGTTTTACGCCGAGAACTGGAGCATGCGCACTGGGCTATTTTAAGCCTGGCGCATGCGCAGTTCGTTAGAATCGGGGGCGCGCTTAATTTAAATAGAAGCTGCCCCCTTGGAGATACGCGTGGCTACGCCGGGCCATTTACACTCCGCCGCCCCAAACTACGGAGCAAGTGTTTGGGGAATACAGCACTTGCTCCTGTAGGTTGGGGCGGCGGAGTGTAAATGGCTTACGCGCCGCCCGCGGGAAATCTAGGAGAATATGGCCCTGTATTTAACTATATCAACTCAGTTTACTATTAAAAAAAAGTGTAAAATGCAAAACTCCAATGGGTGTAACAAGATGTCCGCTTGCCCCCTTCTCAGTGTAACCAATTCTGACGGGTCACCATATCTGACGGAACACCTGTGATTTTTCAGAGTCTTGCCATGTCTCATGGGACTTGTAGTTTCACCAAAGCTGGAGGGCCGAATTTGCCTACCCCTGCTGTATGCACACGGGCTATGCAGGCCACGCTCTGCTGTTGTCACTGTCAGGATTCCAGTCCTGCTAGTCCACAGCGATGATGTGCAACCAGCGCCTGGTGGAGATCAGCAGCATTGAGATGAAAAAAAGGTAGAAACAGAATTTTGTCCAAAAAACACAGCAGTTGCCTATGCTATACAGGGCTAGCTAAATGTCATCCAGTTAGGGTTCAGATCTACATGAAGTCCTCGTTAATCAGATGCGGGGTTCCTTGGAAGAAGTTCAAGGAGCTTTAAGACGTTTTATGTTTTTTTACGACATGAGTGGAACATGTGCAAGTTACTGTTCAATGACATTTTGTTATCTGGCGGTCACCCCCCCTCGTTCAGTGCTTCTCTGTTCGTTCCATGTGTACTCCATCACCTCCACTGACATCTACAGCCCAATTGGTATTATTGAAGCTTCAAGGCACACATCATAGGGAACCTTAGGTTCTGCCCCATTCTATGGGTCCCACCTTTCCTATACACAACATTCCAGAGCTTTGCTGGTCCTATAAAAGTATAGATTGTTAGGAGATTTTGTAGGTTTAGAGCCGGTGACTTGTCGGTATGGTTCCTCTATCGAGATGGTTCCTGTAAGGACTGCGCAGCCGCAATCCTTGCCGACGGAAATCTCCGAACCTCGGCCGGCATCCAGGTTCATTCCTAAACATCCCCATGGATTGGAGGATGTTAACAAAAGAGCCAGGAGGCCGAGCGAGCGTAGCGAGCCATCCAAGCGAAGCGAGGACGTGAGGCCGACTGGCAACTTACCTCAAATTCCACGTCGCCCTGGAGGTTCGGTGATTTCCGTCGGCAAGGATTGCGCCTGCGCAGTCCTTACAGGAACCATCTCGATAGCCGGAACCATATCGCCAGATCACAAGACCAACCGTGACGGGTGAAAACTTTTCCCACTGGACACAGTAGATATTTCACACACACACACACACTTAAGATAAAATACATACTGGATAATATTTCCAAACTTCATTATATCGCCTCCCTTACTCAGAGTATAAATTTTCTCTGGAATTTTATTTGCACTTTTTTCTTTCTTTTTTTTTTTCTTTTGTCTTTTTTTTTTCTAAAAAGGGAACTTGCAGTTGTTTTATTAAGAAGGCCTTCTCTGCCATTGTATATTTTTGAAGCCTGCAAAAAACAGATTCACAGGTTATGTAAAGAAAAAAATAAATAAAAGTTACAACCCAACTTATAAATAAAACTGCAAATGCAATTCGAATAATAAAAAAAAAAAAAATGGTGCCGTATGCCGATATAATTATATATATATATATATATGCTTATGTACATTATATATATGTATATCTGCATACATCTATGTGTGTGCGCGTGTGGTTTTGGTGTGTTTTGTTGTTACCTCTGTTTATCTGTTGTTTAAGCAGAAAAAAATTCAGAAAAAACTTGTTTACTTTATTTTTACAGGATGTATATATATATAAAAAAAAATTTGAATTTCAAAATTCTATTTGTTATGCATATTTATACGTCTGTCTATTTATTTAATTTATGTGATTCATTTGTAAGCCGGGTTTGGTTTTTGATAAATATTTACCACCAAAAAAATAGAACAAAATCTTTCTTTTTATTATTATTTTTTTAAACAAAAGGAAATGCAACAATTTTTTTATTTTGTTTAATTATTATTTTTTTTTTACTTTCTTTACAGCAAATGTTTTTTATATTTTTTATTTTGTACTTTTGATGAACATGGAATCATAGATTTGTGGGGAAAAAAAAAGCTGCAGTGTCCGTATTTAATGCTTTAACGAATCATAAAGAAAAAATTGGATAAAAAAAATGAATCCAATAGATAAAGACAGTTGCAATGTACACTTGAATGTATGCTAGAAAAAAAAAATTTGACCCTTGTTTAATTAACATTTTTTTAAAGCTATGTGGTTATTCAATTTTGTCTTTTTTAATATTATTTTAATTTTTTTCCTTTTGTATCTACATCACCGTGTATTTTCCCAACAAAGCAAAGTTCAAATATATTTGAATGAGCGCTTTTATAAATAAGCAGGGTAGCTGCGTACTATATTGAGTAGGTCAATTTCTTTAAATTCAGGGAAAAAAAATGAGTTTTTTTAAAAACGTATTTTGTAATATAGTATGATGGCATTATTGAGGACAGATTTAAGATTTTTTTTTTCTTTTAAAATAATTGTGTAATAAAGGGCTCCTGTTTTGGACCAAATCTTTTTTTTTTTTTTTAAAGAAAAAAAAAAAACTCTAGGTGATTTTTCTGAGCATAGTTTAATGAGCTAGACTAAAACAGGTGCCTTTTAAATAAATCGCCACAATGTTTTTAAAGTGTTAACAACATTTAAAACTTTTTAGATTGCGTTGGGGAAAATTTTCAACCTTTGTCAAGGTTTTTGCTGTCTTAGTTGTCATTGGGGAAAATTTCTATCACTTCCTGTCTTAGGGCCAGATTCACAAAAGAGATACGACGGCGTATCTCCTGATACGCCGTCGTATCTCTGTGATCCGCCCGTCGTAGCTATGCGCCTGATTCATAGAATCAGGTTACGCATAGTTCTCACTGAGATCCGACAGGTGTAATTGACTTACACCGTCGGATCTTAGGCTGCAATTTTAGGCCGGCCGCTAGGTGGCGATTCCATTGCGGTCGGCGTAGAATATGCAAATGACTAGTTACGCCGATTCACGAACGTACGCTTTGCCTGTCTATCTAAATTAACGTCGTTTCCGTCGAGATACGCGGCGTAAAACTAAGGCTGCCCTCTAGGTGGTCTAGCCAATGTTAAGTATGGCCGTCGTTCCCGCGTCGAAATTTGAAATTTCACGTTGTTTGCGTAAGTCGTCCGTGAATGGCGCTGGACGCCATTTACGTTAACGTCTAAACCAATGACGCGTCATTTAGCGCAATGCACGTCGGGTAATTTTAGGGACGGAGCATGCGCAGTACGTTCGGCGCAGGAACGCTCCTAATTTAAATGGTGCCCGCCCCATTTGAATTAGGCGGGCTTGCGCCGGGCGGATTTACGCTACGCCGCCGCAAGTTTACAGGCAAGTGCTTTGTGAATCAAGCACTTACGCTGTAAACTTGCTGCGGTGTAACGTAAATGGGATACGTTACGCCGCCGCAGCGTAGCCAGATTCTATGTGAATCTGGCCCTTAGTTTCCACAGTCACTGGGGACAGGAAGTGATGGGAAATCTCCCAAACGGGGGACAAGACAGCAAAGTACAAACTGGCCAATGAGTCTTCTTACCTTTTCCCACTCTGTTCCCTGATGTCTGTGTTTTCGTTGGAGAGATTTCCTGGTGTTTTCTAAGTGACCGGCCATCACTTGGGCGCAGGAGATGTAGGAAGTTCTCCCCGGCTGGGATAACCTGATAGGAACCTTCCCTATTGTATCCAAAGTGAACGAAAAAAAAATAATAAAAAACTTTGGAGTTTAAGTATTAATGCATTTCCAGTGGTATTTTAATTTTCAAAAAAAAAATAGTTTTGTACATTTTTTAAAATCCATGCACAGGAAGTAATTATTACCAGTTTCTGAGTATTAAAGCTTAAAGCTGCACTCTAGGCAAACCGCTAAATACATATCTGGCAGTTATTTTAGCTGCCAAAGAGATTTGTTTAACTAGTCCAGAGATTTACGTAGCCTTACAAAGCAGCAGAGTCAGGCTGGTAACCTGACCTTTCTCTAGGGCAGTTATGCAATACAAACCGATCACTTCCCTGCCCCCTACCTGTAATTGGACAGTGAATGAGCAGCAGAAGACCAATGAGGGCATCTCTAGTCCCTTTATTTCTGATCGCTTCCCTGCCCCTTACCTGTAATTGGACAGTGAAAGAGCAGCAGAAGACCAATGAGGTCATCTATTGCCCCTTTCTTTCCAATCACCTCTCTGCCCCCTACCTGTAATTGGACAGTGAATGAGTAGCAGAAGACCAATGAGGTAATCTCTTGCCCCTTTCTGTCCCCTACTTGAAATTGGACAGTGGATGAGCAGCAGAATACCAATGAGGTCATCTCTTGCCCCTATCTTTTTAATCACCTCTATGCCCCCTACCTGTAATTGGACAGTGAATGAGCAGCAGAAGACCAATGAGGCAATCTCTTCATCCTTTCTTTCTGGTTACCTTCAGGCCCCCTACCTGTAATTGGACAGTGCATGAGCAGCAGAAGACCATCTGGGTCATCTCTTGCTCCTTTTCCTTCTGTCAGCAGATGTGCCCTGCAGCAATACCAATGAGGTAATCTCTTGCCCCTTTCTTTTTAATCACCTCTATGCCCCCTACCTGTAATTGGACAGTGAATGAGCAGCAGAAGACCAATGAGGTAATCTCTTCACCCTTTCTTTCTGGTTACCTTCAGGCCCCCTACCTGTAATTGGACAGTAAAAGAGCAGCAGAAGGCCAGTGAGGTCATCCATTGCCCCTTTCTTTCCAATCACCTCTCTGCCCCCTACCTGTAATTGGACAGTGGATGAGCAGCAGAATACCAATGAGGTCATCTCTTGCCCCTATCTTTTTAATCACCTCTATGCCCCCTACCTGTAATTGGACAGTGAATGAGCAGCAGAAGACCAATGAGGCAATCTCTTCACCCTTTCTTTCTGGTTACCTTCAGGCCCCCTACCTGTAATTGGACAGTGCATGAGCAGCAGAAGACCATCTAGGTCACCTCCTTGCTCCTTTTCCTTCTGTCAGCAGATGTTCCCTGCAGCACCCCTGATTGGCTCCTTGTACTGCGCCTACCTACCCAACCCGGGGGGCCACCGCACAAGGAATTTTAGGAAACTGATGCCAAGAAAAATTCAAGGAACTATTCTAGTTACAGATTAAACATAAATCAAATATTTGTTTTTAGAAATATATTATTGCCTTAATTATTGTTGTTTTTATATTTGCCTGGAGTTCAGCTTTAAACCCATAGAGGTGACTCTACCTGTATCCTCTCCCTTTGTAAAAGTAAAAAGCAGACTGCAGTGATGAAAAACGGACCAAAATCTTAGTGATAGAAATGTGCCAAAACGGGATCTGAGCAGTGTATGGTGAGATTCGGCCGAGGAAAGGACGGCCATGGCTGCTCGGCTCCTGTATTTTTCATAGATTTAGAGTGTATAAAAAAAGCAAGGAATGGGAATATCCCCGAGTATCTCGGGGCGTACTTACTTAGCTGGTTGCCGAGACATAAACTGTACTTGTTGCTTGCACAGCCCTCGGCGGGTGAACCATCCCACCAATGGAACTGTCCATGTGCGAGGAATATTGAAGGATCCCCAACCAAAAGGCCTTGTTTAGGGTTGTAACTGACATAACTAGTTGCCAGTAAGGGACTCGGTACTGGTTCAAATTTCTCTTTGTCATCAGAGACATGCACATTAATAAGAACCATATGAGCTCTTTGAGAAAAAAAGTTTACGTGAAACTCTACTTTTGTGAAATAAAAAAAAATGATCTTCCTGTTATCTGTAAATATTGCATCGATTTTAGACAAATTCACCAATTTATTTATTTTTTATTGTAAATACATCTGTCTTCCTTTATTTAATTTTATATATATATTGTTTCTCTATATTTTTCTGTATATATATATATATATATACAGGGCTTTTTTTCTCAGAAAATAGGTGCAGGAATTCCCCCCTGCTGAGTCACTTCTTGGCCATGCCCCTACCCACCTCTGAGCAGCATCCCTTGGTTCCACCCCTTACCCACCTCTGAGCAGCATCCCTTGGTTCCATCCCCTACCCACCTCTGAGCAGCATCCCTTGGTTCCACCCCTTACCCACCTCTGAGCAGCATCCCTTGGTTCCATCCCCTACCCACCTCTGAGCAGCATCCCTTGGTTCCACCCCTTACCCACCTCTGAGCAGCATCCCTTGGTTCCATCTCCTACCCACCTCTTAGCAGCATCCCTTAGTTCCATCCCCTACCCACCTCTAAACAGCATCCCTTTGTTCCACCCCCTATACACCTCCCAGTATCACCCCTTTTTAATTATATATATATGTATATACACAGGGTTTTTTTCTCAGAAAATAGGTGCAGGAACTCCCCCCTTCTGCGTCACTTCTTGGTTTCACCCCTACCCACCTCTGAGCAGCATCCCTTGGTTCCATCTCCTACCCACCTCTGAGCAGCATCCCTTGGTTCCACTACCTACCCACCTCTGAGTAGCATCCCTTGGTTCCACCCCCTACCCACCTCTGAGTATGATCCCTTGGTTCCACCCCCTACCCACCTCTGAGCAGCATCCCTTGGTTCCACCCCCTACCCACCTCCCAGTATCGCCCCTTTTTAATTATATATATATGTATATACACAGGGCTTTTTTTTCTCAGAAAATAGGTGCAGGAACTCCCCCCTTCTGAGTCACTTCTTGGCCACGCCCCTACCCACCTCTGAGCAGCATCCCTTGGTTCCACCCCTACCCATCTCTGAGCAGCATCCCTTTGTTTCACCCCCTATACACCTCCCAGTATTGCCCTTTCTAATTATATATATATATATATATATATATATATATATACACAGGGCTTTTTTCTCAGAAAATTAGGTGCAGGAACTCCCCCCTTCTGAGTCACTTCTTGGTTTCATCCCTACCCATCTCTGAGCAGCATCCGTTGGTTCCACCCCCTACCCACCTCTGAGCAGCATCCCTTGGTTCCATCCCCTACCCACCTCTGAGCAGCATCCCTTTGTTCCACCCCCTACCCACCTCTGAGCAGCATCCCTTTGTTCCACCCCCTACCCACCTCTGAGCAGCATCCCTTGGTTCCATCCCCTCCCCACCTCTGAGCAGCATCCCTTTGTTTCACCCCCTACACACCTCCCAGTATCGCCCCGTTTTAATTATATATATATATGTATATACACAGGGCTTTTTTCTCAGAAAATAGGTGCAGGAACTCCCCCCTTCTGAGTCACTTCTTGGCCACGCCTCTACCCACCTCTGAGCAGCATCCCTTTGTTCCACCCCCTACCCACCTCTCAGTATCGCCCCTTTCTAATTATATATATATGTATATACACAGGGATTTTTTCTCAGAAAATAGGTGCAGGAACTCCCCCCTTCTGAGTCACTTCTTGGCCACGCCCCTACCCACCTCTGAGCAGCATCCCTTGGTTCCATCCCCTACCTATCTCTGAGCAGCATCCCTTGGTTCCACCCCCTACCCACCTCTGAGCAGCATCCCTTGGTTCCATCCCCTACCCACCTCTGAGCAGCATCCCTTTGTTCCACCCCCTACCCACCTCCCAGTATCGCCCCTTTTTAATTATATATATATGTATATACACAGGGCTTTTTTTTCTCAGAAAATAGGTGCAGGAACTCCCCCCTTCTGAGTCACTTCTTGGCCACGCCCCTACCCACCTCTGAGCAGCATCCCTTGGTTCCACCCCTACCTATCTCTGAGCAGCATCCCTTGGTTCCACCCCCTACCCACCTCTGAGCAGCATCCCTTGGTTCCATCCCCTACCCACCTCTGAGCAGCATCCCTTTGTTCCACCCCCTACACACCTCTCAGTATCGCCCCTTTCTAATTATATATATATGTATATACACAGGGATTTTTTCTCAGAAAATAGAGTCACTTCTTGGCCACGCCCCTACCCACCTCTGAGCAGCATCCCTTGGTTCCACCCCTACCCATCTCTGAGCAGATATATATATATGTATATACACAGGGCTTTTTTTTCTCAGAAAATAGGTGCAGGAACTCCCCCCTTCTGAGTCACTTCTTGGCCACGCCCCTACCCACCTCTGAGCAGCATCCGTTACCCACCTTCTGAGTCACTTCTTGGCCACGCCCCTACCCACCTCTGAGCAGCATCCCTTGGTTCCACCCCTACCTATCTCTGAGCAGCATCCCTTGGTTCCACCCCCTACCCACCTCTGAGCAGCATCCCTTGGTTCCATCCCCTACCCACCTCTGAGCAGCATCCCTTGGTTCCACCCCCTAGACACCTCCCCTTTTTAATTATATATATATTTATCAGAAAATAGGTGCAGGAACTCCCTACCTCTGAGTCACTTCTTGGCCACGCCCCCTACCCACCTCTGAGCAGCATCCCTTTGTTTTCTTTTCTTTCTTTTTTTTCCCTTTCTTTTATTTGATTTTTTTTTTTTTTTCAAATATTTTATTAAAGTATAACAATGTACAAGTCCTATTACACTTCCCAGGTAGACAAAGAAACGCATAACAAAGAGATTCAAAGTAAATGGCATCAACAAATCGTTCGTTATAGAGCGCAAAAGAAATCGATCACAATAGGGTTTTATGTATTTCATTTTTTTTAAACAAAAGTGGAGTTTCCTTTAAAAAAAAGGTGCAAAAACATACCTAGTCAGGTCCGAAAATAAATGAGACCATATCATGAACATGGAGCTTCTATTTCTCTGCTCATATCAATCATGGGGGGCGAGTCCAGAAATAAAACTTGTGCTAGTATTAAAGTTCTTTATCTAGACCGTGCCTTTTGTTTTGATCGGGGTTCTTCTTTAACACAATCGCGGTTCTCAGAGCCATACACAGTCCAGTAGCAGATCGCATAGCCTGGATGGAGTTCAGAGAGAATGTACATTAGGGAGCGGGGGCCGCCCCCCCTCTCCTTGGGACTGAATCGCATGTAGTTCAGCAGAGACATGATTGTAATTCTGTGGGTTCTTCTTTTTGTAGGAAAATCATTTTCAGTTTCTTTTCATTTGTGCAGTTATTAAAACGAGAGAATTTTTTTTTCTTATGTTTCTTGTAAAATTGTACAATTAAAGCGCCAGATTTGACAATAAAATAATGTAAAATTGAATTTTTCTTGTGTTGTTTTCCGATTTATACGGCTTGACACATCTAAGCAGTGAGAAGTGTTATGCCAACCTATAGCTGGAGAAATCTGTGGTTGCATAAGCATGCGCATGCATGGGTCATCCATTGTATACAGGTCTAAGCTATGGAACGGGACGGGGCAGCCTGAAACCTCCTGGCATCTCAATCTGAAGGTAAGATCTGAACACTCCTCGGGCTAGATTCAGGTAGGGGCGCGCATAGTTACGGCGGCGCAGCATATCGTATTTACGCTACGCCGCCGTAAGTTAGAGAGGCAAGTGCTGTATTCACAAAGCACTTGCCTTCTAAGTTACGGCGGCGTATCGTAAATGGGGCCGGCCTAAGCGCGCGGAATTCAAATGTGGATGAGGGGGCGTGTTTTATGTTAATGTATGATGACCTGACGTGATTGACGTTTTTTACGAACGGCGCATGCGCCGTCCGTGTACATATCCCAGTGTGCATTGCTCCCAAGTTTGGTTTTGACGTGAACGTAAATTACGTCCAGCCCTATTCGCGAACGACTTACGCAAACGACGTAAAAAATTAAAAATTCGAAGTGGGAACGACGTCCATACTTAACATTGGCTGCGCCTCCTAATAGCAGGAGTAACCTTACGCCGAAAAAGCCTAACGTAAACGACTTAACTAAATTGCGCCGGGCGTACGTACGTTTGTGAATCGGCGTATCTAGATCATTTGCATATTCTACGCCGAAAACAACGGAAGCGCCCCCAGCTGCCAGCGTAAAATTGCACACAATTATACGCCGCTGTATTCAAGTTACGTCGGCGGAGGAAGCCTATTTTTTTAACGTATTTGCCTTTGAGAATCGGCGTAAAGATACGACGGCGCAGATTTGAAATTACGGCGGCGTATCTGTAGATACGCTGCCGTATCTGCTTGCTGAATCTAGCCCCTTATCTACTGCAGGAAGACACTTACTATAACCTTATTGTCATTTTTGAATATAGATCTGATTTAAAGTGAACCTGTTATAAGATATAGGGTGAAGGGGGCTGGCAGGGAAGGGGTTAATACTAGGGGGCAATCAAGGGGTTAAATACGTGTTCCCTCTGCATGTTCTAACTGTGTGGGGATGTGAGTGACTAGGAGAGAAGCCCATCGTTTAAACGATAGGACTCCTCTCCTCTGACAGCACAGAGATTTGTGTGTTTACACACACACAAATCCCCGTGCCGGCGCTCGTGCACGTGATCGTGCGTGGCTGGCAGGGATCGTGCCCGCCGGCTACACGCATTGGGTCCCCTGCCGTGCAGGCATCACGCGCGCCCTCTGGTGTTAGAAAACAGGTAGGACGTACCTGTACGGGATTTCGCCCACCAGTGCCATTGTGCCGCAGTATATCTGCGTGACACAGTCGGCAACTGGTTAAAGGCGACCATAGATGGATGGAATCTCAGTTGATTCAGCAGGGACTGGCTGAGATACAATCCATCTTTGGGCTGGCTGGTTGTACTAAAGTCGATTCATCGATGGTTGTAAGGGCTCGTTTTTTTTTTTTACCACTTGAGACCCACGCTGTAGACGAAAGACGTCCACAGTGCGGCTCTCAACTGCCGGGTGGACATCCTTTTATTTGCATTCCCCGCGCGCGCCGCTGGGGGCGCCCAGCGGGGAAAAACTGTGCCGGGCGCCTCGCTGAGTTGCCAATGCGCGTGCCTAGCGGCCGCGATGTCCGCCAGGTACCTGCGATCGGCAGTGACAGAGCAGGGACGTGGAGCTCTGTGTGTAAACACAGAGCTCCACGTCCTGTCAGGGAGAGAGGAGACCGATGCTGTGTCCCCTGTACATAGGGACACAGATCGGTCACCTCCCCCAGTCAGTCCCCCTCCACACACAGTAAGAATCACTCCCAGGGAATACATTTAACCCCTTCCTCGCCCCCTAGTGTTAACCCCTTCCCTGCCAGTCACATTTACACAGTAATCAGTGCATTACTATAGCACTGTTCGCTGTGTAAATGTGAATGGTTCCAAAATAGTGTCAAAAGTGTTCGATGTGTCCGCCGCAATATCGCAGGCCTGACAAAAATCGCAGATCGCCGCCATTACTAGTAAACATTTTTTAAAAATTCATAAATCTATCCCCTATTTTGTAGGCGCTATAACTTTTGCGCAAACCAATCAATAAATGCTTATTGCGATTTTTTTTTTTTTTTACCAAAAATATGTAGAACACGTATCGGCCTAAACTGAGGAAACAAATTGTTAAAAAAAAAATGGGATATTATTATAACAAAAAGTAAAAAATATTGTGGTTTTTTTTTCAAAATTTTCTGTTATTTTTGTTTATAGCGCAAAAAATAAAAAACGCAGAGATGATCAAATACCACCAAAAGAAAGCTCTATTTGTGGGAAAAAAATTATAAAAATATAATTTGAGTACAGTGTTGTATGACTGCGCAATTGTCATTCAAAATGCGTCAGCGCTGAAAATTGGTCTGGGCAGGAAGGGGATTTAAGTGCCCAGTAAGGAAGTGGTTAAAGGTGTAAATTTAATTGTGCACAAACAACAAGTACACACAAACATAAATACTGATAGTGGAGCAAACAGTGCTCAATCAGCAATAGGTTGCATCTACAATATATCCAGTCAACATACATATCTCAACTTAGAAGTTCCGACTTTACAACCGTAGCTCAAGTAAGAAAAGATAAAACAAACATACAGGATCCTGATATTCGGTTCAAAAAAAGGAAAAATAAAGAAGGATGCGGTCTGAATTTGCATTCCTATCCTATGAATTAAAGTGATTGTAAACCCGTTACAACCACTTTTACCTACAGGTGAGCCTAGATTAAGTCTTACCTGTAGGTGCTCAAAATATCTCCCAAACCTCCACGGTTTAGGAGATATTTATAAATGAGACGGGCGCCATAGACAACGGCGCAGGCGCACTTTAGACTCCTTTAGAAACGGCGAGCATGCCTTTTCTAAAGGAGAATGTGCCCTGACTGGCAGCTCCCGCGCGAGTGCCCCCTACGTATGGCTGCATTCAATGGGGGCACACGTGCGGGCACGCTCCCGAGTCCTGCTGCTGCGTCCATTGACACAGACAACAGGACTACCGGTGTTCGGCAGTGGCTGGGCCGGAAATCCTTTCCGAAACTTGACCAACCCCTGACTTGGCACCCTTCGACTTGTGGCTGTTTGTAAATTAAAAGCACACCGATGTGATGACATTCAGGACATCCAGCGCGCCTCGCAACGATACTGCGCTGCGTTCTGTAGGTACCGTATATACTTGAGTATAAGCCGAGTTTTTCAGCACATTTTTTTGTGCTGAAAATGCCCCCCTCGGCTTTTACTTAAGTCACCTTTTTGCACCTAATCTCCCAGATTTTGGGGACCCGGTACCGGCCGGTCGTAGGTCCCATGGACCCCAATCTTGGCACACATGTAGCCCCACTTTTCTTCTATAAGTGTGCAAAGTTTGTTGGCCGGGGAGCACTGATTTTTCAAACTGGGCACCCCTTCCATAGAGTCCCATGTTAAATGGTAATTTCTCTGGTGACTTTGGGGACACGGTAACAGCCAGTCGTAGGTCCCATGGACCCGAAATGTGGCACACATGTAGCCCCACTCTTCCTCTATAAGTGTGCAAAGTTTGTTGTCTAGGGGAGCACCGATTTTTCAAACTGGGCACCCCTTCCATAGACTCCAATGTTAAATGGTAATTTCTCTGGTGACTTTGGGGATACGGTACCGGCCAGTCTTGGGTCCCATGGACCTGAATCGTGGCACACATGTAGCCCCATTTCTCCTCTACAAGTGTGAAAAGTTTGTTATCTAGAAGACCTTCGACCGGGAAGCACCGATTTTTCAAAGCCGGGCACCCCTTCTATAGACTCCCATGTTAAATGGTAATTTCTCTGGTGAATTTGGGGACCCGGTACCGGCTGGTCGTAGGTCTCCTGGACCCGGAACTTGGCACACATGTAGCCCCATTTCTACTCTACAAGTGTGCAAAGTTTTTTGTCTGGAAGACCTACGACCGAGGAGCACCGATTTTTCAAATCCAGGCACCTCTTTCATAGACTCCCATGTTAAACGTCAGTCTAGTCATGGGCACAGTGAGGCATGGGCACAGTGAGGCATGGGCACAGTGAGGCATGCACATCGACACAGTGAGGCACAGAGAGACATGCAGATGGACACCCTAGGCTTATACTCGAGTCAATACGTTTTTTCCCATTTTTTTTGTGGTGAAATTAGGTGCCTCGGCTTATATTCGGGTCGGCTTATACTTGAGTATATATACGGTATATTACTTGCTTCTATTGCTTTATGTTTTGTTAGCCTTAGAAGTTTATAAGTTGCATCACGGGTTACACTTTATTTGTTGTGTGCGTACAGCCTGCCCACAGATCATACATTACCATAGCTAATAAGAACAAGAGCAGTGAACCTGAAATGTTTATGTTCCTTCTGCAGTATGGACTTTATCTTTAAATCCCTATATAGAGTGACATACTGGGGCAGAGGGCTTAACAAAATATTAACAACTTTCCATCAGAGAAACAAGATCACTCAACATTATAACTCCAGTCTCCAGAGATGTCCAGGCCTCTCCATCAAAGACCAATGATGATCCCCGAGAGTAGCCGGGCACAGGGCTTAAAAACTTGCGGGAATGCAGAGACACCCCCCCCCCACGGGAGATGGACAGGAGTGCAGAAATTCCCCCACCCCCCCCCCCCCCAGCGGAGATCAGAGGCCTCCTTACCTTAGGAAGGAGGCAGATCAGGCAGACATGGATCCGGGCTGCAGCTCCTCTCTCCTCCAGGCCAAACAGGAAGTGGGTCCTGACTGAGACCTGATTGGCTGGGAGTCCTAAAACTCCCAGGCCAATCGGGTCTCAGGAATGGCTTCCTGACTGGCCGGGAGGAGAACCAGGAAGACAATAGTGAATATTAATTTGCTATTGTCACACAACTGGGTGGGCTCAGGGCGCAGTGCTCTGCGCCCCGAGCCCGCCCTTTTTTTGAAGCCAATTAGAGCTCAGGCGGTGCTCGGAACAGAAGTGGGAAGCGGGTACCTGACAAAATCGGGTATCTTACTCCTCAAAAGTGCCAGTTGTTCAAGAGGAGCTGGGAACAAGTCCTTAAAGCGGAACTTCAGCTTTTGGGAGGAGCTCCGTTATAACAAAAACAATCTTTGAGTATTGATACACTTTAAATCACTTTTTAAAATCTCCCCTTAACAAGTCATTGGAACCTTGCATATAGCCCAGCCTAAAACAAAGACATTCGCGGACATTAAGGCCTGGGTCACACCTATGCAGGTTGCAGTTTGAATATTGCAGGTGCATTTTGCGTTTTTCAATACACTCTTTTCATCCATTGAAGTCTATGGAAACAAAAAACAGAAAAAAGTCCCTGGCCCTTTCCATAAAATGTACAGATGTGAACTACGGGCCAGATTTACAGAAAAAGTACGCCGTGTATCTGCTGATACTCCGGCGTACTTTCAAATTTGCCGCGTCGTATCTTTATTTGTAATTCACAAACAAAGATACGACGGCTTTTGGCTAAGATCTGACAAGCGTACGCCTTCGGATCTTAGGCTGCAATACTTCGGCCCACGCTGGGTGGAGTTTGCGTCGTTTTCCCGCGTCGGGTATACAAATTAGCTGTTAACGGCGATCCACGAAGGTACGCGCGTTCGTCGCATTCTCTTACGTCGTCGCTAGTCGGTTTTTCCCGTCGCAAACTTACGCCTGCTATTTCATGGCTTAGATTTAGACCAGCCATGTTAAAGTATGGCCGTCGTTCCCGCGTCGAATTTAATTTTTTTTTGCGTAAGACGTCTGGGAATACGAAAGGACGTAACGCACGTCACCATTCAAAAAACACGTTGGGGCGCCGTAATTTCGCGCAAAGCACGGCAGGAAATTTCCTAACGGAGCATGCGCAGAACGTTCAGCGCGGGAACGCGCCTAATTTAAATGGTACACGTCCCATTTGAATTAGACGGGCTTGCGCCGGACGGCTTTACGCTACGCCGCCGCAAGTTTACACGCAAGTGCTTTGTGAATCAAGCACTTACGATGAAAACTTGCGGCGGAGGAACGTAAAGGGGATACGTTACGCCGCCGTAATTGTTCGTGAATCTGGCCCTACATCTTTACGAAGTCATGTTAAATTAACTTAAATGAAAAACTGAAAATGCACGTAAAAAAATGCATAGGTGTGAACCAGGCTATAGCGCGGTGTGCAGCTGAGACTCCACCGCCTCCATAGACTCACCAACCAAACTGCAATTGTCTGCAGATCTATAGGAGGGACGAAAACAAACGACCTTTACTGGAAATGGCCTTTGCTAGACTAGTTGAAGATCCTGTGTTCTCTCCATGGATGAGTTCCCCAGGAGTCAGCAGCTGATACACTTTAGTAACATATTACATAGAAGTCCCGGGTCCTCCCCATTATATAAGGAGAGATAGGTAAAGGCAACGCCGCCAGCTGGAATATAGACAAGGAGACGCCAATGCCACATAACAGGTGAGTCTGGTGTTGGGGGACAGTGGGCACAAGTCACTAAAGGTTATTGCATGCGTTATTATTATTATACAGGATTTATATAGCGCCAACAGTTTGCGCAGCGCTTTACATCAGGGAAGACAGTACAGTCACAATACAAATCAATACAGGAGGGATCAGAGGGCCCTGCTCGTTAGAGCTTACAATCTAGATGTTATGACGGTCACGTGACCACTTAACGCATGCGATAATGAAAATATCAATTCACTATTGCTCGTTATGCGGTGTTTAGCGTAAACACTAAATGGCATAATGTGTTAGTATGCATCTGGTGGGCAGTCATGTTGGGACAGAAAGGGGCCGTCCCCAAACCGTTCCCACAAAGTTGAGAGCCTGAAATTGTCCAAAATGTCTTGGTATGCCGACGCCTTAAGAGTTCCCTTCACTGGAACTAAGGGGCCAACCCCTGAAAAACAACCCCCCACCATAATCCACCATCTACCAAATGATTTGGACCAGCGCACCAAGCAAGGTCCATAAATGGATGAGCGAGTTTGAGGCGGAGGAACTTGACTAGTCCTGACCTCAACCCGATAGAACACCTTTGGGATGAATTACAGTGGAGACTGTGGGGTAGATTCACATAGATTAGCGGATCTTTAGATCCGCGTAATCTATCTGATTTACGATCCGCCGGCGCAATTTTGCGAGGCTAGTGCAGTATTCAGAAAGCACTTACCTCCAAACTTGCGCCGGCGGATCGTAACTCCCCCGGCGGAATTCAAATTCCGCGGCTAGGGGGAGTGTACAATTTAAATCCGGCGTGTCCCCGTGGCGAAATTTCCCAGTGCGCATGCTCCAAATGACGTCACTAGGACGTCATTGTTTTCGGCGTGAACGTAAATTACGGCCATCCGTATTCGCGACCGACTTGCGCAAACGACGTAAAAATTCAAAACTCGGCGCGTGAACGACGGCCATACTTAACATTAGCTACCACTCATATAGCAGGGGTAACTATCCGTCGGAAAAAGCAGAACGCAAACGACGTAAAAAAAAAGCGACGGGCAGGCGTTCGTTTCTGAATCGGCGTATCTCCTCATTTGCATATTCGTCACGAGTAAAACACGAAACGCCACCTAGCGGCCAGCGGAAGATTGCAGCCTAAGATCCGACGGTGTAAGTCACTTACACCAGTCGGATCTAAGGGAGATCTATGCGTAACTGTTTCTGTGAATCAGTCGCATAGATCCGACCGTCGGATCTCAGAGATACGACGGCGTATCAGGAGATACGCCGTCGTATCTCTTTGTGAATCTACCCCCGTGAGCCAGGTCTTCTCATCCAACATCAGTGCCTGACCTCACAAATGCGCTTCTGGAAGAATGGTCAAACATTCCCATAGACACTCCTAAACCGTGGTGTTATCTTTCATAACATATATAATGTTTGGGGGTATTATGTAATCTTCAGGGTCAATGGAATAGCTCTGGCAGCATTGGATGCAAACGTCTTTATTGTATTAAAACTGAGTACCGTATATACTCGAGTATAAGCCGACCTGAAAATAAGCCGAGGCACCTAATTTTACCACAAAAAACTGGGAAAACGTATTTACTATCGAGTATAAGCCTAGGGTGTCCATCTGCATGCCTCACTGTGTCCATTTGCATGCCTCACTGTGCCTCATTGCGCCCATGACTCACTGTGCCCATGCCTCTCTGTGCCTCATTGTGCCCATGCCTCACTGTGCCCATGACTAGACTTACGTTTAACATGGGAGTCTATGGAAGGGGTGCCCGGCTTTGAAAAATCGGTGCTCCCCGGCGGTAAGTCCTCCGGACAACAAACTTTGCACACTTGTAGAGGAAGAGTGGGGCTACATGTGTGCCAAGGCCGGTACCGGGTCCCCAAAGTCCGGGAGATCAGGCACAAAAAGGTGACTCGAGTATAAGTCGAGGGGGACATTTTCAGCACAAAATAATGTGCTGAAAAACTCGGCTTATACTCGAGTATATACTCAGGGCCGATCCGCCCTATAGGCTCACTATGCAAGCCGCTTAGGGCCCCGCAGAGGTGCGGAGGGCCCCCCAAATTACTAGAGGCCCTGCCTGGTGAGAAGTCATTTTTCGGCCCCTTGCCCCGCTTCTCAACTCGCTGGCTGCATGGGAGAAGAGGTCAGAAGTCAGCACACCCCGCTTCTCACTTTAATGTAAGATGTAATTTCCGACAGCAGAATCCCCCCCCCCCCCCCCGCTTCTCTACTTTAATCTTTAATGTGACATGCCACTGTCGGCAGCGCCCCCCCCCCCCCCCCCCGCGCTTCTCAACTTTAATGTGACATGTCATTATGCTTAGGGCCCCAGGGAGGTCAGGATCGGCACTGTATACACTGTTCATACAAAAGATCACCAATAATAGTGCGTACTCCTAGGGACACTGTAAACGCTTTTTGGTATGAAATGCGTCAGGAAATTTGTTTCCTGTGTGTACTTTGTTTTGATACAATAAAGAAATTTGCTTCCAATTCTGTATTGTGCCACCATCCATTGTTCAGCTGAAACATATTCCTTCGTGGCATATTATGTGTGCACCTGGCTGTGGATTGCGGGCAAGCCTGGACCGACCCAGGTCGGTATTATTGCTTTGCACAAGGAAATGTTTAAATTCTGGGAGAACATCAATCTTGATGCAGACAGTGTCCTTGTTAGGAAAAATATAATAAGGGGTTTTGTGATATAACAGCTGCTAAGGATGCCAAGGGGCGCTTGGTAGGAAGTCACATGTGGAAATTTACTATAGACAGGTTGGCCCCCGATCTGGGAAAAATGCTCTTCTTGCTACCGGCTACCAGAAATGATCACATTATCTAATATTGCCCGAGGCCAGCAGCTGGCACATTGCGAAAACCTCCCCGTGAATGAGGCATTATCTACAAACTGGTGCAACCTGTGCAGAAAATAAATGACCAGAAATTTACTGAGTCCTGTTTAAAGTAAAACATAACAGGATGACATTTAGTTTCATAATAAATATATAATAGAAAGAGAGAATATATATATATATATATATATATATATATATATATATATAGAGAGAGAGAGAGAGAGAGAGAGAGAGAGAGAGAGAGAGAATATATATATATATATATATATATATATTTACAAGCTATATGTGTAGCATGAGAGTTAAAGCGGAGGTTCACCCAAAAAACAAGTATCTTAGGCTAGGTTCACATCACGATTTTTACATCCGATAATCGGACCGTTAAATCGGATGGAATCGTATATGACAAAATCGTATGTAATCGTATGTCAAAAAAAAAATCGGATCCTGATTTTAAATAATGTCTGGAAATGGCCAAAAAAGAAGATTCTTGAAGTTTCTAGCTCGTTCCAGTGTCTAGTGCGCATGCATAATAAAAAATCGGGTACGATTTATCGCATAAAAACGCACAGTCATCCGATTTATTACGATTTAGATTGACCACAATATAAAAAAAATCGGACACGATTTTAATACGATTTCAAATCAGGACCAAAAATCGTGGTCAAACACGATTTTTGATGCGTTTTTAAATCGTATCAAATCTGATGCGGATCAAATCGGATGCACTTGGGGACCTACATTAATGAATGGAAGTGAATGGATACGTTTTGCCATACAGATTTGTACGATTTCAAACCTAAGAATCGTGAGAACAAGTAGGATGATAAAATCGTGGTGTGAATGCACCCTAACATTACATTCAATATACCTCAAACATGTACAGTATGCCGTTTCTTTTTTTTTTGGGGGGGGTGTACATACGGTATTATCTGTATTTTCCTCCCGGCTTCCGGGTACTTGCTCCCGCGGGAGTGGGCGTTCCTGTGCAGTGCCGCAATGTCATCTGGGACTTCGCCCATATGATTGACGTGCCTGAAAAAAAAACTCCCCCCAGCGGATAAGGCGCGTCACGACTTTCCGAAAGTAGCCGAACCGCGAGTCAGCTCTATACGGCGCCTGCGCATCGACTAGGAGCCGTGTAGAGCTGACTGCGCAGGCACCGTCTAGAGCCGACTCGCGGTTCGGCTACTTTCGGAAAGTGGTCGTTGAAATACTTGTTTTTTGGGTGAACCTCCGCTATAAGGCAGTGCTGGAGAATAATGGTGGCCACACAAAATATTGACACTTTGGGCCCAATTTGTACATTTTCACTTAGGGGTGTACTCACTTTTGTTGCCAGATGGATTTTTTTACACAAAATCCATCCCTCCCCCCCCCCTATCAGAACAAAGATCGGCCTTGTTTTTGCAGCAGTACCCCCGTAGGGGCTGCTGGTGATTGTGGTCCGTCTCCTACCCTGCACAGTCAGGCACATAAATTTCCAGTCACGCTTCCGTCAAGAAACAGTCCTTGTACTTTGTTTTGTTTTATTAGAGGAATAGAACTTGGATGGGGATAGGGTGCATATGGGATGCCCACTTGAATGGAGATAGAAAATGTAGGGACTAAACTATATACACCCAGTGCCGGCCCAAGACATTGTGCTGCCTGGTACCAAGAATGAAATGCTGCCCCCCCCGAAAAAAAATGACGCCCACCAAAATGCCCACACATCCATTATTTTATATCATAATAACTAAAGTGGACCTATCATGGCTCTATACATGTATATAGGAGTATAAAAAGGACCGGTTATGGCTCTATTCATGCAATTAACCCCACATGGAGCGGAGAGCGTAACGGGAGGAGCGGTCGGGTGGCAATTAGCCCCACAGCGGAGTGGAGAGCGGAGCTGGCGGAATGGGATGGCGATGGCGTGCAGGCGACAATTTGCTGCCCCCCTGAAAGTGCTGCCTGGTACAATGGTACCATCGGGTCCCATGGTAGGGCCGGCCCTGTATACACCTCTGGTATATTAATGACAACATTTCACAATTTCTGCTAGGGTATGCAAATTTTTGAGCACAATTGTATATCATTCATGGAGCTGTGTTTAGCCTTCTCCTAAACATCAACAATTGATGAGCGGCGTGTGGTGTGTCTGGAGAGGAGGAAGCAGGGAGTGTGGCAGAACAAGCTGGAGTGTGTAAATATGTCACAATCTTCACACTATAAGAAGCCATGATCACCCTGAGTGGGGAGGGTTGTAGGAGCAGTGACCACTGTGAAGGAGATAGTAAGTAGTGATCACTGCTGCCAATTGATGAAGGATCGCTGTCCAGTGGTGGCCCATGCATTGTGGGCACACGGGCACCGCCCCCCCCCCCAACACCTCCATCACCCTCCTTATCCATGTGCCTGGCCCCTTTCAGGACGCCGGACACATGAATTACTATGGTGGTGATAGGCGGGGGTGTGTATTTTGAAGCATGTGATTAGATTGGGAGGCTTTTATAGGCTTCAAAATAGGGTGGGCTTGGGGCACAGAGCACTGCGTCCCTATCCCACCCTATTGTGTGACGAACGCAAATGAATTTTGGCCACACTACAGTTCCTCCCTGCCAATCAGGAGGCAGGTCTATGAGACCTGTTTCTCGATTGGCCAAAGCGCCAGGCGACCCTATTGGACGCCGAACGCTTTGGCTGAAGAGGAAACACACAGGGGGGGAAGCCTGGGGAGCAGACACCGGAGCCGCCACTGCCTGCACTGGAGGAGAGGAGGACAGCCCTGCCACTGCAGGAGAGGAGGAGGACAGCCCCGCCATGCAGGAGAGGAGGAGAGCCCCAACACACAGTGGGTAAGTGACGCCGGACCACCTGTGAGTTGTCCGGCTGATGGTCAGTGCCGCGGGTGGTCCAGCAAGTCTGCTGTGGTCAGTGCGGTGGGTCGTCAGGCGGGTGGTCGTATGGGGGTTTGTGCATGTTTGCCGCCCCCTCCAAAAGGAGAACCCACCAGGTGTCTGCTGTGTGGGATTGAAGGCTGAAGGAGGCATTGAAAAGGATCAGAACGCTAATTGTTACTTTGCTACAGTGCCACATTGGTTGCTTTCCCTTATATGCCATTCCACTATCCCATCCACTTCTGCCATTCCACAATCCCATCCACTTCTGTCATTCCACTATCCCATCCACTTCTGTCATTCCACTATCCCATCCACTTCTGCCATTTCACTATCCCATCCACTTCTGCCATTCCACTATCCCATCCACTTCTGTCATTCCACTATCCCATCCACTTCTGTCATTCCACTATCCCATCCACTTCTGTCATTCCACTATCCCATCCACTTCTGTCATTCCACTATCCCATCCACTTCTGTCATTCCACTATCCCATCCACTTCTGTCATTCCACTATCCCATCCACTTCTGCCATTCCACTATCCCATCCACTTCTGCCATTCCACTATCCCATCCACTTCTGCCATTCCACTATCCCATCCAGTGCTGCCATTCCACTATCCCATCCACTTCTGCCATTCCACTATCCCATCCACTTCTGTCATTCCACTATCCCATCCACTTCTGCCATTCCACTATCCCATCCACTTCTGTCATTCCACTATCCCATCCACTGCTGCCATTCCACTATCCCATCCACTGCTGCCATTCCACTATCCCATCCACTTCTGTCATTCCACTATCCCATCCACTGCTGCCATTCCACTATCCCATCCACTTCTGTCATTCCACTATCCCATCCACTTCTGCCATTTCACTATCCCATCCACTTCTGCCATTCCACTATCCCATCCACTTCTGTCATTCCACTATCCCATCCACTTCTGCCATTCCACTATCCCATCCACTTCTGCCATTCCACTATCCCATCCACTGCTGCCATTCCACTATCCCATCCACTGCTGCCATTCCACTATCCCATCCACTGCTGCCATTCCACTATCCCATCCACTTCTGCCATTCCACTATCCCATCCACTTCTGCCATTCCACTATCCCATCCACTTCTGCCATTCCACTATCCCATCCACTTCTGTCATTCCACTATCCCATCCACTTCTGCCATTCCACTATCCCATCCACTGCTGCCATTCCACTATCCCATCCACTGCTGCCATTCCACTATCCCATCCACTGCTGCCATTCCACTATCCCATCCACTTCTCCCATTCCACTATCCCATCCACTGCTGCCATTCCACTATCCCATCCACTTCTGTCATTCCACTATCCCATCAATTTCTGTCATTCCACTATCCCATCCACTGCTGCCATTCCACTATCCCATCCACTTCTGCCATTCCACTATCCCATCCACTGCTGCCATTCCACTATCCCATCCACTTCTGCCATTCCACTATCCCATCCACTTCTGTCATTCCACTATCCCATCCACTTCTGTCATTCCACTATCCCATCCACTTCTGTCATTCCACTATCCCATCCACTTCTGTCATTCCACTATCCCATCCACTTCTGTCATTCCACTATCCCATCCACTTCTGTCATTCCACTATCCCCTCCACTTCTGTCATTCCACTATCCCATCCACTTCTGTCATTCCACTATCCCATCCACTTCTGTCATTCCACTATCCCATCCACTTCTGCCATTCCACTATCCCATCCACTTCTGTCATTCCACTATCCCATCCACTTCTGCCATTCCACTATCCCATCCACTTCTGCCATTCCACTATCCCATCCACTTCTGCCATTCCACTATCCCATCCACTTCTGTTATTCCACTATCCCATCCACTATCCCATCCACTTCTGTCATTCCACTATCCCATCCACTTCTGCCATTCCACTATCCCACCCACTTCTGCCATTGCACTATTCCATCCACTTCTGTCATTCCACTATCCCATCCACTATCCCATCCACTTCTGTCATTCCACTATCCCCTCCACTGCTGCTATTCCACTATCCCATCCACTTCTGCCATTCCACTATCCCATCCACTTCTGTCATTCCACTATCCCATCCACTTCTGCCATTCCACTATCCCATCCACTTCTGTCATTCCACTATCCCATCCACTTCTGTCATTCCACTATCCCATCCACTATCCCATCCACTTCTGTCATTCCACTATCCCCTCCACTGCTGCTATTCCACTATCCCATCCACTTCTGTCATTCCACTATCCCCTCCACTTCTGCCATTCCACTATCCCATCCACTTCTGCCATTCCACTATCCCATCCACTTCTGTCATTCCACTATCCCATCCACTTCTGCCATTCCACTATCCCATCCACTTCTGCCATTCCACTATCCCATCCACTTCTGCCATTCCACTATCCCATCCACTTCTGTCATTCCACTATCCCATCCACTTCTGTCATTCCACTATCCCATCCACTTCTGCCATTCCACTATCCCATCCACTTCTGCCATTCCACTATCCCATCCACTTCTGCCATTCCACTATCCCATCCACTTCTGCCATTTCACTATCCCATCCACTTCTGTCATTCCACTATCCCATCCACTTCTGCCATTCCACTATCCCATCCACTTCTGTCATTCCACTATCCCATTCACTTTTGTCATTCCACTATCCCATCCACTTCTGTCATTCCACTATCCCATCCACTTCTGTCATTCCACTATCCCATCCACTTCTGTCATTCCACTATCCCATCTGGGTCAGTCAGACCATCTTTCTTTATTCCTTATTCCAGCATATATTCCTATTCCTCGGGCAGAAAATAGTCCCTGAGTGGAAAATACCGGTAAGCAGAATTTGGCCAGAGGGCCCCCTCTCTCTCTCTCTCTCTCTCTCTCTCTCTCTCTCTCTCTCTCGGCTACAGGATTATTTAGAAAGAACAAATTGGGAGACATTTGAGCAACAGGATTTAGATCTGTATACAGAAACAGTTCTGGACTATATAAAAACCTGTGTGGATAATGGTACTGAGGATAAACGCATTCGGGTCTTTTCAAATCAGAAACCCTGGATGACTAAGGAAGTAAGGAGCCTTCTTAGAGAACGGAATAGAGCCTCCCGCGGCTTCCAATACCATCTCTACGCTAATGACACTCCAATCTATTTCTCTAACCCTCAGCTCACTCCATCTGTCGCCTCACGTATCACTAATTTACTATCAGATATATCAGTCTGGATGTCACACCACTTCCTCAAACTCAATCTATCCAAAACTGAACTTATAATACTTCCTCCCCCACGTGCCCCTTCCCCTGATCTCTCTGTCAAAATCGATGGCACAACTATCAGCCCATCCCCCGCATGCCAAGGTTCTAGGTGTAGTCCTGGACTCTGAACTCTCCTTTAAGCACCATGTCCAATCACTGTCCAAATCTTGTCGTCTCAACCTCCGCAACATCTCCAAAATACGCCCCTTTCTTACCAATGACAACAAAGCTCTTAATTCACTCCATGGTCATCTCTCACCTCGATTACTGCAACTCCCTCCTCACTGGATTACCTTTACATAGACTATCCCCCCTTCAATCCATCATGAATGTTGCTGCCAGACTCATCCACCTTACCAACCGCTTTGTGTCTGCTACTTGTCTCTGTCAATCCCTCCATTGGCTTCCGCTCACCCAACAAATTAAATTCAAAATACTAACAATTTACCAAGCCATCCACAACTCTTCCCCCAGCTACATCACTAGCCTAGTTCCTAAATACCTACGCATTCTCTTCATTACTCGCAAGACCTCCTGCTCTCTAGCGCCCTCGTCACCTCCTCCCATGCTGGCCTCCAGGACTTTTGCAGAGCCTCTCCAATCCTATGGAATGCCTTACCCCAATCTGTCCGTCTATCTCCTTCTCTATTAGCTTTTAGACAATCTATGAAAACCCTTCTCTTCAGAGAGGCCTGTCCTACCCACACCTAGGGTTGCCATCTGTCCAGGATTCACCCGGACAGTTCGGGTTTGGAATCATGTGTCCAGGTTTCAGACAGCCTGAAACCCGGACACATTAGACTGGACAATGGCTTCCCAGCAGGGTTGCTGGCTGAAGTTGTCTAAGCTGAGAGTGTCTGTTACACTCAATTTCACACTGCCCAAAACCAATGCTATAACAATCACCCCCCACCCCCCCAAACACACCTTACTCCACTGTGTCTGCCCACACACCAATCCCCAGTGCGGTGCCTCAGAAAAGGAATGTTGGGGCTGGAAATTTGAAGTCCAGCAGCCTCAGATACATCTGGATGAAAGGTGCTGACTGCCAAGGGGTAAGTGAACTCACCATCCATCCCCACTCTGTGACTGAAGTCTCCCCCCTTCTCTCTCCTGCCTCTAAATGAGTACACTAAGATAAATCAGGGTTCTCAGAGCACCCCTTACACCAGAGTTTCCCTTTACACCAAAGGCCACAATGTTTCCCCTAACATCAGAGTCCTCTCTGTACAGAGATCCTCCTTAAATCAGGGTTCCCAGAGCATCTCTTAGGTTATAGGCCCCAGAGTTCTACCTTACATCAGAGTCCCCCCTTACAGTGTAGGGGAGCTCTGTGGATTCAGATGTAAAGGGGGACTTTTGTTATTAACTTCATATGATTAGAAATGTTATTTAATAGGAAAATATATGTATAGTTTATACTATTTAAAAAAAATTGCCATGCTGCGCTAAAGTGTTCGGGTTTGACTTGAAGAAAAGGTGGCAACCCTACCCACACCTAACAAATGTATTTTCATTTTCTCCATCAGCAAACCCCCCCACAGTTATTACCTTTTGTTCCACTTGATCCCCCCTTCTAGAGTGTAAGCTCTAACGTGCAGGGCCCTCTGATCCCTCCTGTATTTATTTGTATTGTAACTGTACTGGCTGCCCTTATGTTGTAAAGCGCGGCGCAAACTGTTGGCACTATATAAATCCTGTATAATAATAATTATTATAATAATAATAATAATGATAATAATAAGCAGCTGCATTTGATCGTTCATCTTCTGTCTTTCACACTTCCCGTGGTGCACACACAGGAGGAGAAGGAGCAGATCGGCTCTCTCCTCTACCATCCATGATAGGGAGGGGGGACTGCCAGTGCAGGCTCCGTTCTATATGAGAGAGAAGCTCTCAGCTCAGAGTCCTGCTGAGGAAGCGCTGATATGTGGCACTGATGGGCACTTATAGGCCCATATTCTCATAGAAGTTACGATGGAGTATCTCAGGATACTCCATCGTATCTCCCTTTTTTGGCCCGTGTATCTATGCGACTGATTCTTAGAATCATTTTCGCATAGATACACTTAAGATCCACCATCTGTAAGTCACTTACACTGGCGGATCTTAAATGTAATGACGCCGGCCGCCGCTAGATGGCATTTACGTGAAGGACTCATTTGCGTATGCAAATGATCCTTCTACGCCGATTCCCAAACGAGTTCGCGTCGCGTAACCGTCGCTAACGTCGTTTGCGTAAGCTTACTCCTGCTATATGAGGAGTACGTTTCCGCAAGTCCCATGTAGGCCATGTTACGGATGGCGTCGGGTCCGCGTCGTGTTTTTTCGTCGGGTACGTCGTTTCCGTAAGTCGTTCTTGAATACGACTTTACGTCAATGACGCACACGTCGGCGTCATTGACGTTTTCCGCCGAGAACTGGAGCATGCGCACTGGGCTTTTTGAAGCCCGGCGCATGCGCAGTTCATTAGAATCGGGGGCGCGCTTAATTTGAATACAAGCCGCCCCCTTGGAGATCCGCCAGGCTACGCCGGGGCATTTACACTCCGCCGTCCCAACTTACGGAGCAAGTGTTTGGGGAATACAACACTTGCTCCTGTAAGTTGGGACAGCGGAGTGTAAGTGCCTTAAGCGCAGCCCGCGAATTTTTAGAGAGAATATGGGCCATAGACTGCACAGATGGGCACCGATATGTGGCATTGATGAGCACTGATAGGGAGCACTGATGAGCACTGATAGGCGGCACTGATGGGGCTGCACTGATAATCAGAGCACTGATGATCAGTGATTTTCCATGTAAACAATGTACTGACAGACTTGCCGGTCTGTTTACATGTGATCAGCTGATCACATGGTAAAGGGCCACTGTGATTGGCCCTTTACCATGATCCGAAGGACACAGCAGCCACAAAGTGCACTGGATGCACGCCCCAGGAGGCATTGGGAGGCAGGGTTCTGGAGGGATGTCCATGGACACCCCCCCAGAACTGAAAGCCCGGGGCTCAGATGGAAGGGGGGGGGAAGAAGGTTCAGGAGGGCCCTTCATGGTTTCTTGCACTGGGGCCCTGAAGGTTCTAGTTACGCCTCTGATAGGAAGATGTTTAAGTGAAACCACCTCACCCTGTGCCATAAGTGGCAAGTTTTGGTGAGCGTGGGGGAAGGTTCATGCCGAATCGCCGTTTTGGCCATGCTACAGAGCAAATATCACAGGTAAAGGACTTTTTCCTGCATGCATTTCTCTTATATACTAAACAACAAGAATTTCATTGTTTACTTGCATACCGTAGAGAATGATCCTGTGTATTTTGGCAGGTTCCTCTTGGATACACCTAAAACGGGAAGAGTGTTATATCCTCGGTGCCTTCACGTAAGGATTAGACATGCAGAGCAAGGATCCCGTCTACCGTGATGTGAGATATAGCATTGAACGGCCAGTCTTTCACGAACAAGAATTGGGAAGAACTCAGCCTGGTCCAAACAGGACCTTAAAGTCCACCATCAGTGCAGCCAAGCACAAAATAAGGTAGGTGAAGAAAGTGGAACAAGGGGTGGAGAACATGGATTATGGCTGCAAGAGAAGCCCGGCCACGTCTTAAGCAATGGGACACATAATAAATTTCATCCTTGATAAGGAATTTTTTTGTGAACTGTGGCCCCATGAGCTAAAATAAGTACGTCTACTTACTCTTGATGTACGTGTCTAGCATAGCCTGTCAGACTTAGGGTGACCACGTGTCCCGGATTGCCTGAGACAGTCCCGCATTTTGCAGGTCTGTCCCGGGCACATTCATTCCAGGACAATGCAGTGTCCCTGAATGAATCTGACACAGCTACCCCCCGGGAAAATCTAATGCCCCCCAAAAAAGGCTGCCACATCACCGCTTTACTCACTGACAGTACTTGCCCTGGCCGGGAATGCCTGGAGGCGCACAATCCCACCCCCTGCTTGTGATTGGAGAAATCATAAATCCCACCTCTTGGGCCGGATTCAGATAGCAGTTACGACGGCGCATCTCCGGATACGTTGTCGTAACTCTTGCGGGGTCGTATCTATGCGACTGATTCATAGAATCAGTTACGCATAGATTTCCCTAAGATCCGACCGGCGTAAGTGTCTTACACTGTCGTATCTTAGGCTGCATATTTATGCTGGCCGCTAGGTGGCGCTTCCGTAGATTTACGCGAGGAATATGCAAATATGAATGGTAGTTTGGAAATGCGGTCACCCTACTGTCAGCTACAACTGAAGCTAAACTCTAGGCAAGCAAATAAATACACAACTGAAATGTAATATACAGTATAGGGGCTGTTTTGCTTGTCAATGGAAGCAGCTGCTACTGAAGTCATCTCTATCCTGTTAACATAGGCGTGCGCACAGGGTGTGCCAAGTGTGCCTGGGCACATCCTAATCACCCCATCTGTATTAGCATTATCCAGGGTTTGCACCAGGTGGGTGGTTGGGGTGCCAGTGGCCAGTGTAAATGCCCCCATTATGCAAATGCCCCCAGTGTAAATGCCCCCCCAGTGTAAATGCCCCCCCAATGTAAATGCCCCCCAAAGGCTAGGCTCAACTGTAGGAACACATTACACCTATACTTAGGATGTAACGTAATATGCTCCCAATCAACTGTCTTTCACCATCAGAGCTTCCTCCCTGTGACAGCAGGTGGCGTTATTGTGTGTTTGAGCTTTGGGGTGCACACCCTAATGCAATAAGCTGCGCACACCTATGCCTGGTAACATGTTCTTTGTACATGTAGCAAAGTCTGATTGGTTACTAATGCTGCCCCATCCTCCCCACTTCTGTGGCCTGAGAACAATTGTGCCAGTCTCCTCATTATACTACCCCGGTGACCCCCAAATAATGATATGCCAGTGATCACTCAGTGGAATCCAATGCTTTAAATACATACCAATACAATCTGTGCTGAATGAGTTGCCAGCCAACACCTATAAGTGATTAAAATACAACATTATTAACTAATATCAAAAGTGTACAAAAATATCCTTAAAGTGACACTAAAGGTTCAGTTATTTAAAAAGAAAAATAACAAACATGCCATACTTACCTCCACTATGCAGTTTGTTTTGCACAGAGTGGCCCCGATCCTCCTCTTCTGGGGTCCCACGGCGGCTCTCACGGCTCCTCCCACCAGGGCCATTTGAAGGAATTAGGGGGCCCCAAGAAAAATGGACATGGAGGCCCCCCCCCCCCCCGCACGCACAGCGCAGAACCACAGCAAGAAGAAAACCAACAGCCGGGTGGATAGAAGGGGTGATGGTGGGGCAAGATGAATCACTAGTGCCCCAGAATAGCATGAAATATACAGGAGGAAAGAAGAGGAGCGAGGAAAGAAGAGGAGCGAGGAAAGAAGAGGAGCTCGGCCACGCTACAGCCTGAAAGGGGAAGTTGGGGGCCCCAGGCCAGCTCGGGGCCCCAAGCAATTGTTTGCTTTGCCTGTCCTGTAGCGATGGGCCTGCTCCCCACAATAGGTAACCACCTCTGGGAAGCTCTCTCCCGCAAGGGGTTACCTTGCGGGCACGCTCCCGTGTCATACACTCGGCGTCCATAACCGCCGAGTGTAGGACTCGGCCCCTGCACCCGTGTCATTGGATTTGATTGACAGCAGCGGGAGCCAATGGCTGCGCGCTGCTATCAATCTATCCAATGAAGAGCCAAGAAGCCGTGGAAAGAGCGATGCGGGATTGCGCCCACGCAAATTCGGGGCTCAGGTAAGTAAAACGGGGGGGGGCGGCCATCAGGAGGCCCCTTACACAGCTTTAGGCATGGGCCCCCTGCAGCAGAGAACCGACGGGGGGGTGCTGCCACCTCAAATTGAGAAGCGGGGGGGCCGTGAATTGAGAAAAAAGAGGTGGTAGCCATCCTGGGCCCTTTAATAAAAAGAAAAAAGAAATAATAATGATTTGGCACTGCGTTGCTTTAACTGACAATTGCACGGTTTTGCGACGTTGTACCCAAATAAAATTGATGTCCTTTTTTGCCCACAAATAGAGCTTTCTTTTGGTGGTATTTGATCACCTCTGCATTTTTTTTTTTTTAGCGCTATAAACAACAAAACAAAAACTTAAATTTAAAAAAATATATATATTTTTTACTTTCTGCTATAAAGCATACCAAATAAAATAAAATAAATGTAAAAAATGAAATTTCTTCATCAATTTAGGCCAATTTGTATTCTGCTACATATTTTTGGTAAAACAAAAAATCCCAAAAAGTGTGTATTTATTGGTTTGTACAAAAGTTATAGGCCCAGATTCTCGTAGGAGATACGACGGCGTATCTCCAGATACGCCGTCGTATCTCTGAGTCTGAGCCGTCGTATCTTGGCGCCTGATTCAAAGAATCAGATACACCAGAATTTGTATAGGATACGACCAGCGTAAGTCTCCTACGCCGTCGTATCTTAACTGCATATTTACGCTGGCCGCTAGGTGCGTGTACGCTAATTTACGCCTAGAAATATGTAAATCAGCTAGATACGCCTATTCAGGAACGTACGCCCGGCCCCAGTACAGTATCTCAGGAAACTCCATCGTATCTCTGTTTTTTGACCCGCGTATCTATGCGAGTGATTCCTAGAATCATTTTCGCATAGATACGCTGTAGATCCGACAGATGGAAGTCACTTACACTGTCGGATCTTAAATGTAATTCGCCGCCGGCCGCTAGGTGACGTTTACGTTCAGGTCTCATTTGTTTATGCAAATAAGCTTGATACGCCGATTCCCGAACGAAATCGTGTCGCATAACCGTCGCTTACGTCGTTTGCGTAAGTGTAAGGTTACCCCTGCTATATGAGGGGTAACCTTACGCCAGTCCGACGTATGCCATGTTAAGTATGGCGTCGGGTCCGCGTCGTCTTTTCCCGTCGGGTACGTCGTTTTCGTAAGTCGTTCTTGAATACGACTTTACGTCAATGACGCACACGTCGGCGTTATTGACGTTTTCCGCCGAGAACTGGAGCATGCGCACTGGGCTATTTTTAGCCCAGCGCATGCGCAGTTCGATCGGCACAGGGGCATGCTTAATTTAAATATAAGCCGCCCCCTTTGAATTACGCGGGGATACGCCGGGCCTTTTACACTACGCAAACTACGGAGCAAGTGTTTGGGGAATACAGCACTTGCTCCTGTAAGTTGGGGCGGCGTAGTGTAAATAGCTTAAGCGACGCCGCCGCAGGATCTTAGAGAATCTGGCCCCTTGACCTTTTTTCCCCTTTTTTATAAGTCATCACATTCCCTCTGTTCTCAGCTGCATAGGAGCTGGGGGAGGAGAAGCAGCAGCACACTAACCTTGCCAGTCATAGTCACTTGTTCTGTTTTACTATAAGAAGTGTCCGGCGGAGTGAGACTATTTTCCCAGCATCTTGCCATGATTGTCCTCTGTTCTGCAGATGTTCCAGGTCAGCAGCCAAGGCCTTGTTGTTTCAGTTCCTCCCAATTCTGCAATGGCTGCCGCACTATCCCGTCAAGGAATGGCTCCTGGGGGACATTGTGTCTGGGGTCAGTGTGGGGATCCTGCAACTTCCACAAGGTAATATTTTCCAGTTATCAACACAATACATGATATATTTCAACAGGCATATAGATTTGTTTTTTCCATCTGCACAAGAACCCTAAAATGAGGAGAACTTAGCCCCCCGACCATCGAAAGTGGAACTAAATCTTGCCAGTGTTCAGCATCTACCTGCTCCTTGCCTGTGTCTAGTACCTCCCTGCCCTTTGCCTGTGTTTAGTCCCTCCCTGCCCTTTGCCTGTGTCTAGTCCCTCCCTGCCCTTTGCCTGTGTCTAGTCCCTCCCTGCCCTTTGCCTGTGTCTAGTCCCTCCCTGCCCTTTGCCTGTGTCTAGTCCCTCCCTGCCCTTTGCCTGTGTCTAGTCCCTCCCTGCCCTTTGCCTGCCTGTGTTTAGTACCTTCCTGCCATTTGCCTGTGTCTAGTATCTCTCTGCCCTTTGCCTGCCTGTGTCTAGTATCTCCCTGCCCTTTGCCTGCCTGTGTCTAGTATCTCCCTGCCCTTTGCCTGCCTGTGTTTAGTACCTCCCTGTCCCTCGCCTATGTTTAGTATCTTACTGCCCCTCGCCTGTGTTTAGTGCCTTCCTGCCCCTCCCCTGTGTTTAGTACCTTCCTGCCCCTTGCTTATGTCTGGTACCTCCCTGCCCTTTGCCTATGTCTAGTACCTCCCTGTCGCTTGCCTGTGTTAAGTTCCTCCCTGCCCTTTACCTGTGTTTAGTACCTTCCTGCCCCTCGTGTGTGTTTAGTACCTTCCTGCCCCTCCCCCATGTTTAGTACCTTCCTGCCCCTTGCCTATGTCTAGTACCTCCCTGCCCTTTTCCTGTGTTTAGTACCTCACTGCCCCTTGCCTGTGTTCAGTATCTCCCTGACCTTTGCCCGTGTTTAGTACCTCCCTGACCTTTGCCCGTGTTTAGTACCTCCCTGCCGCTTGCCTGTGTTTCGTACCTTCTTGCCCTTTGGCTGTGTTCAGTACCTCCCTTTACCCTTTGCCTGTGTTTCGTACCTCCCTGCCCCTTGCCTGTGTTTGGTATTTCCTTTCCCCTTGCCTGTGTTTGGTATTTCCCTGCCCCTTTGCCTGTGTTTGGTATTTCCCTGCCCCTTTGCCTGTGTTTGGTATTTCCCTGCCCCTTTGCCTATGTTTGGTATCTCCCTGCCCCTTTGCCTGTGTTTGGTATCTCCCTGCCCCTTTGCCTGTGTTTGGTATTTCCCTGCCCCTTTGCCTGTGTTTGGTATTTCCCTGCCCCTTTGCCTATGTTTGGTATCTCCCTGCCCCTTTGCCTGTGTTTGGTATCTCCCTGCCCCTTTGCCTGTGACCCTCCTCGCTCCTCCATTTCTTCCAATGTGCAAGCAGCTAACCGTATTTGTAAACACATTTATTATTTTCCAAAAGATACATAGTTGCATTTTATTTATATTTTTTTATATCTGCCTGGAGTTCAGCTTTAAGTTAAACCATTTATAATAGGAGAAACAGATGGGGGAAAATAGCTTGGCATCCCCAAAAGGTTAACAGAAACTTATTTTATCCCGGCAGAAGTGCTGCCATCGATTTTTGGCAAATAACAACATGGCAGACTCACCGTACACACAGTCTGTTTATGGTTCACTTTCTGGTTGGGTTCAGCCTGGCTCTCTCTGCTTTTGTTTCCAACAGGTTTGGCGTATGCCCTCCTGGCCGGCGTGCCACCCGTTTTTGGCTTATATTCTTCCTTTTTCCCGGTGTTTGTTTATTCTATTTTTGGCACATCACGGCATGTTTCCATAGGTAAGTGAAAAATAAAATCCTAAAATAGCCAATGAAATCAAGCATTGTTTGCAAATGGATTGGTGGTTATTCTTTTGTTGTTTTCGGATACTTGTAGCTAGATTCAGGTAGCCCCGCGCAACTTTACGGCGGCGTAGCGGATCGTATTTACGCTACGCCGCCTTAAGTCAGAGAGCCAAGTACTGTATTCTCAAAGTACTTGCCTCCTAACTTACGGCGGCGTAGCGTAAATGCGGCGGGCGCAAGCGTGCCTAATTCAAAATAGGCTGAGGGGGCGTGTTTTATGATAATTTCGTTTGACCTGACGTGATTGACGTTTTTTTGGAACAGCGCATGCGCCGTCCGCCTACATTTCCCAGTGTGCATTGCGGCTAAGTACGCCGCACGGTCCTATTGATTTCGACGTGGACGTAAATGACGTAAATCCCTATTCACGGACGACTTACGCAAACGACGTAAAATTTTCGAATTTCGAAGCGGGAACGGCGGCCATACTTTAACATTGGCTACGCCACCTAGGGGGCATCTTTTATATTTAGTCTGCCTATCTCTTACGAAAACGGCGTATCTGTACTGCGTCGGCCGGGCGTATGTTCGTAAATAGGCGTATCTAGTGATTTACATATTCTACGCCGACCGCAATGGAAGCGCCACCTAGCGTCCAGCCTAAATTTTGCACCCCAAGATAAGACGGCGCAGGCCGTGGTATCTTAGATAGGTTTAAGTGTATCTCTGTTTGAGAATACACTTAAACTTAGGTCGGCGCAGATTCCGAGTTAGGTCGGCGTATCTACTGATACGCCGACCCAACTCTACCTGAATCTAGCTATTGGTGTATACTAGACAGATAAATCCTCGGTCAGTTCCTTCTATTTCTCTGGGACTCTCTGGGACTCTATTGCATAGCTCCCAACTGTCCTTTCGAGGAACTGTCCCTGATTTGAAACAAACTCCCTCTATCCCTCTTTCCTCCTCATTTGTCCCTCATTTTGGTCTGATCTCTATAGTTGTATATAAAATGCACTTTTTATCTTTCAAAAAGTGTTTCCCAGCGCTAAACCTTTCATCCAAATGATAAATTGCTGCATTTGTAAATTTTAAAAGCCAAATAAAGGAATAGTAGAGGTAAAAAAAAGTCCCTTGTGGATTTATTTAACCTTTTTTGGGGTTAATTCTCCTTTAAGGGGGTGTGGCAGGGGGTGTGTCCTATGCCTACATACATTTGCTAGTAGGTGTCCCTCATTCCCATCTCAAAATGTTGGGAGGTATGCTATTGCATACCTGCTGTGCTCACTATGAGGGGTTCCCATCATCCCCGCACTGGGTTCACAGGTCTGCACACCTGCTGTACCCATTGTGAGGGGTTCCCACCATCCTTGTATTGAGTTCTCAGGTCTACACACCTGCTGTGCCCATTATGAGGGACCCTCACCATCCCTGTGCCAAGTTCCTGGGTCGTTACACCTGCTGTGCCCATTATGAGAGGTTACCACCATCCCTGTTGCATTTATATAAAATATTTAGATTGTGACCGATTTTTCTTTTTAGAGGGAAATCCCTTTATAATGGACATTGGCCCGGATTCACATACATTGGCGCATAGTTATGCCGGCGTAGCGTATCGAATATACGCTACGCCTACGTAGCGCAGAGCGGCGAGCACAGTATTCACAAAGCACTTGCTCCCTAATCTACGCTGGGTTCCCTCAGGGTAACTCGTCGTAAGTGGCAGTGGGCATTTGCCATGCTAATGAGGCGTGACCCCATGTAAATGATGTACTGAGCATCATAAAGATACGAATAACGTACGGCGCATGCGCCGTCCCGTGGAAGCACCCCAGTGCGCATGCGCAGAATCACGTCGAAACTACTCCCTAAGATACGTCGAATCACTGCCTACGATGTGAACGTAACCTACGCCCAGCCCTATTCACATACTACTACGTAACCGACGTAAAATACGACGGCTGTTCCCTGGTCCATACCTTTGCATGCGTTGCGCCTCCTATATGGGGAATAACTTTACCCTGGACGTACGACTTACGCAAACCGCGTATATGATGAGCCGGGCGCAACTACGTTTGTGAATCGGCGTATCTCCCTCAATGAGGCGGCCAGCGTAAATATGCGCCCACGATACGCCAACGTAGGAAAGTTACGTCGGTCGGAAGAAGCCTATTTTCAGGCGTATCTAGTTCTGTGGGCACGGCGCACAGATACGACGGCGCATAGTTACACTTACGCGGCGTATCTCGAGATACGTCGGCGTAAGTGCTACGTGAATCCGGGCCGTTGTGTTAAATTGGATTTGCTGCAATATACAGTAGGAACCTAAATTGTACATATTCTGTATTTCCAGGAACCTTTGCGGTGGTCTCCATCATGG
The DNA here is from genome assembly GCF_905171775.1 of Rana temporaria. Taxonomy (NCBI): domain Eukaryota; kingdom Metazoa; phylum Chordata; class Amphibia; order Anura; family Ranidae; genus Rana; species Rana temporaria. The sequence goes on from NC_053495.1 coordinate 14,541,213, forward strand.
TTGGCAGCGTTACAGAATCTCTGGTTCCTAATGACAACTTCATAATCCCAGGGAATGATACAATCATTGACATGGTAGCCAGGGACAAAGCTCGAGTAGAGCTGGTGGCTGCCATGACATTGCTGGTAGGATTGTTTCAGGTAAGGATAAGTAGGTTTGGCAATTAACATGGCCGTTTTTTTGGATCTGTCCAGATATGCTAAAGCCGCGTACACACGATCAGTTTTCTCGTCAGGAAAACTGTCATGTTTTCTCTTGGACGAGAAAACTGGCCATGTAGTAGGCTCTCCAGCAGTTTTCCTGACCCAAAAAAAACATGCTCTAAATTTTTCTCGTCGCGAATCGCGCCGTTTTTTTGCTCTGCAGTTTTCCCATAGGGAAACACTGCTAGGGAGCCTACGCACAGACGGCTACAATAAATATCATCAGTAGATTCAGGTAATATCCGGGTGTGTACAAACTGTGAGCTGTAGCAGGACCGGGATGCCGAAGGTTACAAAGGACTGTATTATGGCCAAAAACACAGACAAAGGACATCCTTCCAAAACTTTTATTTTTTTCAAAATTTCCTTTTTTTTTTTGCAAAAAATAAAAAACCCAGTGGTGATTAAAGCAGAGGTTCACCCTAAAACATTTTTCTAACATTACATTGTGCTCACTTGCAACATTGACAGTATGCGGTTTTTTTTTTTTTGCTGTACATACCGTCGTATAGCTATTCCCCCCCTCCCCCCGGCTTCCTGGTAGTGGCTCCCGCGGGAGTGGGCGTTCCTATGCAGCAGGTAAGTGATTGACGTGATGACAAAACTACCCCCCCCCCCGTCGCATAAGGAGCGTCACGAGTTGCCGAAAGAAGCCGAACTGCGTGGCGGCTCTATACGGTGTCTGCGCACCGACGTTCGGCTTCTTTCGGCAACTCGTGACGCTCCTTATGCGACGGGGGGGTTGTTTTTGTCATCACGTCAATCACTTACCTACTGCATAGGAACGTCTAGTCCCGCGGGAGCCACTACCCGGAAGTCAGGGGGGGGGGGGGGAATAGCTATACGACGGTATGTACAGCAAAAAAAAAAAGAAAAACGCATAGGGCCAGATTCACGTAGCTCAGCGGATCTATAGATCCGCTCGATCTACGTGAATTAAGATCCGCTCCCGCAAGTTTAGGAGGCAAGTGGCTAATTCACAAACCACTTACCTCCAAACTTGCGACGGCGGATCCTAAATCCCCCGGCGGAATTCTAATTCCGCGGCTAGGGGAGTGTACTATTTAAATCAGGCGCGTTCCCGCGCCGATTTAAATGCGCATGCGCCATCCGGGGAATTTCCCGGCGTGCATTGCTCCCACTGACGTCGCTAGGACGTCAGTGGTTTCGACGCTTACGTAAACGACGTCCGTCCGTATTCGAGAACGACTTACGCAAACGACGTTAAAAAATTCAAAATTCGACGCGGGAACGCCGGCTATACTTAACATTGGCTGCGTCTGATAAAAGAAGGGGTAAGTATACGCCGGGAAAGCCGCTACGGAAACGTCGTAAGAAGACTGCGTCGGGTCCGCGTACGTTCGTGAATTTGCGTATCTCGCTGATTTACATATTATTTATCGCAAATCAGCGGGAACTCCCCCGGCGCCATTTTTAAATGGAAAAAAAGATCCGACAGTGTAACACAGTGTAACACTGTCAGATCTTAGTCCTATCTATGCGTATCTGATTCTATGAATCAGGCGCATAGATAGGACCAGTGTAAGTCAGAGATACGACGGTGTATCTGTAGATACACCGTCATATCTCTTTGTGAATCTGGCCCATACTGTCAATGTTGCAAGTGAGCACAATGTAATGTTAGAAAAATGTTTTAGGGTGAACCTCCGCTTGAAATACCACCAAAAGAAAACTCTGTGTGGAAGAATATGATAAAAATGATATTCAATGGCAATCGTTCTATTGCCTACAGATTATACAAAGTGCAAATCTCCCCAAAAAAAACACACAAAAAAAAAAAAAAAAGATCATATTTTTTATACTTTTATAAATGCATGAAAAGTGAGGTCACCACCCTGCCTCTCCACTTTTGCATTAGTTGTCTAATGTGGTGATCTCCGGCTTCTAGATGGATCCCACAAGTATAATACACGTATAGTTTTATTGCACAAAGGTGGACCAATGTAACTACCGTATATAAAAATATTTATATCTGGAATTCTGGAGCCTCTTTACAATGCGCAACTGCTGTATTCTTTAGGGGCACCCCCAATGTATATAGTGGTGAATTTGTAAGCTTGCCTGCATTCTCCATTTCCCATATTACGGTAAGTAAATATGTTGAGTCACATTATAAAAGTACGTTTCTAAATCTTCTATATCTTTGGCAGGTGATTCTAGGTCTAGTGCAGTTTGGATTTGTGGTCACGTACCTCTCGGAGCCCCTGGTTCGGGGGTATACCACTGCCGCCACCATCCATGTCACCGTGTCTCAGCTGAAACATATCTTTGGCCTTCCGCTAAGTGAGAGGTCACAGCCATTGTCTCTCATTTACGTGAGTTTTTTACTTCGTTCTTTCCAAGCTAGAAAAGCAGACACAGAAGTGTGAGATATAATGTACAACTGACCATTGTGAACAGAAATGATTACTAATTGCACTGCATGCAGATAAATGTTTTGAGTCTCACTGCTTGAACAATAGCAGGGTCAGTAAAGTCAATATATGGCCTCCAGTGGCGGTTGGTGCTCCAAATTTTTGAGGGGGTGCAAACAAACTGACAAATTCTGAAAAAAAGGCGCCCCATCAATTGCAGCCTCACTGTGCCCATCAAACGCAGCCACTGTGCCCCATCAAACGCTCCCAATGTACCCCATAAAATGCTCCCACTGTGCTCCATAAAAAATTCTGCCACTGTGCCATCAAATGCTCCCACTGTGCCCATCGAATGCTCCCACTGTGCCTTCAAATGCTCCCACTGTGCCCATCGAATGGTCCTACTGTGCCCATCGAATGCTCCCACTGTGCCATCAAATGCTCCCACTGTGCGCATCGAATGGTCCCACTGTGCCCATCGAATGCTCCCACTGTGCCCATCGAATGCTCCCACTGTGCGCATCGAATGGTCCCACTGTGCCCATCGAATGCTCCCACTGTGCCCATCGAATGCTCCCACTGTGCCATCAAATGCTCCCACTGTGCGCATCGAATGGTCCCACTGTGCCCATTGAATGCTCCCACTGTGCCCAACGAATGCTGCCGCTATGCCGCCCCCGCTCGCTGTCTGCCCGGCACTTACCCTGTCTCGGTGGCGCAGCAGGTGACGGCGGCGGTTGGCCAGCGGTGTCCTTCATGCTCCTCCATGTCCTCGATTGCTTTCTCCCGTCCACTCCTATAAATGGACGCCTGATAGGCGTCCAATCACAGCGCCTGCAGTTTCAGCCAATCAGGAGATGGGTAACAGACCCGAGCACCTGATTGGCGAAGAGGCGGTTCAGTGTTAGGAAAGCGAATATTCATTTGCTTTTCTAACGCAGCTGGGTGAACTGCGAGCGCCAAGCATTTCGCTCGCTGTTCTGTGCTTCAAAAACACCCCCCCACCGCTGTAATTCAAGCGCCCGGCGCCCTTAAAGGGGACGGGTGCCTGAAATGGGGGCAGAATTGGCGGCCATAGATTCATGCATGAATCTATCTATCTATAGCTGATAGAGGGGGTGGCTGGAGAGAGGGGGCGGCGCCTGTGCACCCTTATGGACGCACCGCCACTGATAGCCTTTACATGGTTTTGTAGTCCCTCTGTCCCGGATCCATGGGCTGCTTAGAAGTGAAGTTAGCAGAATGTGTGAAGTCTTCAGGCCTGTCCTGTGGCCATCAGGATATGCTGGCTGACTGGCAGTGGATCTATTGATCTCTGTATTACATCACATAGACTAGAGCATTCACTTCCAGCCAGCCAGCCGGGGTACTCTGCTGGACAGATGCTGTGGACAAACTAATATCTCCTGTCGGGGCAAAGGTGGCATGTGGGCCGAAGTTTGGAGACCCCTGCTACATACCTCCCAACTTTCTGAGATGGGAATGAGGGACACCTATCAGAAAAAGTATGCAGGCATAGGACACACCCCTTGTCACACCCCCTTACAGGAGAATTGTACAAAAAAACAAGATTGGTTAACCCCACAAGTGCTTTTTTACCACTACTTGTGGAATTTACAAATGCAGCAATTTAGAAATCAAATGAAAGGTTTAGCGCTGGGAAACACTTTTTGATAGATAAAAAGTGCATTTTATATACAACTATACAGATCAGACCAAAATGAAGGACAAATGAGGAGGAAAGAGGGACAGAGGGACATTTCTCCAAATCTGGGACAGTCCCTTGAAATCAGGGACAGTTTGGAGCTATGCCTGCTGTAATGAGTAAGACCTGAAATACAAATTGTCTTCTCTTCTTCAGAGCTTAATCAGCCTTTTCCGAAGAATCCACAAGACAAATATCGGGACTCTAGTTGTCAGCCTCATTGCCTTGGTGTGCCTCTTTGCCGTGAAGGAAGTTAATCAAAGGCTGCGTGCTAAACTGTGCATGCCCATCCCTATCGAACTGATTGTGGTAAGTGAATTGACTTATTGAAGAAAATTGGCAACATTTAAAGTCTAGGGTTGCTCCGATACCAGTTTTTTGAGACCGAGTACAAGTACTGATACTTTTTTTCAAGTACTCGTCAATACCGATACTTTTTTTTGAATGTCATGTGACAGTGGCGTTTTTTTTTTTTTTTTACACAATTTTTTTTTTACTATTTTTTTTACAGTGATTTTTTTTTTTTTGAGGGGGGGTAGTGGATTGTCAGTGTGTTTTATTTTTATTTTTTTATTATTATTTACATTTAATTTTTTACATATTGTATTGCAATTTTTTTTTTAATTAGCCCTGTTGGGTGGGGGGGGGGGGGCTTTGGTGATATATCAGGGGTCTTAACAGACCTCTGACATCTCCCCTTTAAGACAGAGAAAGGGACTAAGGACACAGGTTCCCTGTCCCTTTCTCTGCAGCCTCCGCTGAAATGAATAGAGAGAAGCTTCTCTCCATTCATAAACTAAGCATCGTAAACACAGGTTACGATGCTCAGTTATGTGAATGGACAGAGTCATGATCACTGGCTCCTACCCTTGCTCTCCATCCTGACAGATCGAGGGGGGAAGGAGGCACGGAGGGGGACAATACAGGACGGGGGGAGAGCGGCACGGAGGGGAACAAGACAGCACAGGGGGAGAGTGGCACGGAGGGGAATAATACAGCACGGGGGAAGAGAGGCATGGAGGGGACAATACAGCACGGGGGAAGAGCGGCACGGAGGGGGACAAGACAGCAGAGGGGGAGAAGACAGCACGGGGGGAGAGCGGCACGGAGCGGGAGAAGACAGCAGGGGGGAGAGCGGCACGGAGAAAACTTGTAACTCCCCCCACCACCCAATACCTGACTGCCCAGGTATCGGGTGAAGCATCGGAGCATTTCAGCTGAGTACAAGTACTCAGGAAATGCTCGGTATCGGTACCGATACCGATACTAGTATCGGTATCGGGACATCCCTAAATTTAAACAAAAGAAAAATATTTTTTTAAAGAAAACATGACAACATGGACAACATGGGACAATACAGGACGGGGGGAGAGCGTCACGGAGGGGAACAAGACAGCACAGGGGGAGAGTGGCACGAAGGGGGATAATACAGCACGGGGGGAGAGCGGCACAGAGGGGACAATACAGCACGGGGGGAGAGCGGCACGGAGGGGGATAATACAGCACGGGGGGAGAGCGGCACAGAGGGGACAATACAGCACGGGGGAGAGCAGCACGGAGGGGGATAATACAGCACGGGGGGAGAGCGGCACAGAGGGGACAATACAGCACGGGGGGAGGGGGACAAGACAGCACAGGGGGAGAGCGGCACGGAGGGGGAGAAGACAGCACGGGGGGAGAGCGGCATGGAGCGGGAGAAGACAGCACGCCGGGAGAGCGGCACAGAGGGGGACACGACAGCAGGGGGGAGAGCGGCACGGAGAAAACTTGTAACTCCCCCCACCACCCAATACCTGACTGCCCAGGTATCGGGTGAAGCATCGGAGCATTTCAGCCGAGTACAAGTACTCGGGAAACGCTCGGTATCGAGGAGACAGGAGGAGACACAGTGAAGACGCTCTGGCTTCTTTTATCTGGGTGCTGCTGCAGCGGCCAGAGAAGGAGAGGAGGTGGGTGGACTTGGAGCGTCATGGTCTGGGGCTGCATTAATGCTGCCGGCACTGGGGAGCTACAGATCATTGAGGGAACCATGAATGCCAACATGTGACATACTGAAGCAGAGCATGATCCCCTCCCTTCAGAGACTGGACTGCAGGGCAGTATTCCAACACAACGACCCCAAACACACCTCCAAGACGACCACTGCCTTGCTAAAGAAGCTGAGGGTAAAGGTGATGGACTGGCCAAGCATGTCTCCAGACCTAAACCCTATTGGGCATCTGTGGGACATCCTCAAACGGAAGGTGGAGGAGCGCAAGGTCTCCAACATCCAGAGGCGTACTAAGTGGGGGGCGAGGGGGGCGGGCCGCACCGGGTGCCACACGCTGGGAGGGGTGTCAGGCCGGCGCCCCCCCTCCGACTGGAGCGGAGGCATCAGGCTGGTTTAGGCAGCGCAGCGGCAGGCGCCCCCCTCCGCAACTGAAGCGGAGATAGTGAGGCAGATTTAGGCAGCTGCAGGCACCAACCCCCGCTCCCCTCCGCGACGGAAGCGGAGACAGTGAGGCTGAGCTGGCGCCGCGGGTTGAGGCAGCGGCGCGTGATGACAGAAGTAGGTAGTGGCTCGCTTTGAGGGGGTGTGAGCTGCACCTGAGTGACACCCGTCGGATCCCGCCCTTGCTTCCTTGGTCGTGGCTCTGATCAGTCTCGGCCAGGGCTGGACTCGAGCAGTGTAAAGACGCCTCCCCCTCCTCCTGCATGTCTACACAGGGGGAGGGGACCAGACCAGTCTGTGCATGTCTGTCTGTGCATGTCGCGATCATGAGGTACATTATGGTACTACTGAATGGGGGGAATCTGTCCTTAAGGGGGGGGAATCTGTCCTGACGGGGGGAGCTTGTACTGAAAGGGGGAGGGGGAATCTGTACTGAATGGTGGGGGGGATGTGTATTGAATGGGAGGGGGGGGAGCTGTACTGAATAGGGGGGAAGCTGTACGGAATGGGGGGATCTGTACTGTAGGGGGGTGGGTCTGCACTGAATGGGGGGGTGTCTGCACTGTAGGGGGGTCTGTGTAACATGCAGGGGGTCCATAACTGTTAGGGGGGTGTCTGCGTAATATACAGGCGTCCAGAGCTGTGGGGGGGGGGGGTGCTGTGTAATGTAAAGGGGTCCAGAGGTGCAAGGTACTGTGTAATGTAAAGGGGTCCAGAGGTGTAGGGTGCTGTGTAATGTAAAAGGGTCCAGAGGTGTAGGGTGCTGTGTAATGTAAAAGGGTCTAGAGGTGCAGGGTGCTGTGTAATGTAAAAGGGTCTAGAGGTGCAGGGTGCTGTGTAATGTAAAAGGGTCTAGAGGTGCAGGGTGCTGTGTAATGTAAAAGGGTCTAGAGGTGTAGGGTGCTGTGTAATGTAAAAGGGTCTAGAGGTGCAGGGTGCTGTGTAATGTAAAAGGGTCTAGAGGTGCAGGGTGCTGTGTAATGTAAAAGGGTCTAGAGGTGTAGGGTGCTGTGTAATGTAAAAGGGTCTAGAGGTGCAGGGTGCTGTGTAATGTAAAAGGGTCCAGAGGTGTAGGGTGCTGTGTAATGTAAAGGGGTCCAGAGGTGTAGGGTGCTGTGTAATGTAAAATGGTCTAGAGGTGTAGGGTGCTGTTTAATGTAAAAGGGTCTAGAGGTGCGGGGTGCTGTGTAATGTTAATGTAAAGGGGTCCAGAGGTGCAGTTGTGGAGAGGGGTACACAGTAGTGACAAAGAGATATTTAAGGATGCAGAGGTGTGCAGGGGACACATTGGGACATTACATTATTACATTTTAAGGTGGGGGGGGTGCCAGATTTAGGATCCGCCCCGGGTGCCAAATGCTCTAGGTACGCCCCTGCCAACATCCACCAGCTCTGTGATGTCATCATGGAGGAGGGGAAGAGGACTCCAGTGACAACCTGTGAAGCTCTGGTGAACTTCATGCCCAAGAGGGTTAGGACAGTGCTGGAAAATAATGGTGGCCACACAAAATATTGACACTTTGGCCCAATTTGGACATTTTCACTTAGGGGTGTACTCACTTTTGTTGCCAGCAGTTTAGACATTCATGGCTGTGTGTTGAGTTATTTTGAGGGGACAGCAAATGTACACTGTTATACAAGCTGTACACTCACTACACAACATTGTAGCAAAGTGTCATTTCTTCAGTGTTATCACACGAAAAGATAGAATAAAATATTTACAAAAATGTGAGGGGTGTACTTACTTTTATGGGATACTGTATGTACGTTCATTGGTGTAAGCTGTAACTATGTTAAAAATCCTGGAATTCTTCTACAATGCCATTTATACTTTATCTATAAAATTACATCAGCCATCAAGAACTTTTTTGTAATATTTCACTTCTTGTCCCCCCCCCCTCCCCTCCCCCAGCTCGTAATCTCCACAGCGGTATCATATGGAATTAATCTTCAAGCAAATTACGGGATTGGTATTGTGGGCGATATTCCTACAGGGTATGTGTTCTAGGAAGAATTGTGATAACATAATGCTGAATCCTTGAAAACAATGAACTCCCTGTGTGGCTCATATTGCTGAATGAATGCACAATGAAATGCAGAGCTCCCTCTATTGGTTAATTTGCAAATCTCTCAATTTAATTCAATGACAAAAATATGGAAGTGCGTGTGATGATACAGTCACATCCAAAACTGCTTAATGGTAATACTCAGTGAAGGCGCTCATTGGAAATACGTGATCGATTTCCTATCGGATTAAATTCGGGTTCCTTTTATTCAATACGTCTTAAATGCCAACTGTTTGGTGGAATCATTAAACGCAGATTTTTATCTCTTTTTGTTTTATTTACAGACTGGTAGTACCGACGGTTCCTGACCCTAACCTGTTCATGAATGTGGTCGGCAATGCCTTTGCCATTGCTGTGGTTGGATACGCCATCACCATCTCTCTGGGCAAAATGTTCGCTACAAAACACGGATATAAAGTGGACAGCAACCAGGTGAAGGTTTTTCTTCAAATATCTGGGAATTGATCACACTGAGTCTTTTATCTATAAAGTGTCCGAGAAGACGGTGTTCTCCATAGCAACCAGTCAGCGTCCGCCGTTCTCTTACAGTGGTTCCCATAGCAACCAGTCAGCATCGTCCGTTCTCTCACTATGTTTCCTATAGCAACCAATCAGCACCCTCCATTATCTCTCAGTGTTCCCCATAGCAACCAGTGTCCTCCATTCTCTCACAGTGTGCCCCAAAGTACCCAGTCAGCACTGCCCTTTCTCTCACAGTGTTCCCCATAGTAACCAGTAAGCATCCTCTATTCTCTTACATTGTTCCCCATAGGAACCAGTCAGTACCCTCCATTCTCTCACAGTGTTCCCCAACCAATCAGCACCCTCTATTCTCTCATAGTGTCCCCCATAGTACCAGTGTTCTCCATAGTAACCAGTCAGCACCTCCGTTCTCTCACAGTGTTCCCCATAGTAACCAGTCAGCACCTTGGTTCTCTCACAGTGTTCCCCATAGTAACCAGTCAGCACCTTGGTTCTCTCTCAGTGTTCCCCATAGTAACCAGTCAACATCCTCCGTTCTCTCACAGTGTTCCCCATAGTAACCAGTGTCCTCCATTCTCTCAGTGTTCCCCATAGTAACCAGTGTCCTCCATTCTCTCTCAGTGTTCCCCATAGTAACCAGTCAGCACCTCCGTTCTCTCACAGTGTTCCCCATAGTAACCAGTCAGCATCCTCCATTCTCTCACAGTGTTCCCCATAGTAACCAGTCAGCATCCTCCATTCTCTGTGTTCCCCATAGTAACCAGTGTCCTCCGTTCTCTGTGTTCCCCATAGTAACCAGTGTCCTCCATTCTCTCACAGTGTTCCCCATAGTAACCAGTCAACATCCTCCATTCTCTCACAGTGTTCCCCATAGTAACCAGTCAGCATCCTCCATTCTCTCACAGTGTTCCCCATAGTAACCAGTAAGCATCCTCCATTCTCTCACAGTGTTCCCCATAGTAACCAGTAAGCATCCTCCGTTCTCTCACAGTGTTCCCCATAGTAACCAGTAAGCATCCTCCGTTCTCTCACAGTGTTCCCCATAGTAACCAGTGTCCTCCATTCTCTCTCAGTGTTCCCCATAGTAACCAGTCAGCACCTCGGTTCTCTCACATTGTTCCCCATAGTAACCAGTATCCTCCATTCTCTCACATTGTTCCCAATAGTAACCAGTAAGCATCCTCCATTCTCTCACAGTGTTCCCCATAGTAACCAGTGTCCTCCATTCTCTCACAGTGTTCCCCATAGTAACCAGTCAGCATCCTCCATTCTCTCACAGTGTTCCCCATAGTAACCAGTCAGCATCCTCCATTCTCTCTCAGTGTTCCCCATAGTAACCAGTGTCCTCCATTCTCTCACAGTGTTCCCCATAGTAACCAGTGCCCTCCATTCTCTCACAGTGTTCCCCATAGTAACCAGTGTCCTCTATTCTCTCACAGTGTTCCCCATAGTAACCAGTGTCCTCTATTCTCTCACAGTGTTCCCCATAGTAACCAGTGTCCTCCATTCTCTCACATTGTTCCCCATAGTAACCAGTGTCCTCCATTCTCTCACAGTGTTCCCCATAGTAACCAGTGTCCTCCATTCTCTCACAGTGTTCCCCATAGTAACCAGTCAACATCCTCTGTTCTCTCACAGTGTTCCCCATAGTAACCAGTGTCCTCCATTCTCTCACAGTGTTCCCCATAGTAACCAGTGATCTCCATTCTCTCACAGTGTTCCCCATAGTAACCAGTGTCCTCCATTCTCTCACATTGTTCCCCATAGTAACCAGTGTCCTCCATTCTCTCACAGTGTTCCCCATAGTAACCAGTGTCCTCCATTCTCTCACAGTGTTCCCCATAGTAACCAGTCAACATCCTCCATTCTCTCACAGTGTTCCCCATAGTAACCAGTGTCCTCCATTCTCTCACAGTGTTCCCCATAGTAACCAGTGTCCTCCATTCTCTCAGTGTTCCTCATAGTAACCAGTGTCCTCCATTCTCTCACATTGTTCCCCATAGCAACCAGTCAGCACCTCTGTTCTCTCAAAATGCTCTCCATATACTTCTGGCAACATCCAGTCCCCTTCCCCCTCCTATCTTGGATTAGAGCCATTACAGGGACATGTGTTTGGTTACTGTGGACAATGAAGACTTTTATAGACGCGGTCTTATGTTGTTTTCTTTTATTATTTTCCTCTTAAAGGAGCTGATCGCACTTGGATTCAGTAATCTAGTTGGGAGCTTCTTCCACTGTTTTGCGGTCACCACATCGATGTCCAGGACTCTGGTGCAGGAGAGCACAGGGGGGAACACCCAGGTAACACCGATTAGAGACCCCATTACTGGTCCCCACTATGACATATGGAGGGTTAGAAGCCGGCTGACACATTGTAAAGGAAGATGACTCCTCCTACACAGTAGCCTAGCTCCAAACTGTCCCTGATTTCGAGGGCCTGTCCCTCATTCAGAAAGAAAGCCCCTCTGTCCCTCTTTTCTCCTCATTTGTCCCTCATTTTGGTCTGATCTATATAATGCACCAGTCAGTGCTAAACTTGCCCTCTGTGTGTTATGTAATCCTGATCCCTGCCCTCTGTGTGTTATGTAACCCTGATCCCTGCCCTCTGTGTGTTATGTAACCCTGATCCCTGCACTCTGTGTGTTATGTAATCCTGATCCCTGCACTCTGTGTGTTATGTAACCCTGATCCCTGCCCTCTGTGTGTAATGTAACCCTGATCCCTGCCCTCTGTGTGTTATGTAACCCTGATCCCTGCACTCTGTGTGTTATGTAACCCTGATCCCTGCACTCTGTGTGTTATGTAACCCTGATCCCTGCCCTCTGTGTGTTATGTAACCCTGATCCCTGCCCTCTGTGTGTTATGTAATCCTGATCCCTGCCCTCTGTGTGTTATGTAACCCTGATCCCTGCCCTCTGTGTGTTATGTAACCCTGATCCCTGCACTCTGTGTGTTATGTAATCCTGATCCCTGCACTCTGTGTGTTATGTAACCCTGATCCCTGCCCTCTGTGTGTTATGTAACCCTGATCCCTGCACTGTGTGTTATGTAACCCTGATCCCTGCACTCTGTGTGTTATGTAATCCTCATACCTGCACTCTGTGTGTTATGTAACCCTGATCCCTGCACTCTGTGTGTTATGTAATCCTGATCCCTGCACTCTGTGTGTTATGTAATCCTCATACCTGCACTCTGTGTGTTATGTAACCCTGATCCCTGCACTCTGTGTGTTATGTAACCCTGATCCCTGCACTCTGTGTGTTATGTAACCCTGATCCCTGCACTCTGTGTGTTATGTAACCCTGATCCCTGCACTCTGTGTGTTATGTAACCCTGATCCCTGCCCTCTGTGTGTTATGTAATCCTGATCCCTGCACTCTGTGTGTTATGTAACCCTGATCCCTGCACTCTGTGTGTTATATAACCCTGATCCCTGCACTCTGTGTGTTATGTAACCCTGATCCCTGCACTCTGTGTGTTATGTAACCCTGATCCCTGCACTCTGTGTGTAATGTAACCCTGATCCCTGCAGGGATGGACTGGCCATTGGGACTACAGGGAGTTTCCCGGTGGGCCAATGGCTCAGTGGGCCGACTTCAGTGACAGTGGACCGCCGCCCCCTCTCCACTCTTCTGTCTCTCCCTTCCCGCAGCGCTCACCTGGGAGGAACAAAGAAGCAGGGGGAGGACCAGAGGGGCAGGGGGGATGACAGAGGAGCAGGGGGGAGGGGACAGACAGCTGACTCAACAGCTATGGCCTGGGAGTTTCCCACTTCTGCCTGAACTTGTCCCATAAGGGGGGCACCGAACTGATTCTTTGCCCCGGGTGAAATGATGTCTAGCTTCCCCACTGGTACTGCCTATAAGAGTACCAGTACCGGCCGTTCTACTGTAAAAAAGTAGATAAAGTAGAATGGCTAGTGGATAGTGAAGGGGGAGAGGGGGTTTGGGTGGCCGGGGGGGGGGGGGGCGGGAGTTGTCCGGCCGCCATGGGAGAGACCTTTCAAAGTGGGCCAGTCTGGATGAAGTCCAGGGCCAAATTTCTGTCCCAGTCCAGCCCTGGATCCCTGCACTATGTGTGTTATGTAATCCTGATCCCTGCACTCTGTGTGTTATGTAATCCTGATCCTTGCACTCTGGGTGTTATGTAATCCTGATCCCTGCACTCTGTGTGTAATGTAACCCTGATCCCTGCACTCTGTGTGTAATGTAACCCTGATCCCTGCCCTCTGTGTGTAATGTAACCCTGATCCCTGCCCTCTGGGTGTTATGTAATCCTGATCCCTGCACTCTGTGTGTTATGTAATCCTGATCCTTGCACTCTGTGTGTAATGTAACCCTGATCCCTGCACTCTGTGTGTAATGTAACCCTGATCCCTGCCCTCTGTGTGTAATGTAACCCTGATCCCTGCCCTCTGGGTGTTATGTAATCCTGATCCCTGCACTCTGTGTGTTATGTAACCCTGATCCCTGCACTCTGTGTGTAATGTAACCCTGATCCCTGCCCTCTGTGTGTAATGTAACCCTGATCCCTGCCCTCTGGGTGTTATGTAATCCTGATCCCTGCACTCTGTGTGTTATGTAATCCTGATCCTTGCACTCTGGGTGTTATGTAATCCTGATCCCTGCACTCTGTGTGTAATGTAACCCTGATCCCTGCACTCTGTGTGTAATGTAACCCTGATCCCTGCCCTCTGGGTGTTATGTAATCCTGATCCCTGCACTCTGTGTGTAACGTAACCCTGATCCCTGCCCTCTGGGTGTTATGTAATCCTGATCCCTGCACTCTGTGTGTAATGTAACCCTGATCCCTGCCCTCTGTGTGTAATGTAACCCTGATCCCTGCACTCTGTGTGTTATGTAACCCTGATCCCTGCACTCTGTGTGTTATGTAACCCTGATCCCTGCACTCTGTGTGTAACGTAACCCTGATCCCTGCCCTCTGTGTGTAATGTAACCCTGATCCCTGCACTCTGTGTGTTATGTAACCCTGATCCTTGCACTCTGTGTGTAATGTAATCCTGATCCCTGCACTCTGTGTGTAATGTAATCCTGATCTCTGCCCTCTGTGTGTTATGTAACCCTGATCCCTGCACTCTGTGTGTAATGTAATCCTGATCTCTGCCCTCTGTGTGTTATGTAACCCTGATCCCTACACTCTGTGTGTAATGTAACCCTGATCTCTGCCCTCTGTGTGTAATGTAACCCTGATCCTTGCACTCTGTGTGTTATGTAACCCTGATCCTTGCACTCTGTGTGTAATGTAACCCTGATCCCTGCACTCTGTGTGTAATGTAACCTTGATCCTTGCACTCTAAGTGCAGGGCTCAGGATTACATAACACACATAGTGCAGGGATCAGGAATAAGTAAAGCAGAAAGTTCAGGGGCCAGGAGGAAGTAACAAAAATGAAATAGTTAGGACTAAGTAATGCACACAGTTCAGTGTCTAGAAGTAAGCAACACAGAGTTCAAGGGGTCAGCAGAAAGTTATGCAGAGATGTCAGGGGTCAGGAGTAAATAACACACAGAGTTTGTGGGGGGTCAGGACTATGTGATGTCCAGAGTTCAAGAGTCAGGATTAAGTAAAGCACATAGGGCCAGATCCTCAAAAGGGATACGCCGGCGTAACTGCTGTTACGCCGTCGTATCCCTGTTTCTAACTATGGAACTGATCCACAGAATCAGTTTTCCATAGTTAGGGAGAAGATCCGGCATGTGTAATTGAATTACACTGCCGGATCTTAGGATGCAGTACCGCATCCGCCACTGGGGGCATTTCGTGTCGAAATGCCGCCTCGGGTATGCAAATTAGCACTTACGGAGATCCACAAAGCTTTTCAGCTTCGTTTTTTCTCCGTAAGTTTTAGTTTGCAAACGCAAAATTAGGGCTGCTTTTACAAAGTGTAAACTGTTTACACCTTGTAAAAACAGACCCTTCTGTCCAGCGACGCGATTTTTTTTTTGTTTTGAATTTTTTTTTTTGCGCCGTATCTTTTTTTTTTCCCGACGCAACTTTATTGACCCGTCGCAATCCACAAAGCTTGGCGTAACGTAATTTCGCGCTATGCACGTCGGGAAAATGACGTCACGAGCATGCGCAGTACGGCCGGCGCGGGAGCGCACCTAATTTAAATGGGAATCGCCCCCATGAAAATAGGAACGCCTTGCGCCGGCGGAATTTAAGTTACACAGCCAAAAATTTCTAGGTAAGTGCTTTGTGGATCGGGCACTTAGGTAGAAATTTTAAGGCAGTGTAACTTAAATGGAAAAAATTACGTTTCGCCGGATCTTTGTGGATTACCCCCATAGTTCAGGGGTCAGGAATAGGTAACACACAGAATCCAGGGATCAGGATTAAGTCATGCAAAGAGTTCAGGGGTCAGGAGTAAGTACCACAGAGAGGTCAGGAGTAAGTGGAGCACAGAGTTCAGCAGGATTAAGTAAAGCACGCAGTTCAGGGGTCAGAATTAAGAATTGCTGAAAGTTCAGGGCTCAGGAGTAAGTAATGCAGAAAGTTCAGAGGTCAGAAGTAACACCCCAGAGAGGCTGGGTCAGGATTAAGTAGCACACAGAGTTCAACAGTCAGGAATAAGTAAAGCACAGAGTTCAGTAGTTAGGAATAGGCAACACACAGAGTTCAGGGGTCAGGATTAAGTAACACAGAGATTTTAAAGGTCAGGATTAAGTAACGCAGATGTCAGGATTAGGTAACACAGAGTTCAGGAGTCAGGATTAAGTAACGCATATAGTTCAGGGGTCAGGAGTAAGTAACGCATATAGTTCAGGGGTCAGGAGTAAGTAACGCATATAGTTCAGGGGTCAGGAGTAAGTAACGCATATAGTTCAGGGGTCAGGAGTAAGTAATGTCCAAAGCTCAAGAGTTAGGATTAAGTAGAGCACAGAGTTCAGGGATCGGGAATAGGAAACACACAGAGTTAAGAGGTCAAAATAAGTAACACAGAAAGTTAGAGGGGGTCAGGATTAGGTAATGCAGAAAGTTCAGAGGTCAGAAGTAAGTAACAGAGTTTAGGGGTCAGGCGTAAGAAGCACACAGAGTTCAGGGGTCAAGAATAAGTAATGTCCAGAGTTCAAGAGTCAGGAATAAGTAACCCACAGAGTTCAGGGGTCAGGATTAAGTAACCCACAGAGTTCAGGGGTCAGGATTAAGTAACCCACAGAGTTCAGGGGTCAGGATTAGGTAACGCACAGAGTTCAGGGGTCAGGATTAAGCAACGCACGGAGTTCAGGGGTCAGGATTTAGCAACGCACGGAGTTCAGGGGTCAGGATTAAGCAACGTACAGAGTTCCGGGGGCAGAATTAATGCGCACACATGAATGGTCAGGATTTTTGTATTGTTATTACAATGCAGTTTTTATAAAAATGTTTATCCTGTCACCATAGAACCCGAAAAACTCGAGGGATGGCTCTGTTATCCTTAGTACCCAATCAGAATCAAGCTGTTACTGTTCCATTGCCTTGTAGAAAATGAAAGATAGGCTATCATTGGACGAAACAAAAAAAAAATAGCTTTTAAATGATTGGAACTGTGCCCTATTTAACTTGGTGAATACTAAAATATCACTTCCAGATTGCAGGATGCGTTTCTTCCTTGATTATCCTGGTAATCATTCTGAGAGCTGGGGAATTGTTCACATGTCTTCCTAAGGTAAGTACATGTCATTTTTAAAGTGTAAATGCACGATAACACCTACATTCCTACAAAATATAGTACATGTGTAGTATTCCTTCCAGGAATTGCATATCTCCTGAAGCTCCTGTAAGCTGCACCATGCAGGACCAGCAACTATTAACTAGCAACACTCCAGTGCCAGGTCATGTGATCTAAAGTGTAACTATGGGCACAACCCAAAAAGTATCAAATCCCCTTTGCACTATAATCCAATCATGTGCAAACTAAAAAGCTGTTTTTTATTTTCCTTGTATGTCACCCTCGGATTTCCGGTGCTTCTACAGACTCACCTCTGCGATCGGTAAATCGGAGACCGGATCCACCTGCCCCGGATGTCCACCATAGAGATTTCTGGTGGACCAGATGGTCGCCGGAGTCTCTATGATCATCACAAGCCGGCCACTCTTCATAAAAAAAAAACGACGCCGCCTTGGCTGGGAAGCTGAGATCATTTTATTTATTTATTTTATTTCAGGCTTCCCAGCCAAGTGGGGAAATATGAGGTTTTATCGACCCCAGATCTCACTGTAAAGAGGTCCTGTCATATTCCTATTACAAGGGATGTTTACATTCCTTGTAATAGGAATAAAATTGATCACATTTTTATTTATTTTTTTAAAACAAAAATGTAAGTAAAATAAACAATATGGGCTAGATTCAGGTACGAGATACGACGGCGTATCTCCAGATACGCCGTCGTATCTCTGAGTTGCGGCGTCGTATCTATGCGCCTGATTCATAGAATCAGTTACGCATAGATTTGACTAAGATACGACCGGCGTAAGTCTCCTACGCCGTCGTATCTTACTGCATATTTACGCTGGCCGCTAGGGGCATGTACGCTGATTTACGCCTAGAATATGTAAATCAGCTAGATCCGCCTATTCACGAACGTACGCCTGGCTATCGCAGTACAGATACGCCGTTTACGTAAGGCTTTTTCCGGCGTAAAGTTACCCCTGCGATATGAGGCGCAGCCAATGTTAAGTATGGACGTCGGGCCAGCGTTGAATTTTCCGTTGATTACGTCGTTTGCGTAAGTCGTTCGCGAATAGGGCTAGGCGTAATTTACGTTCACGTCGAAAGCATTGGCTTTTTGCGGGTTAATTTGGAGCATGCGCACTGGGATACTTTCACGGACGGCGAATGCGCCGTTCGTAAAAAACGTCATTTACGTGGGGTCACGATAATTTTGCATAAAACACGTCCACATCTTCCACATTTGAATTAGGCGGGCTTGCGCCGGCCAATTTACGCTACGCCGCCGCAACTTACGGAGCAAGTGCTTTGTGAATAATGCACTTGCCTGTCAAAGTTGCGGAAGCGTAGCGTAAATAGGATACGTTACGCCCGCACAGAGTTACGCGCTCCCTACCTGAATCTGGCCCTATATATATATATTTTTTTTTAAGTGCCCCTGTCCCCATGTGCTCGCACGCAGAAGCGAACGCATACGTAAGTCCCGCCCCCATATGAAAACGGTGTTCAAGCCACACATGTGAGGTGTCGACGCGAACGTTAGAGTGAGAGCAATAATTCCAGCACTAGACCTCCTCTGTAACTCAAAACACGTAACCAGTAAAAATATTTAAAGCATCGCCTATGGGGATTTTTAAGCACCGAAGTTTGGCGCCATTCCACGAGCGTGCGTAATTTTTAAGCGTGACATGTTGGGTATCTATTTTACTCGGCGTAAATTCTTCTTTCACATTATGCCAAACAAATTGGGATAACTTTACTGTTTTTTTTTTTTTTTGCATCAAATACCACGCGACATAAAAAGTTTCAATGACCGCCATTGTATTCTCTAGGGTCTCTGCTAAAAAAAAAAAAACATATATAATGTTTGGGGGTTCTATGTAATTTTCTAGCACAAAAAAATATGTAGTAGAGAAATGTCAGAATTGGCCTGGTTGGCTAAATAAATAAATAGATTGGCTAAGTGGTTAAATAAAAAACAGATCTGGTCACATTAACGTATAACTAAAAATAATTTTAAACGCTGGTGTTTTTCTTTTGTTTTCTCCATTTCTTTTTCCTGCACCAGGCGATTCTGTCAGCGATTGTCATTGCCAACCTGAAAGGCATGTACAAGCAATTCATGGATATATCTGTCCTATGGCGCACCAACAAGTACGATTTGGTAAGTGTATTCTGTGCTTTAAACTCGTCACTCTGGGCCGATCCTAGGCAGGGTGCGCGGGGTTCTCCGCACCCAGGCGCCGCAGAGGTGGGGGCGCCAAAGCTCCAAAGTGCTCCCCTCCCTCCTCCTTGTCTGTGTCCAGAGGTGGAGCGCATGTAGCGGGTGCTGCGGTTCCCCATCCCTCTTGCTCTCTCCGCTGGCAACTGACAAGAGCGCATACCACCCGCTGTCCCCAGAATCCAGGCTGGGTACCACAGCGGAGTCTATTTCCGGAACACGTTCCGGTACTAGGCTCCACTAATTAATTCTGTCCGGTGTGCATGGAGCAATCTCCTGTCTGCCCCGCCCACTCTGCGTGTGTCGGCTCTTCTCCCATAGGCGGTGTGATGAGAGGCTTCTGGATTGGCCGGAGCTGCTGCCAATCATCCCGTGCACTTCCAGAAATGCTCTCCAAGTGCCACCCTCCAAGTAACCAAAGATGCCACGTATGCCCCGCCCCCTGTAATGTGCTTCTGCTCCCAGTTTGCCCAAGCTACAATGATCAATTGGACAGGTACTGATCTATGGGCACATCTGATGTGGGGGGCTCTGATGGAGACACCTGCTGTGGGGGGGTCTCTGATGGGGGACACCTGCTGGGGGGCTCTGATGGGGGACACTAATAAAGACTTCTTAGGCCTCGTACACACCAGCGGATCTGTCCGATGAAAACCGTCCATGGACCGTTTTCATCGGACATGTCCGGGACTTTGAATGAAGCGTGCAGTCAACAGTGGATTGGTTTGCCTCACAGATCCAAAGCTGATCCTCTGACTTTTTATAGAAATGGCCAATGACAAGTCTTCACTCTCCCTTCCAGCTGATATGGTTGGTGACGTTCTTCTCGACCATCTGCCTCAACTTGGATATCGGCCTTGCAGTCGCGGTGGTGTTCGGATTATTCACAGTGACGTTCAGGACCCAGCTGTGAGTTTCATAACTTAGCCGTGATGGTGTGCGCAAAACAGACATACTGCCAAATTGGGCTTTTTATAGTGTTAGTGACCCCATACAATCATTTCCATGGATCTGCTTCATCTTACTATCGTAAATACTCGAATATAAGCCAACCTGACTATAACGCACCTGATTTTACCACAAAAAAATGTGAAAACGCATTGATTTGAGTATAAGCCTAGGGTGGGAAATGCAGCAGCTACTGTAAGTGCAAAAAAGATCAACAATGCCCATCTTCAGCCTCACTGTGATCATTTGTAGCCTCGCTGTGCCCATTATCAGCATCACTGTGCCCAATTACTGAAGTTCTGCTTTAATGTATGGGCAGCTTAAGCCGTCTGATAAGGATGAATTCACTGCTCTGATGACTCGTTGAGTCATCTTTCAGCAGAGGTGAAAATAAATCATGCTAAGTATGTGAAAAGGCCACTATGTTGCCATCTACTGGCTGGATAAAAAAAAACGCATTCGAAATTACTATGGGGTAGATTCAGAAAGAAGTTACGCTGGCGTATCTATTGATACGCCGCGTAACTTCTAAGATGCTCCGGCGTATCTTTTTTGCCTCTTACGCTGTCGTATCTTAGTTGCATATTTACGCTGGCCACTAGGTGGCGCTTCCGTATATTTACGTGATGAATATGCTAATTAGGTAGATACGCCGATTCAGAAATGTACGTCGGCATTCTTTTACGCCGTTTACGTTAGGCTTTTTTTTGCGTAAAGTTACCCCTGCTATATGAGGCGTAGCCAATGTTAAGTATGGACGTCGTTCCCGCATCAAGTTTTAAAATTTTTACATCGTTTGCGTAAGTCGTTTGCGAATAGGGCTGTACGTAAGTTACGTTCACGTCTAAAGCAATGACGACTTGCGGCGTAATTTCGAGCATGCGCACTGGGATTTTTTCACGAACGGCGCATGCGCCGTTCGTAAAATACGTCAAATACGTGGGGTCACAGTGAATTTAAATAAAACACGCCCACATCATCCCCATTTGAATTAGGCGGGCTTACGCCGACACACATAAGTTACGCCGCCGTAACTAAGGGCGCAAGTTCTTTCTGAATATGGAACTTGCGCCCTAAGTTACGGCGGCGTACCGTATCTGAGATACGTTACGCCGCGCCGACAGATACGCCAATGTATCTGAATCCGGATATATATATATATATATATATATATATATATATATATAAAAATGTTTAAGAAACCAAAAAAAAAAAACCCCCAGACGACTTTCCTTTTTCTTTTTCTTTTTTATAAATCACAATTAGTATTGCATATTGATTATTTTATAACTTTTTCATTTCACAGACCTCATTACTCCGTCCTGGGGCAAATTGCAGAAACAGATATCTACCGAGACGCAGAAGAAAATATTATGGTAATTCTAGCATGCAGATGAGAGGTAGCCATGGTCAACAACAAAAAGTAACTATTTATTAGTGGAAATACAGATTTATTTAACCTCTTCCTGCTGCCCTGGCATCCCTTTAATAAGTTCTGAGTGCCATGGGGCTGGGAAGATGGGAGGATCAGCCAATCACCGGACCACTGTGATTGGCCATCACAGTTGATCCAGGACCGGTCCCACCCAGCTACTGATTTATAGCAGGGACCAGGAGTTGTATTTCACATTTTGGTCTCTGTGCTAGTAGCGTGCAGTGAACATGCTCTCAACAAAGAGACATTGACCACCCAGCAATGTGTTAGGCGGCCATAAAGGGGTTAAATGGGACCTGCCAAGTCAGGAATAAAAGGGGCTTCCACTAGCAAGTTGGTTTTGAAGGTGCGAAGCCTGTGGGTGTCACCTTCATCCAATGACTTGTTACAAGCATGTGTGAACTCCCAACCAGTTATTCTGTGTCCCTGTGACAAGAGTCACTTTGGGTGGGGGGTTTGTGCAACTCAGCTTACCTTGGAGAGCTCTGGAAACTTTGTGTCCAGCTTCCCGGGTCCTCTTATGTGTAAATCACCCTGTTTCTCTAATAAGGATGAGCTCCGGCGTGTTCACACACCCCACGTGCAGAGCGAACACGCCGGAGCTCATCCCTAGTCTCTAATAGGGGCACATGGTGACCGAGAAAGCCAGTCTGATCTGTACTAATTGGACTCACTGTACAGCCACATTGGAATGTTGTGCGTGTGTGTGTGTGTATATATATATATATATATATATATATATATATATATATATATATATATATATATATATATACATATTGGGCCAGATCCACAAAGAACTTACGGCGGCGTATCTATTGATACGCCGCGTAAGTTCTACGATGCGCCGTCGGATCTTTGTTTTGTATCCACAAAACAAGATACGACTGAATGTGGGCTAGATCCGACTGACGTACGTCTTAGTACGCCGTTGGATCTTAGGTGCATATTTACGCTGGCCGCTAGGTGTCGCTTCCGTTGATTTTCGCGTAGAGTATGCAAATTAGCTAGATACGCCGATTCTCAAACGTACGTCCGGCGCATTTTTTTTACGTCGTTTACGTAAGGCTTTTTTCGGCGTAACGTTACCCCTGCCTCTATGAGGTGTACGCAATGTTAGGTATGGACGTCGGGACAGCGTAAAATTTTCCGTCGTTTGCGTAAATCGTTCGCGAATAGGGCTTTGCGTAAGTTACTTTCACGTCGAAATCATTGACTATTTGCGACGTGATTCCGCGAATGCGCACTGGGATACGTCCACGGACGGCGCATGCGCCGTTCGTAAAAAGCGTCAATTACGTGGGATCATACCAGATTACCATACAACACGCCCACTCCAAGCCTACTTTGAATTACGTGGGCTTACGCCTGGCAGATTTACGTTATGCCGGCCCGCATATGGGAGCAAGTTCTTTGTGGATACCCTAGGAGCCACTCTGATTTACGGCGGCATAGCGCATATGAGATGCGCTACGCCCGCCTAAATATACGCCCGTTTTTGTGAATCTGGCCCATTGTTTATTGTCTCCTTTTGTTGTGTACTCTTTGCTGTGATCGTTTGGGGTGTGGTTGTATTCTATTGTTCTATTGTGGCTGTCTGCCTCAAATATTATGGGATGTGTAAGTGTGTTGACTGTTTATTGATGAGAAGTTTGAATACACCTGACCTGTGTGTCTATTGTCATTGGACAGTTTTACCTGCCCTAAATCCAAGGGTGGGGGGGGGGGGAGTGTCTCGGAGTTGGATATCGGTGTACGGGTGTGATAATAAATCAGTTTGTTGTTGTTCACCCTACACTGTGCTACGGCTGGTGACTGGGTGAGCTAAGGGGTCTTGGATAGTGCTGGTTCTGGACAGAGGAAGCATTGACGGTGGACATAGTCCTGTTGAGCACGAGGGTTCATCACAGTCCCCAATGGAGAAATTCCCCCTTACGTCCACCTACCACCATGACAGGAAGTGCAGGCTTATTTCCCCAATGGGAATAGGGAGGGCAACAAGGCACTTTAATATAGTGTAGTAGGAAGGGTTGGAACCTCTGTCAGGATTCTGTTGCTCATTTTGGTGACAAACCATTTCAGATGACAAAACTTGACCTCCCTTATATCGAAAATAAGAAAAAGAAAAAAAAAGCTCTGGTTGGATGTTTGGTTTCAATGTACGAATGCTTGAAGTTTTATTTTTTTTGGTTCAAGGCAAAAGAGATTCCTGGAGTGAAAATCTTCCGGTCAAGCTCGCCCATTTATTTTGCAAATGCGGAGCTGTTCTCCAAAGCCCTGAAGATGAAGGTGAGGGGTGCCTTTGTTTTTCCGTCCTAACAACCAGTTGTGAATTTGAAAGTTTGGAAATGCCGTCCCATGAACCAAAATGACGTCCATTGTGAGCAAAAAAAAAATATTAAAATATGAAATTTAAAAACGTGTCTTTCAGATGGGGGTCAATGTGGACAAACTGATTGAGAAGAAGAAGAAAGCCATTCAGAAGAGGAAGAAAGGCCTTCACAAAGTCATGAACCTGGCCAAGATCATCCTTGCCAAGACCCAAAAGGTGAGCGGTGACGCCGGTGAGGAACCGCAATACAAATACAGGCCTCACAGCATTTCTTCCAGAACATTGCAACCGCCGGTTCGTTCTTATGGGAAATCCACACGTATAGCTAGATTCAGGTAGAGTTAGGTCGGCGTATCAGTAGATACACCGACCTAACTCAGAATCTGCGCCGACCTAAGTTTAAGTGTATTCTCAAACAGAGATACGCTTAAACCTATCTAAGATACGACGGCTTGCGCCGTCGTATCTTAGGTTGCAATATTTAGGCTGGCCGCTAGGTGGCGCTTCCATTGCGGTCGGCGTAGAATATGTAAATCAGTAGATACGCCTATTCACGAACGTACGCCCGGCCGACGCAGTACATTTACGCCGTTTGCGTAACGCATTAGCAGGCCTAAAGTTATTCCATCAAATAGATGGAATAGTAATGTTAAGTATGGCCGCCGTTCCCGCGTCGAAATTCGAAATTTTTACGTCGCTTGCGCAAGTCGTCCGTGAATAGGGATTTACATCATTTACCGTATTTATCGGCGTATACCGCGCACTTTTTTGTCGTGGGTGCGCGGTATACACCGATACCCCCTTTCCCGCGCCGAGTTTTGAATACTGCGCCGACATATACCGAGCGCAGTACACTCGGGTATAGTTGGGCAGTCTCGGCTCCTTCCGCACTCACGTCCTGGACGTACAGGACGTCAGCGCAGGTAGCCGAGCATTGCCGACAATACACGAGTGTACTGCGCTCTGTATATGTCGGTGCAGTATTCAAAACTCGGCGCGGGAAACGAGCGGGGAGGACGCGAGGACACCGCAGAAGGACGCCGGACCCGACGAAGAGGACACCCGAAGCCGCAGAAGGACGCCGGACCCGACGAAGAGGACACCCGAAGCCGCAGAAGGACGCGGGACCCGACGAAGAGGACACCCGAAGCCGCAGACGAACGCCGGACCCGACGAGGCCGCCGATGGACGCCGCGCAAGACACCAAAACTGTAAGTACAAAAAAAACTTTTTTCCAAAGGATTGGGGGCAACTTTAGGGGTGCGCGGTATACGCGGGAGCGCATTATACCGCGATAAATACGGTACGTCCACGTCGAAATCAATAGGCCCGTGCGGCGTACGTTGCCGCAATGCACACTGGGAAATGTAGGCGGACGGCGCATGCGCCGTTCCAAAAAAACTTCAATCACGTCGGGTCAAGCCTAATTATCATAAAACACGCCCCCTCAGCCGAATTTGAATTAGGCGCGCTTGCGCCCGCCGCATTTACGCTACGCCGCCGTAAGTTAGGAGGCAAGTACTTTGTGAATACAGTACTTGCCTCTCTGACTTAAGGCGGCATAGCGTAAATACGATACGCTACGCCGCCTTAAAGTTGCGGCGAGGACTGTGAATCTAGCTATTAAATGCTTGAGGCCTCCATGGCTTTCCTATAGAATGAATACACCTTTTGAAGTGGTAGAGAAAGACAGAGGATCCTGTAGTTTTCTGCAGGCAGTCTGTAGTGGGTGGAGCCTGCCGAGCTCCTCCCACAGCTCCGCACAAACTATGTAAAGCACAGTGATGAGGTCATTTCAACTTTTACAAGGTCATATCGGAGTATGCAAAGGTATTTTGTGCACATTAAGAAATGGATTTGTATCATTTGTGGCTATTGAAGAATATATCCAAGTTAGTAGCTGCTTTTTTTAGGCTACCAGATGTGTAATTTGCTTCCTTTTTGTATTTTCTACGCAGGGAAGCGGTTTGGAATTTCTGACCAATGCAGAAGGGGTCCTCGGAAGCCTAAAATCCATTAGCGAGTCCATCCCACAGACTCCGCCCACCCTTCGCTCTCTTGGCCTGGAGAGACTCGACTTCAGCTACCTAATCCTGGACTTCTCAGCTGTCAGCTTCATAGACACCGTTGGGGTGAAAATGTTAAAAATGGTGAGGGTGACAGTGTTGGCGTAAAAGCAAGTCTGCATTTTAAAGACAACTTTAAAGACTACGGGCCAGATTCTCAGAAGAGTTACGACGGTGTATCTCAGGAAACACCGTCGTATCTCTGTTTTTGGCCCCGGGTATCTATGCGAGTGATTCCTAGAATCATTTTCGCATAGATACGGCCAAGATCCGACAGGTGTAAGCCACTTACACCGTCGGATCTTAGATGTAATTTGACACCGGCCGCTAGGTGGCGTTTACGTTCAGGTCTCATTTGACTATGCAAATGAGCCTGATACGCCGTTTCCCGAACGAATTTGCGTCGCGTACTCGTCGTTTCCGTAAGCGTAAGGTTACCCCTGCTATATGAGGGGTAACCTTACGCCAGTCCGCCGTATGCCATGTTAAGTATGGCGTCGGGTCCGCGTCGTTTTCCTAAGCCGTTCTTGAATACGACTTTACGTCAATGACGCACACGTCGGCGTCATTGACGTTTTCTGTCGTGAGCTGGAGCATGCGCACTGGGCTATTTTTCATCCCGGCGCATGCGCAGTTCAATCGGCGCGGGGGCGCGCTTAATTTGAATGCAAGCCGCCCCCTTCGAATTACGCGGCCATACGCTGGGCCATTTACACTACGCCACCGCAAATTACGGAGCAAGTGTTTGGGGAATACGGCACTTGCTCCTGTAAGTTGCGGTGGCGTAGTGTAAATGGCTTACACTACGCCAACGCAGATTCTTAGAGAATCTGGCCCAGAATCCCCAACAGTTTTTTATCATTAAATCTGGGGTGGGTATTGAGGAGCGCCTAGCACAAAAGTTCATATCACTTAGAGGTCTTTATGAAATGTCTTTAGGTATACAGCATCAAATATATCTAACACGTTTCGGGGAAAACCTCCCACTTCCTCAGGGATAATATGTAAAGATTTTTTTATCATGGGAGCCTCACTATTTAATACTGTCTGTGCCTTCTTGTCCTAGTGGCAACGAATACAGCAGGTGAGGTGACATTTTCCCAGTGGTATCACCAACAGCACCCCTTTTCTCTCCCAATGCAAAGAGCTCAACTGGCATGATGATGTCAGCTTCCCTTTGCCTAAATGCAATAGGAATGAATAAGACTGTCAGGACCTGCATCAACTGCTGGGGCCACCTCCCATAGTGGGAGGTTGTAGTTCCAGTGTCCACCACCAGTGGGTGTCTCCCAACAGCCAGAAGATTCCAGTAATCAGTCTCCACCCGATGCTGGCTGCTGGGAGGGTATTGATTCTGTTTTTTGCTTTGCTGCCAGATACTGCTTGACACTTAGATCCCGATCTTGCTCATGTTTCTGAACCCTGCTGCCTCTTTTATGTCCCCTTGTACCTGATCCTAGTCCTAGGTCCCCCTTCTCATCTGTTCCCTACATGCAGTGATGGCCGCTCATATGGGGCGCAGCCCCCCTAATCTCTATGCGCCCAGACCCTAATCTCCATGCAGGGCTATGGACTCATAAAAGTCTATGTGCCAGATTCTCAGAGATTAACGTTGGCGTATCAGTAGATACGCCGTCGTAAGTCCGAATCTGCGCCGTCGTATATTTAAGCATATTCTGGAAACCAGATACGCTTAAATTTGGCTAAGATACGAGCGGCGTAAGTCTCCTACGCCATCGTATCTTAGGGTGCATATTTACGCTGGCCGCTAGGTGGAGCTTCCGTTGTTTTCCACGTTGAATATGCAAATGAGCAAGGTACGCCCATTCACGAACGTACGTACGCCCGTCGTTATTAGTTACGCCGTTTACGCAAGACATACACCGACGTAAAGATAAAGCAGGTCTCCAGGTGGCGTAGCCCATGCAAAGTATGGACGTCGGTTTTTACGTCGTTTGCGTAAGTCGTACGCGAATAGGGCTGTGCGTAAGTTACGTTCACGTCGTAGGCAGTGTTCGACGTATCTTAGGCATTCTATCCGACGCATGCGCACTGGGATACGTCCACGGACGGCGCATGCGCCGTACATTCAAAACGTCATTTACGTGGGGTCATGCTTTATTTGCATAAAACACGCCCACCTCTTCCCAATTTGAATTAGGCGCACTTACGCTGGCACATTTACGCTACGCCGCCGTAACTTAGTACGCAAGTGCTTTGTGAATACAGCACTTGCCTCTCTAAGTTGCGGCGGCGTAGCGTAAATACGATACGCTACGCCCACCCACACTTACGCCGGGGTACGAGAATCTGGTCCCATGTGTTTTTTTTAGAAGCATCTGATTAGAGCCCGAGATTTAATTGACTTCAAAATGGGTGGGCAGAGCACTGTGCCCCGAGCCCACCCACTTGTGTGACATTAGCGAATTAATATTCGTTAATGTCTTCCTGCTTCTCCTCCCGGCCAATCAGGAATCGGGTATTAAGACCCAATTGGCCAGGAGGAGAAGCGACTTTAGAATATCCAAATCTCGCAGGTGGACAGGAACAGAGTTGGGAATCTTGGCAAGTAGCTTTCATACTGGCCCAGATTCAGTAAGCAATTGCGCCTGCGTAACCATAGTTAGGCCGCGCAATTGCTGACTTGCGCTGGTGTAAAGAGTTCTCCTGATTCAGAGAACTCGTTCCGCCAACTGCAGCCTAAAATCTGCGTGGCATAAGGCTCTTATGCCACGCAGATTTTAGGCTGCATTCTTGCGATGACCGCTAGGGGGCGTTCCCATTGTGGTCAGCGTATAGTATGCAAATTGCATACTTACGCCGATTCACAATGTTGCGCGCCCCCTGCGTACGCAAGTTACGTCGTTTGCGTACGGCGTGTTTAGCGTAAGGCTGCCCCTTCTAATAGCAGGGGCAGCCAATGCTAAACTAAATCCGGCGTTCCCGCGTCGCGACGTTCGAATTTTACGTTGTTTGCGTAAGTGAATCGTGAATGGCGCTGGACGCCATTCACGTTCACTTTGAAGCAAATGACGTCCTTTCGACGTCATTTGCCACAAAGCACGTCGGGAGCGCGCCTAATTTAAATGATTCCCGCCCCCGGCGGGATCATTTACATTGCGCGCGCTTACGCCGGGCAATTTTGCCGGCGCGCCCTCGCAATTTACGGAGCTACTGCTCCGTGAATCGAGGGCAGCGCAAAATATTTGCGGGGGCGCAGGGCAAAATCGTTGCCCTGCGCCTCCGCAAATAGAGCGCAATTCTTTCTGAATCCGGGCCATTGTGTTTTTTTTTTCATGATCCAGCGTTTTAGAGAGGGGAGGTGCAAGGTCTGCTTTAATGAGATATGTTGCTCTATTGACGCTTTTCATTCTCTTATTTTTTATTTTAGGTTTTTGAAGAATTTCGGGAGATTGAAGTTGAGATGTATCTTGTACACTGTCCGCGTAAGTGGGTTATGGTTTTCGTGTATATTAATAACCTTGATTTGCGTTGCATTTCCCATTCGAAAAAACAGACAAAAAACGTTTGTTAAAGTTAAAATGTAAATTTTAGGCCCATTATATTATATAAATAAAATTATGGTAGTGGCAATTTTTTATTTATGCAAATGTTTTAGTGTTTTTGAAGCTTACATTTAAAAAAAAAAAAATGTCTACCAATCTCTAACAAAGACTAGGGGCCAGATTCACAGTGATCCGCGGCGGCGTAACGTATCGTCTTTACGTTACACCGCCGCAAGTTTTCAGCGCAAGTGCCTGATTCACCAAGCACTTTTAAACTTACGGCGGTGTAACATAAAGCCGTCCGGCGCAAGCCCGCCTAATTCAAATGGGGCGTGTACCATTTAAATTAGGCGCGCTCCCACGCCGAACGTTCTGCGCATGCTCCGTGCGAAAATTTCCCGCCGTGCTTTGCGCGAAATGACGTCGCCCCGACGTAATGTTTTGAACGGCGACGTGCGTTACGTATTCCCGGACGTCTTACGGCAAAAAAATAAAAATTGAAATTCGATGCGGGAACGACGGCCATACTTTAACATGGCTGGTCTAAATGTAAGCCATAAAAAAGCGGTCTTATCTTTGCGACGGGAAAAACCGACTAGCGATGACGTAGCGATTACTTACTTACCTGAGCCCGTTACCTGCTCGGCTCGTCCTCGGCGTCCTCTTCACCACGGGGTCCCGGCGCTGTTTGGATAGATTGATAGCAGTGCAGCCATTGGCTCCCGCTGTTGTCAATCAAATCCAAATGACGCGGGCACCAGGGGGCGGGACCGAGTTATAAACTTGGCGTCTATGGACGCCGAGTGTATGACACGGGAGCGCGCCCGCAAGGTAACCCCCTCGCTAGAGAGCTTCCTAGAGGGGGTTATCTAATGCGGGGAGGAGCCGAAAGAGCCACCGAGGGACCCCAGAAGAGGTCGTTCGGGGCCACTCTGTGCAAAACGAACTGCACAGTGAAGGTAAGTATGATGGGCCAGATCCACAAAGAAGTTACGTCGGCGTATCTATTGATACGCAGCGTAACTTCTAGGATGCGCCGGCGTATATTTTTTCTGTATCCAGAAAGCAAGATACGCCGGATTTTTGCTTAGATACGACTGACGTAAGTCTCTTACGCCGTCGTATCTTAGTTGCATATTTACGCTGGCCGCTAGGTGGCGCTTCTGTAGATTTACGAGTAGAATATGCAAATTAGGTAGATACGCCGATTCACGAGCGTACGTGCGCCCGGCGTATCTATATGCGTCGTTTGCGTAAGGCGTCGGACCGGCGTAAAGTTACCCCTGCTATAGTGAGGCGTACGCAATGTTAAGTATGGACGTCGGGACAGCGTCAAATTTTCCGTTGTTTGCGTAAAACGTTCGCGAATAGGGCTTTGCGTAAGTTACGTTCACGTCGTCTAGGCATTGAGCGGGCGTAATTTAATTTGAAAATTCGACGTGATACTAAGCATGGGCCGTTCGAAAAAAATCGTCATTTACGTGGGGTCATGCTTAGTTTACATAAAACACGCCCCCCTGTTCCTCATTTGATTTAAGCGCGCTTACGCCGGCACATTTACGCTACGCTGCCGTAACTTTAGACACAAGTGCTTTGTGAATACAGAACTTGCCTCTCTAAGTTGCGGCGGCGTAGCGCAACTACGATACGCCCGCTTATATTTACGCCTATCTACGTGAATCTGGGCCGATATGTTTGTTTTTTTATTTTTTAAATGAACCTTTAGTACCACTTTAAGGTTGGGTGTTATCCCTACTCGTACCTGTCCCCTCCCCCGTTTCTTGTATTGAATGGTCACCCCAGCCTGACATAGAGAACCGATCCATACATGTGACGACTGATCATTAATAAATCTTATTCTTCGCTTTGCAGCGGCCGTGTTACGACAACTGGAGAGCAGCAGTTTCTTTAATGAGAACATCACCCCGGCTTCCATCTTTGCCTCCATCCACGATGCCGTTTCCTATATATATTTCCTTTCCAGCGGACAGAACAGTGACTCCAGCTCGCTCCAGGAAATCACAGCAATCTAACCACAATCCATTCTTTGGAGAAGACAATAGAAGGCTCATTTCTACCCTATGGACTACGGACACAATAAATAGCCCATTTCATCTCCAATTCAGCTCCAGGGTCATTCGAGTCCCAACCTCGGCACTACCTGCACGGAGTTTGCATGTTCTCCCTGTGCGGGTTTCCTCTGGGTACTCCAGTTTCCTCCCACACTCCATAGACATGCTGGTAGTGGCTCCTGTCTATATGGCCCTAGTATGTGTATGCATGAAAGTGAGTTATTGGCCTTGGATTGTAAGCTCCTTGGGGGGCAGGGACTGATGCGAATGTACAATATATATGTGAAATTGATAGCGCTATGTAAGTATTTGTGATAAATAAAATAATTCCTATATATATGTAAACCAGGGGTGTCCAAACTTATTTAAAAAGAGGGCCAGATTTGATGAAGTGAACGTGCGGGAGGGCCGAACATTTTGCCTGATATTCTTTAAACCATTAAAATTCGGTCTAAGTGTGTTCCTCCGAGCAACTAATACACGGCCCAACAAGAGTTCTCTGGCCTTTGTGGCTGTGTGTGGTGGAGAGATGAGCGTGGGCGTGTTATTTAGATATATCGGCCCGGATTCAGATACAATAGTGTATCTATCGGTGGGCGTAACGTATCTCAGATACGTTACGCCGCCGTAAATTAGGGCGCAAGTTCCGTATTCAGAAAGAACTTGCGCCCTAAGTTAAGGCGGCGTAACGTATGTGGTCCGGCGTAAGTCCGCGGAATTCAAATGTGGATGATGTGGGCGTGTTTTATTTAAATGAATTGTGACCCCCCCAGTGCACATGCTCGAAATTACGCCGCAAATCGTCATTGCTTTAGACGTGAACGTAACTTACGTACAGCCCTATTCGCGAACGACTTACGCAAACGACGTAATCGACGGAAAATTCGACGCTGGCCCGACGTCCATACTTAACATAGGATACCCCTCATATAGCAGGGGTAACTTTACATAAAAAAATGCGCCGGGCGGACGTACGTTTCTGAATCGGCGTATCTACCTAATTTGCATATTCCTCACGTAAATCTATGGAAGCGCCACCTAGCGGCCAGCGTAAATATGCAGCCTAAGATATAAGACCGTTACGCCGGTCGGATCTTAGGGAACTCTATGCGTAACTGATTCTATGAATCAGTCGCATAGATACGACCCCGCAACTCAGAGTTACGACGGCGTATCCGGAGATACGCCGTCGTAACTGCTATCTGAATCCGGGCCATTGTTTTTATTGGTGTATAACACACACCTTCACTTTCAGAGGATAGTTTCAGGGGGAAAAAAATGTAAAATTTTAAAGAACTGTAAAGCAGAATAAGGGGCAGTGCCCATCAATGCAACCTAATCAGTGCCCATCTGCAGCCTCACCATTGCCATGAATGCAGCCCTACCAGTGCCATGAATGCAGCCTCGCCAGTGCCATGAATGCAGCCTCGCCAGTGCCATTAAAGCAGCCTCGCCAGTGCCATGAATGCAGCCTCGCCAGTGCCCCTAAAGCAGCCTCACCAGTGCCCCTAAAGCAGCCTCACCAGTGCCCCTAAAGCAGCCTCACCAGTGCCCCTAAAGCAGCCTCACCAGTGCCATGAATGCAGCCTCACCAGTGCCATGAATGCAGCCTCACCAGTGCCATCAGTGCAGCCTGATCGATGCCCATCTGCAGTAGGCTAGGATGAGCGCCAACAGATTACATACAGGAGAATCTCCTGTTTACTCGGCGGCCTCTTTATTACAAAGTCCCGCCTCCTATGATAGACAGAACAGTCATCCAATGCCAGTCCAGGAGACGGGACTTCCTTTTACAGATGCTGCAGAGTGAATGGGAGATTCTCCTGTATGTAATCTGACGGCACTCGTCCCGCCCCCTCCCTGTCCCCTCGGAGGCAGCACCGATAAATACGGGGGCCACAACAGATATATATACCCAAATTACCAGGGGGGCGTATTAAACCAGAACACGGGCTGCCATTGGCTGGACTTTGGACATGCCTGATGTAAACAATCAGTAAAAATCTCATTAATCTTTAACATATTAATCTCACTCAAACGTAATTTTCTATGTTTTTTAAATCTGAAGGTTTTGTTAAAATAATATCTGGTGATCCTGCCATGGAGGTCCTTGTTCAGGCACTTCCTGTCATAGGGTGACAAGGCTCTGTCATTGACTCCCTATTGTTCTCCTGCATTATCAACCTGCTACATGGACGTCTGATGGAGACTGTTTCAACATACATTGGTGGTAAGAGGTGAGCAGGGACCAGAGAGAGAGAGAGGAGGATCAGCAGAGCTGGGGGTTACTAATGCGTAAGGGATCAGCAGATCTGGGGGCTACTACTGAGCAGCAGATAAGCAAAGCTGGGGGGTACTAGTAAGTGGGGCATCAGCAGAGTTTGGGTTTGCTATTGAGCAGGGGGATCAGCAGAGCTGGGGGTTACTATTGAACAGAGGATCAACAGAGCTGGGGGTACTACCAAGTGGGGCATCAGCAGAGCTGGGGGTTACTATTGAGCAAAAGATCAGCAGAGCTGGGGGTTACTACTGAGCGGAGGATAAGCAAAGCTGGGGGTAAGAGGTGAGCAGAGACCAGAGAGAGAGGAGGATCAGAAGATCAGCAGAGCTGGGGGTTAGTAATGAGCAGTAAGCATAGCGCCCAACTGTCCCTGATTTTGAGGGACTGTCCCTGATTTGAAACAAAGTCTTAGGTGCGCTTACGCCGACATAAACGCTACACCGCCGTAACTTAGGACGCAAGTGCTTTGTGAATACAGCACTTGCCTCTCTAACTTACGGCGGCGTAGCGTATATGAGATACGCTACGCCGGAACAAAGAAGCGCCGCTCTACCTGAATCCGGCTAATTGTGTTTTTTTCAAGAATACATATCGGCCTAAACTGAGAAAGAATTTTTTATATATATATATATTTTTGGGGGATATTTGTTAGATGACAAGCACGCGCCTGGGACTTTCAAACGGTGAGGTAAGTAAAACGGGGGCTCGGGGGGGGGGGGAGGGGCGGTGCTGTCAGATGTTTTTTTACCCTAATGCATAGGATGCATTAGGGTAAAAAAACTTTTACCTTTACAACCCCTTTAATTATAGACTTGCTGCACCCATAAACATCAACGCTGGGAGATCATTCCTCTCCCCGGCGCTTCCCGCGTCGTTCCGCTCTGATATTTGCATAAATGTTTACTGTTGACTCAATCGGCAGCATTGGAAATTAAAGTCCGATTGTGTTTTCTGTCTATATATATATTTTGGCAAAAGCAAACAGAGCGACACAAAACAAAGCCGAGCGTCCATTTTTCTTGAATAGCACCGTGGGCTATCAGTGTCGTGTTTTATAAACACGGGGAAAAAAAAAAAAAGCCATGTATTGATAAATAACAGATGAAAAGTTCAATGACCTGAATCATGGAGTTCTATGGCGAGGGCAGCCAGCGGCCGGTTCAATGACCGGAGTCAAGGCGCTCAATAGTGCCGGCAGGCAACGGCCATTTGTCGGCAATGAAAATAAATGGCCAGTCAAACACTGTTCAATAAAAGTTATAGGGCCAGATTCTCGTAGAATCCGCGGCGGCGTAGCGTAAGCCATTTACACCACGCCGCCGCAATTTACTGGAGCAAGTGCCGTATTCTCAAAGCACTTGCTCCGTAATTTACAGCGGCGTAGTGTAAATGGCCCGGCGTAAGGACACGTAATTCAAAGGGGGCGGCTTGTATTTAAATTAAGCGCGCCCCTGCGCCGATCGAACTGCGCATGCGCCGGCCGTAAAAATAGCCGAGTGCGCATGCTCCAGCTCACAACGGAAAACGTCAATGAAGCCGACGTGAGCGTCATTTACGTAAAGCCCTATTAGCGAACGACTTAGTAAAACGACGTAAACGACGGAAAAAGACGACGCTGTCCCGACGCCATACTTAACATGGCATACGACGGACCTTCGTAAACTTATCCCTCATATAGCAGGGGTAAGTTTACGCTTACGGAAACGACATAAACGACGACGAGGCGGCGCAAAAACGTTCGGGAATCGGCGTATCAGGCTCATTTGCATAGACAAATGAGAAATCGTCGTAAACGCCATCTAGCGGCCAGCGTGGAATTACATCTAAGATCTGATGGTGTAAGTGACTTACGCCAGTCGGATCTACGCCGTATCTATGCGAAAATGATTCTAAGAATCACTCGCATAGATACCCGGGCTCAGAAACAGAGATACGACGGTGTATCTCTTTTGAGAATCTGGCCCAAAGAAAACGGTTCTTTTATACATAGTAATGTTGCAGTCTGGGCGGATCATGTTTGGGTAGTACTGTTGGGTAGAAGCTGCACTGTAATCAGAGCACTGATGATCCGATTACGTTTTTACATCTTCCCCGTTAGGAGATGCCGCCGATCGGCTCTCCTCTCCTCACCCTCTGTCAGAGCGAGGAGAGGAGAGCCGATAAACGTCACTTCCTTGTTTACATGTGATCAGCTGTAATTGGACACAACCGATCACATGGGTAAAGGGGCGTGGCTCTTTACCGAGATCGGGTTCACGCGGGTGCAGGTGCGCGACCGCGGCTAAACTGGGCGCCGTTATATGACGTTGTCCCAGAACAAGAGCCGCACCGCTCCGCCGTCATTTGAGGACCATCTAGAGGCAATGCTGCATTATGGCCACTAGATAGTGCTGACTATCATTGGAAACGAGTATGCAACTTGGTGCCATCTAGTGGTCATATTGCTGTAGGGGGATACAGCAATATGATCACTAGATGGCACCAAGTTGCATACTCGTTTCCAATGATAGTCAGCACTATCTAGTGGCCATAATGCAGCATTGCCTCTAGATGGTCCTCAAATTGCACAGAACAAATTCTCAGTTTGCCTTTACAAACCCAGATAT
This sequence comes from Rana temporaria, assembly GCF_905171775.1. Lineage (NCBI taxonomy): Eukaryota > Metazoa > Chordata > Amphibia > Anura > Ranidae > Rana > Rana temporaria. Next base: position 14,577,614 of record NC_053495.1, read on the forward strand.
TACCTTCATTAGCAGCAGTGTGCTGCACATAGCAGGCTCCACCCACTACAAGCTGCCAACAGAAACTACAGAAGGGGGGCGGAGACAAGACCAGTCACCCTGCACAAGGAGAGAGAGCAGCAGTAAGAGGTCTTTATTACAGGAAGTCTCACACTCAGTGGCGACTGGTGCTCAAAATTTTTGGTGGGCACAAACAAACTGAAAAAAAAAACCAAATCAATTGCAGTCACTGTGCCATCAAACACAGCCACTGTGCCCATCAAACACAGCCACTATGCCCATCAAACACAGCCACTGTGCCATAAAACGCAGCCACTGTGTCATCAAACACATCCACTGTGCCCATCAAACACAACCACTGTGCCCATCAAACACAACCACTGTGCCATCAAACGCAGTCACTGTGTCATCAAACACATCCACTGTGCCCATCAAACTCATCCACTGTGCCCATCAAACGCAGTCACTGTGTTAAAACGCATCCACTGTGCCATCAAACGCAGTCACTGTGTCATCAAACACATCCACTGTGCCCATCAAACGCAGCCACTGTGCCATCAAACGCAGCCACTGTGCCATCAAACGCAGCCACTGTGCCATCAAACGCAGCCACTGGGCCCATCAAACGCAGCCACTGTGCCCATCAAACGCAGCCACTGTGCCCATCAAACGCAGCCACTGTACCCATCAATTTCTGCCACTGTGTCCATCAACTGCTGCCAGCGTGCCCATCAACTGCTGCCAGTGTGCATTCCCCACCCGCCCGGCACTTACCTTGTCTTTGTGAGGCAGCGGGTCATGGCGGCGATGGCCTCCACGCTCCTCATTGTCTTCTCCCGTCCTCTCTTCCCATCCTCTGCTATGATTGGACGCTTGATAGGCGTCCAATCACAGCGCCTGTCGTTTCAGCTAATCAGGTGCTTCCAAAAAATACCCCGTCCATTGTAATTCAGGCGCCCGGTGCCCGAAAAGGGGCCGGGCGCCTGAATTACAATGGGCGGGGTATTTTTTGGAAGCACCTGATTAGAGCCGTAGGCTCTAATAGGCGTCCAAAAAGGTGAACAGCGGGCGCCATGGTGGGTGCTCGCTGTTTACTCAGCGTTGTGTTAGGAAAACGAATGGATAACACTGAACCGTCTCTCAGCCAATCAGGTGCTCAAGTCTGTCACCCGATTGGCTGAAACGACAGGCGCTGTGATTGGACGCCTATCAAGCGTCCAATCATAGCAGAGGATGGGAAGAGAGGACGGGAGAAGATATTGAGGAGCGTGGAGGCCATCGCCGCCATGACCCGCTGCCTCACCAAGACAAGGTAAGTGCCGGGCGGGCGGGGAATGCACACTGGCAGCAGTTGATGGGCACACTGGCGGCAGTTGATGGGCACGCTAACTGCAGTTGATGGACACAGTGGCAGAAATTGATGGGCACACTGGAAGCAGTAGATAGTTTCACGCAACGCCGGAATCTATCTATTGGTGAGGAGAAAGGGGGCCGCCCCTTATGGACGCACCGTCACTGCAAGTCACACTGGATTACTGCACAGATCTGGGAGAAAAGCACAAGAGATTCAAGAATAAGACACAGGACTGATATTTAGATGATTGTTGATCTCAGAGTTCAGCAGCAAGTTGTAGATCCCAGGGACAGATGCTGAGCCTCCAGCAGAGAAGATCTTATGGACATCCTAATGGATCATAGAATAGAATATGACCAATGAGGTCATAGTAAGAAGAGCTGGCTATGTGACGATCTGCACGGATCGGAGGAGGGGAGGATGCTGAATGTTACAATGTAACCACAGGGGGGGTCTTGTGATCTCCTCGCGGTGAATGGACATTGTAATTTCCGGCTCTTCAGCAATACAGAGAACATTGTTTCCATCATGTCTGCTTCTGTCTGAACATGGAAGAGCCGTGAGGAGCTGTGAATGAAAACGACGGGATGAGACTGGAACGCCTCTAGCGCGGGATTCTGGGTAGGGATGAGCGACCATCAGAAGCCGAGGGAAAAGAATCTGTGTATTCCGGCTAGGATATAGAAATATATGCAGCTGCCATTGTTCACCTCGCCTTTTGAAAATGCTAGTTGACTGGCTGTCACACCAATCTTCTGACCCAAAGCGGAAGTTCCACCCATTTAAAAGTCAGCAGCTACAAAAAGTGTACCTGCTGACTTTTAATAATCGGACACTCACCTGTCCCACGGTTCAGCGATGCGGGCGCACAAAGCCCTCCGCTCCTCTCCTCGGTACCAGCATTCTAACTGATGGCACCCGCTGCGCATTCGCGAGCCACGCTGCACGCTGTGATTGGCCGGGCAATCTTCTGGGACCTGTTACGTGTCCCAGAAGATTACAGGGAGGGAGGGGGGAGAGGTGAACTTCCTTCCAGCGCCGCCGTGGCCCCCAGGGAGGAAGTGGGAGCTGGGTGCCTGTAAAAAACGGTACCTGCGCCTCCCCCCCAAAAAAATGACATGCCAAATGTCAGGGGGTCACCAAGCGGAAGTTGCAACACAAGATTTATGCCTTCCCTACTGACAGAACAGTGATCTGCCTTGTTTACATAGACTGTGATTCTGCCTCTGTAACGTACAGTCAGCCGGGTATTGCCAGACATCAAGTCCGGGGTATCTGTCGATCGGCTACCACTGTTAATCACAGCAGAAGCGAGCCGCCGCCCATTTGCACCCGCTACCTGGAAGTGTAGGATCACGTGTGTATATATATATATATATAATGCTCACGTGCCCATTGTAGGCACATTTGACTGTGGACACGGGTCAGCATAGGTACCCTGACCACTCTTCAGTAGGGATGAGCTTTGAGTTTGAGTCGAACGTAAGTTCGACTCGAACATTGGGTGTTCGCCAACAACATGCTGTCCGTTTTCATCAGATCGCTCCATAGGAGACAGCGGTGCCCGACAAGCCCCTCCCCGCTCAGTGAGCAGCAGGGATCTGCGGACTGATCTCCCGCTGAGCTGGCGGGAGCAGGCGGACTCCGTAGCGACGGAGTGTGATGGAGTCCGCCTCGTGTGAATGGGGCCTTAAGAGTCTTTATAAGGCTCGATTCACACCTATGCATGTTGCTTTTGAGCGTTTTTGCAGTGCTTGCTGCGTTTTTCGACATGCGTTTTTACCAAAAAAATGTTTTTATTTTAGCCAATTTTTATTTTTATTTTTTTACCTTTCCTTTAACAACAAGCTATAGACAGGTAAAAAAAAAACTCAAATCACGGCAAAATCGCGGTACTTGAATTCTATTACATGCAAAACGCTGCTTTTTTCGAGGGAAAAAAGTCCCTGACCCTTTCCAAAAACGCAGAGGCACAAAAAAGCATTGATGTGAACATGTTCCATGTTAAAAAACGTCCCTGCATTTCTGCAAAATGCATCAAAAAACGCATTACTGTGAATGGAGCCTTAAAGGGGTTGTAAAGGTAAAAAAATGTTTCCCTAAATAGCTTCCTTTACCTTAGTGCCGTCCTCCTTCACTTACCTCATCCTTCCATTTTGCTTTTAAACGTCCTTATTTCTTCTGAGAAATCCTGACTTCCTGTTCTTCTGTCTGTAACTCCACACAGTAATGCGAGGCTTTCTCCCTGGTGTGGAGAAAGCCTCTTGAGGGGGCGAGCAGGAGTGTCAGGACGCTCTCTACTTTGCAGATAGAGAAAGGAGCTGTGTGTTAGTGGGCGTCCTGACTCTCCCGTAGTCCAAGGGTGGGGGGCGAGCACGACACTCCACACCAGGGAGAAAGCCTCGCATTACTGTGTGGAGTTACAGACAGAAGAACAGGAAGTGAGGATTTCTCAGAAGAAATAAGGACATTTAAAAGCAAAATGGAAGGATGAGGTAAGTGAAGGGTAAAGGAAGATATTTAGGGATTTTTTTTTTTTACCTTTACAACCCCTTTAAGGGATGACGTAGACACTTTCACCTTTGTTCCAGCAATCAGTTGGCAAGCAGGAGTCAGGCTTTCTCTTTTGTTGGTTCTTGCTGGAGGGCGGGGAGATAATCATACCGGTTGTGTTACCTGGATCTGGCAGCAGTTGTAATTGTTCAGCTGACTGTGATAGGTAAAGACTTCACACGCCCGAATAATTGTGTCTAAGCTGAGTGTGTATCTCATGTGTAAAGCGCCGCTCTGGGCAGGTGAGGTTGTGGAGCGCGGCTCGTTATAATTTATAAATGACCTATTAGAACGCGGGGCTCAGCAAAAACGCGGCTCAAAGTCCTTTAGCACACTAAGAACAGGCGAGGAAGTGTTCGCGTGACCAGCCGGGCTCCTCGCCGCCTCTGTGGGAAGTAAAGGACGCAATAAAACCTCACCGCCGGGACTTGCGTTTTATAGGTAGGAGTGCAACGTGTGCGTATAGGTATTTACTTTCATTATGTCACCTGATTGTACAATTGATTGTCAAATCATCAAGACACTCAGCAAGGACGGCTTGTTTCTGGCTGCGTTCTGCTGACAGTCAAATCCTACTGGACATCTTACAGCCTTATGCTGGCCATACACTATACGAAAAATCGGGCGTAATTCAGTCGTTCAGACAGTTCGTTCTTCGAACAGTTAATGGGCACAAAATCGATAATCGTTGGGTTGGGTCGTTTTTTGAGCCAAAAAAAAGGACAAGTTTGGAAATTTTCTGCCGAACGAACGATAAATCGGAAGGTTAATGTGTTTCCCGTCCGAAATTTCTGCACTAGGTATATGTAAAAAAAACAAACCAAATTATTATTTTTTATTTATGTCCACTCAACGATTTATCGGTCATTACATGATGGCATTATAGTTTGCGCTCACGGCCGAACGTTCGTTTGACCGATTTTTCGTAAAGTGTATGGCCAGTAAGGATGAGCTCCGGCGTGTTCGCATTGAACACGTGCGGAGCCCGCCAGGAAGTCGGCACCCGCGCTGCGCTAATCACAGCCAGGCAGACATTTCCCGATCTCTGCAGCCGAGCATCGGGAAATGTCTGCCTGGCTGTGATTAGCGCAGCGTGGGTGCCGACTTCCTGGCGGGCTCCGCACGTGTTCAATGCGAACACGCCGGAGCTCATCCTTAATGGCCAGCATAAGGCTCGATTCACACCTATGTATGTTGCTTTTGAGCATTTTTGCGGTGCTTGCTGCGTTTTTCGACACACGGTTTTACAACAATTTTTTTTTTTTTTTTACCACGATTTGCGTTTTTTTTTTTTTTTTTTTTTTTTTTTTTTTTTTTATTCATTATTTTTTTTGGGGGCAGGAATTTACATTTTTAACATTTCCTTTAACAACCAGATATAAACAGGTAAACAAAAAAAAACGCAAATCGCAGTAAAAACACAGTACTTGCATTTTGGATGCGGATCCATTGAATTCCATTACATTCAAAACGCTGCTTTTTGCAGGAAAAAAAAAGTCCACGACCCTTTCCAAAAACGCAGAGGCACAAAAAAGCATTGATGTGAACATGTTCCATAGGAAACCATGTTACAAAATTTCCCTGCATTTCTGCAAAATGCATAAAAAATGCATAAGTGTGAATGGAGCCTTAGCTTGCAGATGCTGACGAGTGTTGCATCCAGCAAGCATTTAGGCCAGGTTCACACCTATGCGAATTGAGTGCGGCTTAAACCGCATCCAATTCGCAGAACATTTCAAAATACATTGTTTTCAATGAGGCTGATTCACATATGTGCGATGCATTCGCACTGCGCATTGCCGGAAAACCGTGTGCGTTTTTTAGGCATTGCGGTGCGGCTCAGGTGTGAATTCAGACCCATTATCTTCTATGGGTACGCAGCTGATTCGCAGATGTGTTCATTTCTCTTCAGGATTTGTCTCATTCAGCTCAATACACTTCCCCCCTCCCCCTCCTCTCTCCCAGGTCTCCAAATTCGCAGCTAAAACGCAATGGATCTGCTGAACACTTCTCTTATCTCTCTGCAGAGATAAGAGAGCCGAAATTGTACAGATAACAACCGCTTTAAATGACAGCACAATGTCTGCTGGGGCTGCTGACATCAAATTCAAGATGGCAGCACCCAACCGCAGTCTCAGGGCTTTTGGAGATCTACACAAGGGAAGCTTTTACAAAATATGAAATACATGAAATGCACATCTACTCTTAGGCTGTATTCACACCTGAGCGTCGGTCGTTAGGCGTTTTTTTTTGGCGTTTTGTCGCGCGTATTCATGCGTTTGCATACAGCGTTGTCCGACGTTTTTGTACTTTGACGTTTTTTATTTTAGCCAATAGGAAAAACTATCATCTTTTCATCACTTGTTGCTATGTTTGTAGATTTTTTTAATCTTCTGCATGGGCGACAAGTTCTATTGATTAAAGCGACGAAACGCCCGTAGCAAACGCCCGTTGTCGCGCAAGTCGCTTGAATCGAGCGTTTGCATTACTTTCTATCGGAAATGGAAACGCTCAAATACGCCCAAACCGCCCGATACGCGCGACAAAAAAGGGTCCGGAACTTTTTTTGGCTACAGGCGATGGGCGTCAGGCGCATCAGCGTTCAGATGTGAACCATCCCCATAGACTTTCATGTATTTTGGTCCCTCTGGCGTTTGTGAGCGTTGCGCTACAGGCGACAAAACGCCTAGGTGTGAATGGGCTCTTATGGGGAGATTGTTGTTGTATGGAGTGGTCTGGTGACAGGTTCTCTTTAAATTGAAGCTCCATTCTTTCAAATAGGAAAAAATATCCCCTTCCAGGTCTCCAAGTCTCCTGTCTCCCAAGTCTCCTGTCTCCCAGGTCTCCCAGGTCTTCCAGGTCTCCAGGTCTCCTGTCTCCCAGGTCTCCTGTCTCCCAGGTCTCCTGTCTCCCAGGTCTCCTGTCTCCCAGGTCTCCTGTCTCCCAGGTCTCCTGTCTCCCAGGTCACCAGGTCTCCTGTCTCCCAGGTCACCAGGTCTCCTGTCTCCCAGGTCACCAGGTCTCCTGTCTACCAGGTCTCCAGGTCTCCTGTCTCCTGTCTACCAGGTCTCCTGTATCCAGGTCTCCTGGTCTCCTGTATCCTAGTCTCCAGGTCTCCTTTCTCCAGGTCTCCTTTCTCCAGGTCTCCTTTCTCCAGGTCTCCTTTCTCCAGGTCTCCTGTCTCCAGGTCTCCTGTATGACATCAGATGGTAATACTGAATAATTCTGTAATCTGTGAGTATATCTGTACCTTGCACACAGCTATTCTCTTTATTCAGTCGGCTTCTTACAAAATTATTTTTTGAAGTTTTGTGATAGGAGGGTGTACCCGGGCCCAGAATGGCGGGCCCCCCCAGTCCTGATCATGGAATGAAGCAGCTGGCGCTGAGTGAAGCAGAACTGGAGGAACTCGCTCCCAGATCTCAGGATGATGGACCCCGGCTGATCTCCAGAATGAAGAAGAGCCTCCGGTGAGCACTAATATAATAACATAGCAATGCATATGGGCGTAATAGTGATGGCGAACCTCATCACCCCAGATGTTTTGGAACTACATTTCCCATGATGCTCAGGCACTCTGCAGTGTAGTGGAGCATCATGGGAAATGTAGTTCCAAAACATCTGGGGTGCCAAGGTTTGCCACCACTGCCCGTGTGTGTGTGTGTGTGTGTGTGTAAGGGATCACTATCTGTTCAAATCAGCCCTTCTAGTTTGGGCTTCTTTCTGTACAATACATCTTCTAGCTGCTGCAGGCTGGCAGTGGATAATCGTAATAACACTAAGGTTGCACATACAGAGGCCTGGATTCACAAAGCACTTGCGCCCACGTATACGCCTCGAGATACGCCGCGTAAGTGCAAATATGCGCCGTCGTATCTGTGCGCCGTGCCCACAAAACTAGATACGCCTGAAAATAGGCTTCATCCGACCGACGTAACTTTTTACGCACGAAACCCTGACCCAGAATCAGGTCGTCTACGAATGATTTAGCACCGGTTCCCAACGAACATGCGATGCGCTCCGGGAGAGAGGCGGCCCGCTTCCGTCTGCGCTCCGGTCCCGAGGCGAGCGGCACTACGCGCCGGCCCCCGCCCCGGCGAAGGGGTGGTGGGGGCCGGCTATCCCAGGCCAACCTGGGCTCCGCGGCACTGCGGTATCGTCACCTTTAGGGGGGATTCTGACTTAGAGGCGTTCAGTCATAATCCCACAGATGGTAGCTTCGCCCCATTGGCTCCTCAGCCAATCGACCGACGTAACTTGCCGGCGTAGAGTGGGCGCATATTTACGCTGGACGTATTTGGCGCTCCCATTGATTTTCTATTCACATATGCAAATGAGGGAGATACACCGATTCACGAACGTACGTTCGTCCGACGCAGTGCGCGTAAAGTCATACGTCCGGCGCAAAGTTATGCCCCATAAAGGAGGTGTAACTCAGCACCTCCATGCAAAGGGAACACAAGCCGACGTATTTTACGTAGTTTACGTTGGACGTGAATATGACTAGGCGTAGGTTACGTTCACGCCGTAGGCAGTGATCTGGCGTATATTAGGGAGTATTTCTGACGTGATTGTGAGCATGCGCACTGGGATGCGTCCACGGGACGGCGCATGCGCAGTTGGCGAATCGTATCTGTCTGGCACTCGGCCCATCATTTGCATGGGGTCACACCACATTAGCATGGCTCACGCCCACTTCCACTAACGCCGACTTGCGCCTGAGAAACCCAGTGCAGATTTGGGAAGAAGTGCTTCGTGAATCCAGTGCTTGCCTCTCTGCGCTGCGTCGGCGTAGCGTAAAGGAGATACGCTACGGCGGCATAAATATGCGCCAGTGTCTGTGAATCCGGGCCAAAGTCTTGACTCTGGAAATGCATTACCTTTAGTGAACACGGATAAAAAATTTTGAGCTGGCAGTTTTTCCCATTCCATACAATATTTAGGATACAGCTGGGTTTCTATTATACATGTATTAGACTGCTGATCATCCCTCACATACGTCTCTTCTTCTTCTGAGAGAGAATATCATCTTTTATATCATCTTTTTTCTGCTTGGATCTTTTATGGGAAAGGTCGTTGTCTGTCTAATGAGAAGCATTGAGGAGGAAACGCCAGCTGATTACCAGAGGGCTGCATATGGGTTTAACCCATAAGGAACTTATTTTATCATCTCATTGGACTTAGTATTTTTCATAAGTGTTGCTATTTATACTCACTGTGTATGATTTATATTATTAACATTCACACTGTACTCACTCAGCACTAGTTAATACTAGCGCTATCACTTATTCATTTCATATTAATTTGGTTTTGTTCACCTATTTAGATACGCAGCTCTTATTATTTGATATATTTTTTGCTGTTTTTTTTCCACTTTTTGTTTTATATATGGTAGCGCAGTAGTACCATTCCTCTTTACACATATTATTCATGTATTGCTTTCTATGTGTTTATTACGTCTTGATCACCCCGCCGGTAATGTGACGGGAGGATTGTCTCATCCAGACATATGTCGGTGTAGCCGGCGTGGAATTCTCACAGCACCGGAGGTTTTAGCTCCAACAACTGAGCCGTGTATTCCCCAGCGTCCTCCTCGTTTCAGCCTGTTGTTTTAATTAATCTTGGCGAGGGAATAGCGTGGAGATAATTCTAGGTGCGCCTATTAACCTGCTCCGCTCGCGCTGCCTTTCTTTGTATTCCAGATGTTCTGGGACGGTCCTGAAATCCCTTCTCCTGAAATTTATTCCGATACTTAGTTGGCTGCCGAGATATCCTGTGAAAGAGTGGCTGTTGGGGGATGTAATATCCGGGATCAGTGTTGGTATCATCCAACTCCCACAAGGTACAGAATTTAGGCTATAAAGAGAACCAGTCATGATTGGGTTTATGCAAGAATTTGAGCATTCGGGCTAAAATGATTACCACATTTGCCCCAATAGTTTTACTTACTTTGGCTCTCCATCTTGGGAGTTGGGTTCAGAGATCGCCTGAAATCTGAGAGGCGCTGCGCTGTCAACTGCCTGACCGCAAGCCTTCCAGCTTCTGATTGTGTAACATGCTACCCAGGGCTCGAGTCCTGCAGGAACGCCTAGGAACGGCGTCCCTGCACTTTTTTCAAAGCAGAAACGCTGTTCCCTTTGCAGAAATAGAGCAGCCTCGAGCCGATCCTTGCCCAGCATCACCGCACTAGTGAAGGACTCGAGTCACTGTCAGGGGCAGGCGAACTGAGCCGAGCAGACTCGGAGCTCCTCCTCCAGGCTCCGACCTCGCCTGCCACCTGTCCTTCAGTACAAGGCCGGTTGCATGTGACATCATGTGACTTCTCTGTCCGGCAGAACCGTCACCTTTGGTTGGACTGCAAGCCGCAATCCCAACCCTGCACTGCTCTCTTGCTTCTGGATAGCCTCTCAAACAGCCTAGCAGCCAGATGTGCCTGGGATAGGCCCCGTCTCCGGCCTAGCAGCCCGGGCAATACAACACACGTCCACTCGGACAGCCGTCCAGATGGCACGGAACATAGATCACTTGACTCTACCCAAATATATAAGCGCTCCCAGCAGGCCAAGGGATTCAAGAAAACCCCTGCCCGTTGGCTGAGATACCCCATATACCCATAACCTGACCTTGGGTTGCCCTTCTCTAGTACCACCAAGCACTCGGCCACCTAATGGTAGAAGAGAAAAGTGCAACAAGGCCAAACGTGGAGAAATCCATCAATCAACCAGGATAACTACTCCTGGCAAGGAAATTTTGTGAGGCGCTCCCTGCCTAAACTACAGGGTGATACAAAAGTTTACAGCACCCCCTGCCACGTTCCGAGATGTTTGAGGACAAGAAAATGTCTTAGCAGATGTTTAATTCCTTACCTAAGTATAAATCTATATAATTTTAAATTTGGTTTCTGTTTTTGATGTTCTGTAGGTTTAGCGTACGCCTTGCTGGCCGGGGTCCCCCCTGTCTTTGGTCTTTACTCATCATTCTATCCTGTAATTCTTTACACCATATTCGGCACATCCCGACACATCTCCGCAGGTAAGTACAATGCTCTTGGTGTCTGTATCCATTTTTTTTCCAATAATTATTTATTTAATAAAATATGCCTGTAGGTCATTTGACATTTTTTATTTGCTCTACCAGATTATCATGCTTAAAGTTCATGAACCGTTATCTGGTGTGGTTGCTGTTGTAGTATAGGTGGTAATATGTTGGGTGTTATATATACATCTATATCACTACATTGGTGCCGTGACCCGGATGACATATATAGTGCCAGTCCTCTTCCAGTTAAAATAATACCCGGCATCATTCCACCCACATCCCGTAAGGGCAAGACATGAAGGCTTTGCTCCTTAGGTGTGTGTCATCAACCCACTGTGGTCTCACAGGAGAATGCTGCAGGGAAATTGTCCACTGCTGGAGGAAAGAGGAGAATGAAGACCTAAACTTGCCAACATTATGGTCCAGGATCCCCCACTTTTCTGGTTGGGTGCACCAAAATTATGCCCACCTTGCAGGTTAGTCCTGCCCAGGCCCTGCCTTTAAATATGCAAGGACCACCCATCATTAGACATGTGCAATTCGTTTAGTTCCGAATTGGTTTTTCAACAAATTTTGACAAATTCGTTAATTCCGAAATGTCCTAATTTTTTAATTTTCGAATTTCGGAAAAAAGCTAAAAAACGAATAAAACGAAAATGAATGAATTTTTCAGCAGTGCACATGTCTACCCATTTTTTTTTTATTCTTTCCCCTACAGGGACTTTTGCCGTCATCTCTGTGATGGTTGGAAGTGTGACAGAGTCCCTGGCACCATCTGACAGTTTTTTGATACCGGGCAATGACTCTATGGTGGATGAGGAAGCCAGGGATGCTGCCAGGGTTCAGGTGGCATCAGCCTTAACGTTGTTGGTTGGAATATTTCAGGTAAGGATTGCATCATATTGAGAGTTTGTGTGTGTGTGTGTGTGTGTGTATATATACTGTATTTATTGGCGTATAACACTCACTTTTTTACCCTGAAAATAGAGGGTAAACTGTGCCTGCGTGGTATACACAGGGGGCTGTGGATTTTTTTTCCTGAAGCTTCCCTCTTAAAGTTAGGGTGCGTGTTATACGCGGATAAATATGTGTGTGTGTGTGTGTGTGTGTGTGTGTGTGTGTATAAACACTTTTTATATATACTATATTGTCAAAAGTATTGGGACGCCTGCCTTTATACACACATGGGGCCAAGATCCACATAGCGAGTACGCCGGCGTATCTACTGATACGCCGGCTTACTTTCAAATTACCCGCTTCGTATCTTTAGTTTGAATCCTCAAACCAAGATACGACGGCTTCTGGGTTCGATCCGCCAGGCGTGCGGCTTCGGATCGTAGGTGCGAAACTTCGGCGCCCGCTGGGTGGAGTTTGCGTCATTTTCCGCTTTGGGTATGCAAATGAGCTTTTTCCGATGATACACGAACGTACGCGCGGCAGTCGCATTCTCTTACGTCGTCTTTAGTCTGCTTTTTCCGGCGTATAGATAGACTTGCGCAAGTCGTCCGTGAATAGGGATGGACGTAAGTCACGTCTAAGTTAAAAAAATGACGTCGTTGCAACGTCATTTCACGCAAAGCACGGCGGGAAATTTTGAAACGAAGCATGCGCAGTTCAATCGGCGCGGGGACGCGCTTCATTTAAATGAATCACGCCCCCTACCCGCCGATTTGAATTCCGCCGCCAGAAATACACTACGCCGCCGTAACTTACGGCGCAAAATCTTTGAGGATTTGAAAGTACGCCAGGTAAGGTACGGCGGCGTAGCGTTTCTCTGATACGCGGCGCAAGTGTAAATGTCTGTGGATCTGGCACATGAACTTTAATGGCATCCCAGTCTTAGTCCGTAGGGTTCAATATTGAGTTGGCCAACTCTATGCAGCTATAACAGCTTCAACTCTTCTGAGAAGGCCGTCCACAAGGTTTAGGAGTGTGTCTATGGGAATGTTTGACCATTCTTCCAGAAGCGCATTTGTGAGGTCAGGCACTGATTTTGGACGGGAAGGCCTTGCTCCACCCCAAACTCGCTCATCCGTGTCTTTATGGACCTTGCTTTGTGCACTGGTGTGCAGTCATGTTAGAACAGGAAGGGTCCGTCCCCAAACTGTTCCCACAAAGTTGGGAGCATGAAATTGTCCAAAATGTCTTGGTGTGCTGACGCCTTAAGAGTTCCCTTCACTGGAACTAAGGGGCCAAACCCCACACCATAATCCCCCCTCCACCAAATGATTTGGACCAGGGCACAAAGCAAGGTCCATAAAGACATGGATGAGCGAGTTTGAGGCGGAGGAACTTGACTGGCCTGCATAGAGTCCTGACCTCAACCCGATAGAACACCTTTGAGATGAAATAGAGTGGAGACTACGAGCCAGGCCTTCTCATCCACATCAGCGCCTGACCTCACAAATGTGCTTCTGGAAGAATGGTCACACATTCCCATAGACACTCCTAAACCTTGTGGACGGCCTTCCCAGAAGAGTTGCGGCTGTTATAGCCGCAAAGGATAGGTCAACTCAATATTGTACCCTACGGACTTAGACTGGGATGCCATTAAAGTTCATGTGTCTGTAAAGGAAGGTGTCCCGATACTTTTGACAATATAGAGTGTGTGTGTATATGTATGTGTTATATATATATATATATATATATATATATAAATGTATGTGTGTGTGTATATGTGTGTATGTATGTGTGTGTATATATATATATATATATATATATATAATATATATATATATATATATATATATATATATATATATATATATATATATATTCTATCCCTTTTAGAATGTAAGCTCTATGAGCAAGGCCCTTCTGTATTGAATTGTAATTGTGCTGTGTAAACTGTTGTCGCTATATAACTCATATATAATAATTTTATATATATTTTTTTTTTTTACCTCCCTGTCTCTGTTGGCAGATCTTGTTGGGTTTGATGCAGTTTGGCTTTGTGGTGATGTACCTTTCGGAGCCTCTGATTCGCGGTTACACCAGCGCAGCGGCTGTTCACGTGGTTGTGTCGCAGGTTAAGAGCATTCTGGGAGTAAATATCAGCCAACGGAGCCACCCGCTGTCTCTCATCTATGTAAGACCCTATAATGGTGGTATAAAGCTGCCATATAACTTGTCATATATTACCTGCACTATGGGGGGGGGGGGCCTGGGGGGGATTAAAAGTAACCAATCAGCTTCCAGGTTTAAGCCTAGGTCAGGGATCCTCAAACTACAGCCCTCCAGCTGTTGTGGAACTACACATCCCATGAGGCATTGTAAAACTCTGACATTCACAGACATGACTCGGCATGATGGGAATTGTAGTTACTGAACAACTGGAGGGCCGTAGTTTGAAGACCCGTGACTTAGGTTCACACTGACAGCAGGAAAAAAAAGTTAGTTATAAAGGCCCAGATTCTCAAAGGAGATACGACGGCGTATCTCTGAGTCTGGGCCGTCGTATCTCTGAGTCTGGGCCGTCGTATCTCTGAGTCTGGGCCGTCGTATCTCTGAGTCTGGGCCGTCGTATCTCTGCGCCTGATTCTTAGAATCAGTTCCGCATAGATTTGTATTAGATCCGACCGGCGTAAGTCTCTTACACCGTCGGATCTTAACTGCATATTTACGCTGGCTGCTAGGGGCGTGTACGCTGATTTACGCCTAGAAATATGTAAATCAGCTAGATATGCAAATTCGCGAACGTACGCCCGGCCGACACAGTACAGATACGCCGTTTACGTTAGGCTTTTCCCGGCTCAAAGTTACCCCTGCTATATGAGGCGTACCAATGTTAAGTATGGACGTCGTTCCCGCGTCGAATTTTGAAAATTTTACGTCGTTTGCGTAAGTCGTCCGTGAATGGGGCTGGACGTAATTTACGTTCAAGTCGAAACCAATACGTCCTTGCGGCGTACTTTGGAGCAATGCGCACTGGGATATGTCCACGGACGGCACATGCGCCGTTCGTAAAAAGCGTCATATACGTGGGGGTCACATAACATTTACATAACACACGACAACATCTTCCACATTTGAATTAGGCGGGCTTACGCCGGCCTATTTACGCTACGCCGCCGCAACTTGCGAAGTGCTTTGAGAATACAGCACTTGCCCGTCTAAGTTGCGGAGGCGTAACGTAAATAGGATACGTTACGCCCGCTCAAAGATACGCCGCTGTACGTGAATCTGGGCCAAAGACTTTTATTGGCTGATGTGTTATTGGACTTTTTTCCACGTATGAAGTCATTTATTAAATTGCAACGTACTGTACCCAAAGAAACCAATCAGAATCTTTCTTATAATGGTAAGTAAACTCTGATTGGCTCCTATTGGTTATGGCGTGTTGGGTTAAGCAATTTGCTCCTTGCACTATTTTTTTTTACTCTTCCACTTCAGACCATTGTGAATATCTGCAGCCAGCTGCCCAAGACAAACGTCGCCTCTCTCCTCATCGGTCTCATCGCCATCGCCGTCCTGTTCGCAGTGAAGTTCCTGAACGAGAAATATATTTCGAAGATTCGATTTCCTATACCGATCGAGTTAATCACGGTGAGGCTTCCAGCAGAAAAATATTTCATTCCAAACATGCAAGGTTTCACAATACACGGCGCAGCAGTACGAATCCTAAACCTGGATGTCTTTAGGGCCGTTCACACCATAGAAAAATGATAGGCCTCTATTTACGTACCCCGGCGTAAGTGCGGGCGGGAGTAGCGTATCGTATTTACGCTACGCCGCTGCAACTTAGAGAGGCAAGTGCTGTATTCACAAAGCACTTGCGTCCTAAGTTACGGCTGCGTAGCGTAAATTTGCCGGCGTAAGCGCGCCTAATTCAAATTGGGAAGAGGTGGGCGTGTTTTATGCAAATAAAGCATGACCCCACGTAAATGACGTTTTGCACGTACGGCGCATGCGCCGTCCGTGGACGTATCCCAGTGCGCATGCGTCGGATAGAATGCCTAAGATACGTCGAACACTGCCTACGACGTGAACGTAACTTACGCACAGCCCTATTCGCGTACGACTTACGCAAACGACGTAAAAAGATACGCTTGTTCCGAAGTCCATACTTTGCATGGGCTGCGCCACCTACAGACCTGCTTTATCTTTACGCCGGCGTATGTCTTACGTAAGCGGCGTAACTAATTGTGACGGACGTACGTTCGTGAATCAGCGTGTTCTTGCTCATTTGCATATTCAACGTGGAAAACAACGGAAGCGCCACCTAGCGGCCAGCGTAAATATGCACCCTAAGATACGACGGCGTAGGAGACTTGCGCCGCTCGTATCTTTGCCAAATTTAAGCGTATCTGGTTTCCAGAATACGCTTAAATATACGACGGCGCAGATTCGGACTTACGACGGCGTATCTACTGATACGCCGACGTAAGTCTCTGAGAATCTGGCCCATAGACTGCTTGTCTTTTGAAGCTGATGTTTAGGGATGGACTATTTTATATTGATCCAGCTTGGACTAATGTATTTATGGATATACAGTGAGGGGAAAAAAAAGTATTTGATCCCCTACTGATTTTGTATGTTTGCCCCATGACAAAGAATTGATCAGTCGATCATTTTTATTGGTAGGTGTATTTTAACAGTGAGAGACAGAATAACACCAAAAATGTAATCAGCAACTGCCGTCACCCTCTCACCAAGCCGTTTGGCGATGGTCTTGTCGCCCATTCCAGCCTTGTGTAGGTCTACAATCTTCTCCCCCGACATCCTTGCACAGCTCTTTGGTCTTGGCCACGGTGGAGAGATTGGAATCTGATTGCTTCTGTGGACAGGTGTCTTTCTATACAAGTAACAAGTTGAGATTAGGAGCACTCCCTTTTAAGAGAGTGCTCCTAATTAGAGGTAGACCCATATGGGTTTTTCTCTGGCCGATGCCGGTATTTAGAAATTGGGGCGGCCGATGGCCGATATATGATGCGAAAAAAACAAACAAACAAAAACAACCTCACCCACTCCACTCCTTCCTGCTTACTCCTGTCACTCTAGCACACACTTAATGTCCTCAGTACAGATGGCACTGGTTTGGAACTGACAGATGGCACTGGTTTGGAACTGACAGATGGCACTATTGGCACTGGTAGGTGGCACTGATTGGCACTAGCAGGTGGCACTGGTTTGGAACTGACAGATGGCACTGGTTGGTGGCACTGGTTTGAAACTGGCAGGTGGCACTGGTTTGGAACTGACAGATGGCACTGGCAGGTGGCACTGGTTTAGAACTGACAGATGGCACTGGCAGGTGGCACTGGTTTGGAACTGACAGATGGCACTATTGGCACTGGTAGGTGGCACTAGCAGGTGGCACTGGTTTGGAACTGACAGATGGCACTGGCAGGTGGCACTATTGGCACTGGTAGGTGGCACTGATTGGCACTAGCAGGTGGCACTGGTTTGGAACTGACAGATGGCACTGGTTTGAAACTAGCAGGTGGCACTGGTTTGGAACTGATAGATGGCACTGGCAGGTGGCACTGGTTTGGAACTGACAGATGGCACTATTAGGTGGCACTAGCAGGTGGCACTGGTTTGGAACTGACAGATGGCACTGACAGGTGGCACTGGTTTGGAACTGACAGGTGGCACTGGTTTGGAACTGACAGGTGGCACTGGTTTGGAACTGACAGATGGCACTGGCAGGTGGCACTGATTGGCATTGGCAGGCGGCACTGGTTTGGAACTGACAGATTGCACTATTGGCACTGGCAGGTGGCGCTGACAGATGGCACTGGTTTGGAACGGACAGATGGCACTAGTTTGGGACAGATGGGAGTGGCCAGGCCAGGGACAAAATCAGCAGAGGATCAACCTCTTTTTCCCCTCACTGTACCATACCTGTGTGATCCCTGTGGAAGTTGGAAATCACTGTAGTAGGCATCACTACTAAGTTCGCCCTGCTGCTTGGTGAACTAGAAAGTTTGCTCGCTTGTCACAGGCTCTATTCAGAGAAAACTGTTCTCAATGAATGCAAAGCATCCTCTGATTGGATGAGGTGGAGATTGAGACATCCCCACCTTGTCATTACTCATCTAAAAAATAGATTTTGTTTTCACCATTTTATAGGGCCTCATTTAATAAATTGCACTTCTTGGATTATTAATGTATTCACCCGCAATGCAAAAGTCAGACGCCATCCAGTTAACCACTTAAGCCTCGAACCATTATGCAGCTAAATGACCTGGCCCCTTTTTGCGATTCAGCACTCCGTCGCTTTAACTGACAATTGCGCGGTCGTGCGACGTGGCTCCCAAACAAAATTGGTGTCCTTTTTCCCCACAAATAGAGCTTTCTTTTGGTGGTATTTGATCACCTCTGCGGTTTTTATTTTTTGCGCTATAAACAAAAATAGAGCGACAATTTTGAAAAAAATTCAATATTTTTTACTTTTTGCTATAATAAATATCCCCCAAAAAGATATAAACACATTTTTTTTCCCCCTCAGTTTAGGCCGATACGTATTCTTCTACATATTTTTGGTAAGAAAAATCGCAATAAGCGTTTATTGATTGGTTTGCGCAAAATGTATAGCGTCTACCAAATAGGGGATAGTTTTATTGCATTTTTATTACTAATTATTTTTTCTAGTAATGGCGGCGATCAGCGTTTTTTTTTTTTTTTTTCGTGACTGCGACATTATGGCGGACACTTTTGACTAATTTTTGGGACCGATCGGGACCCCCCCCCCCGTACATGCGGCGGTTCCCGTGGCTTCAGGAGCGATCCGGGACGAGGGCGCGGCTATTCGTTTCTAGCCGCCCCGTCGCGATCGCTCCCTGGAGCTGAAGAACGGGGAGAGTCGTATGTAAACACGGCTTCCCCGTGCCTCACTGTGGCGGCGCATCGATCGAGTGATCCCTTTTATAAGGCAGACTTGATCAATGACGTCACACCTACAGCCACACCCCCTTACAGTTGTAAACACACACTAGGTGAACCCTAACTCCTACAGCGCCCCCTTGTGGTTAACTCCCAAACTGCAACTGTCATTTTCACAATAAACAATGCAATTTAAATGCATTTTTTGTTGTGAAAATGACAATGGTCCCAAAAATGTGTTAAAATTGTCCGAAGTGTCCGCCATAGTGTTGCAGTCATGAAAAAAAAAATCGCTGATCGCCGCCATTAGTAGTAAAAAAAATAAATAATAAAACTATCCCCTATTTTGTAAACGCTATAAATTTTGCGCAAACTAATCGATAAACGCTCATTGCGATTTTTTTTTTTTTTTTTTAACCAAAAATAGGTAGAAGAATACGTATCGGCCTAAACTGAGGGGAAAAAAATTGTATATATGTTTTTGGGGGATATTTATTACAGCAAAAAGTAAAAAATATTGAATTTTTTTCAAAATTGTCACTCTATTTTTGTTTATAGCGCAAAAAATAAAAACCGCAGAGGTGATCAAATGCCACCAAAATAAAGCTCTATTTGTGGGGAAAAAAGGACGGCAATTTTGTTTGGGAGCCACGTCGCACGACCGCGCAATTGTCTGTTAAAGCGACGCAGTGCCGAATTGTAAAAACCCCTTGGGTCATTTAGCAGCATATTGGTCCGGTCCTTAAGTGGTTAAAGTACGTCTCTGCCTTTTTGTAGTTCAGGTGTACCCAAGTCATTGTATATAGGAATGTTGTGTAGAAGCTGCACCTGACCCCCCCCCCCCCCCCTTGTCTATTCTGTGTTTAGCTAATTGTGGCCACTGGGATAGCGTACGGGGCCGATCTCAACAGAGCGTATGGCGTGGACATTGTTGGAGACATCCCAACTGGGTAAGCTGTGAATAATGTATGAGACTAATTAGCTGCTGCAAGCAAATGTGTGTAATTAGACTTAAAGGACCAGATCCACATACATTTGCATCGGCGCAGCGTATCAGAGATACACTACGCCGCCGTACCTTACCTGGCGTATATTCGAATCCTCAAAAAAAAAAATTCAAATTTCGACGCGGGAACGACGGCCATACTTAACATGGCAATTCTATGTATACGCCGGAAAAAGCCGACTACAGACGACGTTAGAAAATGCAGCGGCCGCGCGTACGTTCGTGGATCGTCGTAAATCGCAAATTTGCATACCCGACGCGGAAAACGCCACCCAGCGGACGCCGAAGTATTGCATCTTAGATCCGAAGGCGTACGAAGACGTACGCCTGTCGGATCTAACCCAGAAGCCGTTGTATCTTGTTTTGAGGATTCAAAACAACGATACGACGCGGGAAATTTGAAAGTACGCCGGCGTATCAGTAGATACGCCGGCGTACTTCGTCTGTGGATCTGGCCCAAAATTGGGAAAGTCTCTTATGTGTAAATTAGCTGAACCAGGAAACCCTCATAAACGGTTGTCTGCTTTCCGTTTTACTTTTTGGAGGTCGGTGGTCACCATGATGTCCTGTCTGATGTCCAGTCTGACTACTGGGCCTACCAGGAGAAGCCGCGACCCCGGACCAACGTCTTACACCGTCGGATCTTAGGCTGCAATCTCACGCTGGCCGCTAGGTGGCGCTTCCATTTGTTTACGCGAGGAATATGCAAATGAGGAGTTATGCCGATTCAGAAACGAATGACCGCCCGGGGCTTTTTTTTTTACGTCGTTTTGCGTTTGGCTTTTTCCGGCGTATAGTTACCCCTGGGTCTATGAGGCGCAGCCAATGTTAAGTATGTGAAAAGGGTGTATATATGTCTGCGCTGTGAATTACACTAGTGTTGGGGGGGAGGGGGGGGAGGGGAAAGGGTGGGGTATTGTGGACCTGGGAGGTGAAAAACTATACAGACAAAAAATAGAAGGGACCAGGGGCGGACTGACAACTCATGGGGCCCCTGGGCAATAGAAGATTATGGGGCCCCTCTGGCTTACAGATGACCACCACGCCAGGAGGTAGTGCAGAGGCGGGCAGCTAAAATCTTGGGATATTCACATTAAAAGCATGTCATTTTCGGACATATCAGGGACAGATCTAAAAAAAACACAGATTTTTACATACTGTCCCCGGTTTTACTGAGCCTGGCAACCCGGATGGGGCCCCCTAGTGGCATGGGGCCCTCGGGCAGTGCCCGAGTGACTCAATGGTCAGTCCGCCCCTGGAAGGGACCTACGTGGCAGTCTCTAGGTGCAGTCCTAACTGGACTGTGTTAAAAGTCTATAGTGGAAATTCTTCAGTGAAAAGCCAAATATATACATAAAAAAGAAAATGTAAAATAATAGGAAAAGTCCCGGATTAATCCAAGTAGATACAAAACATTTCCAAGTGGAGTAAATGGAATGGGTGGATGATTGAAAGTGAAAATAAAATCCAAATGTAAGTGGGTGGAAATGTGCAGTCTGAACAGATCCACAAAAGCATGCAGCCCACACCACAAGTGATCTGGTCAGCTTACCTCCCAGCTGTCACTTAAAACCAAAGACAGTTACCAATGTTCCAGATTCCTGTTGGGTAGGTATCACTCTGTATAATCTCGGTGATTGGTCATACATAAGGGAGAGAAAATATAAAGTGTAACCTGGTCCTCCTGTCACATATAATAAAAAAGGTTGTAGCCAAGGTGGGTAAGTATACACTTACACTACTTACACAACGTGTAAGAAAAGGAAGCCTATCTCCACGAGCGCCGAGCTCGTCTCTCTAACTTCTCTCCGTCTCAGCCTCTTAGTCCCTCAGTGTCCTCCAAGCCGATTACTCGTGGTGAAATGGAAGAAACCGGGGTAGGGAGAAGTGAGAGAGGGGGGGGCACATCGCGTAAATGGTACAAAAAGGAGTCAATGAAAGCACAAAAAAAACGGTAAAAACTCACATGGAGCAGTGAGGAAACGATCGCAAATCCACGAGCGCCGCGCTCGTCTGCCGTCCGTCTGGTGCTGCTCCTGATTGGTGCTCTGGTGTCCCGACGCGTGTTCGTCACATCACGTGACTTCATCAGGGGATGGTTAACATTGACGTGAGTCAATGTTAAGTATGGCCGTCGTTCCCGCGCTGAGTTTTGAATTTTTACGTCGTTTGCGTAAGTCGTTCGCGAATACGGATGGACGTAATTTACGTTCACGCCGAAACCAATGACGCCCTAGCGACGTCATTTGGAGCATGCACACTGGGAAATTTAGCCGGCGACGCATGCGCAGTTAAATCGGCGCGGGGACGCGCCTGATTTAAATAGTACACTCCCCCTAGCCGCGGAATTTGAATTCCGCTGGGGATTTACGATACGCCGCCGCAAGTTTTGAGGTAAGTGCTTTCTGAATACAGCACTAGCCTCTCAAACTTGCGCTGGCGGATCGTAAATCAGATAGATTACGCGGATCTAAAGATCCACTGATCTATCTGAATCTGCCCCACTGTATACACACACATACACACACTGAAAAGGTACTGGAGCGGCAGGGCAGCTATAATCTTGTGATTTTTTTTTAAAACACAGATTTTTACATACTATCCCTGGTTTTACTGAGACTGGCAACCATGATGGGGGGGCCCCCTAGTGGCATGGGGCCCACGGGCAGTGCCCGAATGGTCTGTCCGCCCCTGGGTAGGAGGCTTTCCCCCAGTCCCCTCCAAAAGCCTCTGTCCCAGTCGGGTTTGTCACATTAGCCTTGATGAAGAGTGTTGAACTCTCGAAACGTGTTGGTTTCTGTTTGTGACCACTTGTTGCAAAGTAAAGATTTCGGCCCAGATTCACTTAGGGCGGCTTTACGTTGTGCGGGCCTAGCGTATCTTATTTACGCTACGCCGCCGCTACTTAGAGAGGCAAGTGCTGTATTCACAAAGCACTTGCGTCCTAAGTTACGGCGGCGTAGCGTAAATCGGCCGGCGTAAGCGCGCGTAATTCAAAGTAGGCAGGTCGTGGGCGTGTTGTATTTAAATTAAGCGTGACCCCCATGTGGATGCATGGCCGAACGAACGGCACATGCGCAGTATCACGTCGTATTTACGCCCAAAGATACGCCAGCTCAATACCTGTGACGTGAACGTAACTTAGGCACAGCCCTATTCGCGTACGACTTACGCAAACAACGTAAAAAGATACGCTTGTTCCGACGTCCATGCATAGGCTACGCCACCTAGAGACCTGCTTTATCTTTACGCCGGCGTATGTCTTGCGTAAACGGCGTAACTAATTGCGACGGGCGTACGTACGTTCGTGAATCGGCGTATCTTGCATATTCAACACGGAAAACAACGGAAGCGCCACCTAGCGGCCAGCGTAAATATGCACCCTAAGATACGACGGCGTAGGAGACTTGCGCCGCTCGTATCTTAGCCAAATTTAAGCGTATCTGGTTTCCAGAATACGCTTAAATATACGACGGCGCAGATTCGGACTTACGACGGCGTATCTACTGATACGCCGACGTAAGTCTCTGAGAATCTGGCCCTTGCTCTACATTTTCTATGGCGCTCTCGTTCTTGCTACATTCCATGTAAACTTGATGATGGTACTTCTCCTTTTTTTTTCGCTGCAGGCTGAAGGCTCCATTCGTGCCAGACGTTTCCCTCTTTGCCAGTGTGGTTGGCAATGCCTTTGCCATAGCGGTGGTGGTCTACGCCTTTACCATCTCTTTAGTGAAGATGTTCGCAGTGAAACACGGTTACAACATAGACAGTAACCAGGTGAAATCTCCTATAGTACTTGTACAGTATTGGAATAAATGGCGGAGCAATAGACGCGTTTTCTTCCTTTTCTCTTGTAGGAATTCATCGCTCTGGGCCTCAGTAATGCTGTGGGAAGTTTCTTCCAGTGTTTCACCATTGGGACGGCCATGTCGAGGAGTCTGGTACAGGAGAGCACAGGAGGGAACAGCCAGGTACTGAGATAAGAGCATCATCTGCTACGCCTAGGCATGCATTGATCTACCTAGGTCAGTGATGCCGAACCTTGGCACCCCAGATGTTTTGGAACTACATTTCCCATGATGCTCTTGCACTCTGCAGTGTAGCGGAGCATCATGGGAAATGTAGTTCCAAAACATCTGGAGTGCCAAGGTTCGCCATCACTGACCTAGGATGACCACGTGTCCCGGATTGCCCGGGACAGTCCCGCATTTTGCAGGTCTGTCCCGGGCACCTTCATTCCAGGACAATACAGTGTCCCGGAATGAAACTGACACAGCCACCCCCCTGGGCCAATCTGATGCCCCCAAAAAAGGGCGCCACATCACCGCTTTACTCACTGACAGTACTTGTCCTGGCCGGGGATGCCTGGAGGAGCACAATCCCGCCCCCTGCTTGCGATTGGAGAAATCGTAAATCCCGCCTCTTGTGTCCAATCACTGTGCTGTGATTCGTTACACCACAAGCTGATTTTCGGGAAGGGGTGGGTGTCCCTGAATTGTAGTTGGGGAAATGTGGTCACCCTAGATCACGGGTCTTTAAACTACGGCCCTCCAGTTGTTCAGGAACTACAATTCCCATGATGCCTAGTCATGTCTGTGAATGTCAGAGTTTTACAATGCCTCATGGGATGTGTAGTTCCGCAACAGCTGGAGGACCGTAGTTTGAGGATCCCTGACCTATATCTACCGTGTGCGAGGACCAGGTTTTTTTTTAGCACCCAAGGAGAAAAGGTCACAGTGTGCCCACCCCCGATGAGCTGTAAGTTGCAGGTCCTGCCCATTTTGCATTCCCCTCCTGCTGAATTGCCCAAGGCAGCTGCCTCTTCTGCCTACCCTTCAACCCGGCAAAATGGGCACTGACTGGCAACGTGGGCACTGACTGGAGTGATGCCCAGCAATGCCATCTGTGCCACCCCTCAGTGTCCATCAGTGCCACCTCTTAGTGCCCATCTATGCCCAGTGCCCACCTATCAGTGCCCATCTGTGCCACCCATAAGTACCCATCACTGCCACCCATCAGTGCCGCCTATGAGTGCCCATCAGTGACGCCTATGAGTGCCCATCAGTGCCACCTATGAATGCACATCAGTGCAGCATACCAGCGCCACCTATCAGTGCCACCTCATCGGTGCCCATCAGTGCCCATAATTGAAGAAGAAAACTTACTTATTTACAAAAAAAACTAACAGAATTTTTTATTTTTTCAAAAGTCGTTTTTAGTTGTTGCGCAAAAAAATAAAGATCGCAGAGGTGATCAAATACCACCAAAAGAAAGCTCTATTTGTGGGAACAAAATGATAACAATTTCATTTGGGTACAGTGTAGCATGACCGCGCAATTGTCATTCAAATTGCGACAGCGCTGAAAGCTGAAAATTGGCCTGGGCAGGAAGGTGTGTAAGTGCCCGGTATGGAAGTGGTTAAAGATGGCCCTGGTTCAAGAAAATCAATGGACCCGTCAATATTCACCCCTCTAGTTCTTTTTGCCGGTAATTTATCTCTTTCTTCAGGTGGCGGGAGCCGTGTCATGTTTGGTTATCCTCATCATCATTCTGAAGGCCGGCGAGCTGTTTAAAACGTTGCCAAAGGTGAGTTTTTTTATTTTATTTACAGTACGGTGAGTTTATCGGAAATTTGCCTTTTTGTTTTCTTGAAGTGACATGACAGCAGGAAGTACCCAAGGTGAACCGCGTACAATGCCCGCCATTGTTCTGTCTGTGTACACCGAAAGAACATGTCGCCCTAAAATTATTTTGTCACCAAAGTGACAGTTATAATAACACCAATAAAAATTAAAGCTGGAGTGGACTCGGTTTAAACCAGTTCAATACATTCCAGGTGCATAAAATAAAAGGTGTACAAAGTCTTAACAAATTTCTCTTTCCAAAGCAGCCACAGCCTGAATAAAGAAGCCTGTTCCTTTCCAGCATACTGCAGAGAAGGGGCTAGATTCAGAAAGCCCGCCGTAACTTTGTGCGGGCGTAGCGTATCTCAGATACGCTACGCCGCCGTAACTTGGCGAGGCAGGTTCTGTATTCACAAAGAACCTGCGCCCTACGTTACGGCGGCGTAGCCTAAATCTGCCGAATTCAAATTGTCACGAGGTGGGCGTGTTTTATGTAAATAAAACGTGACCCCCTACGTAAATGACGTTTCTGACGAACGGCGCATGCTCAGGCAGTGAATGTATCCCAGTGCGCATGCTCCTAATCACGTCGCAAATAGTCAATGCTTTCGACGTGAACGTAATTTACGCTAAGCCCTATTCGCGAACGACTTACGCAAACGACGTAAAATTCGATGCTGTCCCGACGTCCATACTTAACATTGGCTATGCCTCATATAGCAGGAGTAACTTTACGCCAGAAAAAGCCGTAAAAAAATACACCGGGCGAGCGTACGTTTCTGAATCGGCGTATCTTGCTCATTTGCATATTCTACGCTGAAATCAACGGAAGCGCCACCTAGCGGCCAGCGTAAATATGCACCCTAAGATACGACGGCGTAGGAGACTTACGCCGGACGTACATTAGCAACATTTAAGCGTATCTCAATTTGAGCATACGCTTAAAGTTACGACGGCGAGGATTCGGACTTACGCCGGCGTATCTACTGATGCGCCCGTCGTAAGTGTTACTGAATCCAAGGATTCTTAAAGTGGATGTAAACCCAAATTTTTATTTATTTCTTTGATGTCACAATGTAGAGTATACGATTTCCTATCATCTGTGCCCAGTCTTGCCACACAGAGTTAATCCAGCTCTGAGCAATCCTCTTTTATTGTTCAGTGAAAATGAACAGACTTCCAGATAAAAACCTGTCTAAATTAAAAGTAATTTCCTTTCTCCTTGCTTTGAGTGACAGGTTATTTACATATCTAGCTTGGACATGTTTATCATATGTTATGTTATGTTTATCATAATATGAGGTGATCCACAGGTCATTGTATATTACCAGGATGTGTTATGTGGGGGGAGGGGTGGATTTCTCACTTTTTATACTGTTGATCACCTCATATTATGATAAACATAACATAACATATGATAAACATGTCCAAGCTAGATATGTAAATAACCTGTCACTCAAAGCAAGGAGAGAGGAATGGACTTTGGGCCAGATCCACGTAGCGTGGCGCATTGTTCCGTCCGCCGTAGCGAATCTCTGATACACTACGCCGCCGTAACTTACAGCGTATTTTCCTTATCCTGAAAGAATTTGCGCCATAAGTTACGGCGGCATAGTGTAACTTTGTCGGCGTAAGGGCGCGCAATTCAAATGGATGAGATGGGGGCGTGTTTTATGTTAATGCGTCTTGACCCGACGGAAATTACGTTTTTTTTAACGGCGCATGCGCCGTCCGTGGGGGTATCCCAGTGCACATGCTCCAAATTTAACCCGCAACAAGCCAATGCTTTCGACGTGAACGTAATTCTACGCAAAGCCCTATTCGCGAACGACTTACGCAAACGACGTAAAATGTTCTAAATTTGACGCGGCAACCGCGTCCATACTTAACATTGCGTACGCCTCATATAGCAGGGCTAACTTTACGCCAAAAAAGCCCTACGGAAACGACGTAAAAAAATGCGCTGGCCGGACGTACGTTTCGCGGATCGATATATCTAGGAAGATATTTAGGAAAGAAAAAGTGTACCTTTTACAACCCCTTTTTTAAGACTCTCCTACGGTTTTCGTGAAATTTGACTGACCAGGGGGAGGGGTTTGGTGGGGTCGTGGTTAAGTTCCAGCACCTATTGTTTGAGGAAAAAAAGCCCTGAGTGGAAGGAATAGTACCCCATTATTATCAGTGAAGGGAATAGTACCCCATTATTGGTGCCAGTGGGAGGATTTGGGGGCCCCATTGTTCGTGTCAGTGGGAGGATTTGGGGGCCCCATTGTTCGTGTCAGTGGGAGGATTTGGGGCCCCATTGTTCGCATCAGTGGGAGGATTTGGGGGCCCCATTGTTCGTGTCAGTGGGAGGATTTGGGGGCCCCATTGTTCGTGTCAGTGGGAGGATTTGGGGGCCCCATTGTTCGTGTCAGTGGGAGGATTTGGGGGCCCCATTGTTCGCATCAGTGGGAGGATTTGGGGGCCCCATTGTTCGTGTCAGTGGGAGGATTTGGGGTCCCCATTGTTCGTGTCAGTGGGAGGATTTGGGGTCCCCATTGTTCGTGTCAGTGGGAGGATTTGGGGGCCCCATTGTTCGTGTCAGTGGGAGGATTTGGGGGCCCCATTGTTCGTGTCAGTGGGAGGATTTGGGGGCCCCATTGTTCGTGTCAGTGGGAGGATTTGGGGGCCCCATTGTTCGTGTCAGTGGGAGGATTTGGGGGCCCCATTGTTCGGGTCAGTGGGAGGATTTGGGGCCCCATTGTTCGTGTCAGTGGGAGACTTGTGCCCTGGAGGTTGGAGATCCAGACCATTAAACCAATCATATGGGGATTCAGGAAACGGGTATTGGCGCAGTTTGGTGCTCATTTGCTCATCACAAACTATAATGTATACTTTTTTTTTATTTTTTGCTACTCTGTTTAACCCAGCAGTGTTAGGAATAATTTGGACTGGGTTAACCAGCAATCACCATATCTTAGTGCTGCTCCTGTTTTTGAACCCCCGATTCATTACATGTCTTTGTTCCTTCCTCCCAGGCCATCCTGGCATCCGTTGTGATCGTGAATTTGAAGGGCATCTTCAAGCAGTTCAGAGACATCCCCTTGCTATGGAGAACAAACAGAATTGACTTGGTAAAGCAATTTTCAACTAAGCAGAGGCTGCAGATTTTCTGAAGCTCCAGAGACAAATGCATGTCTATATGGAAGGCGATAAGTCTAGGTTCACATCTATGTGGCTGCTCTTAATGCATTTTTTAGGCACTGTTTTTTTATGCGTTTTTTTTTTTTTTTTTCAAGCAGTTTTCATGCATTTAAATTTTTTTCTTTTTTTTTCTTTTCTCTTTATTCGCACTTTAAAACACACTGGGCCGGATTCAGATACAATTGTGTAACTTTAGGCGGGCGTAGCGTATCTCCTATACACTACGCCGCCATAACTTTGAGAGGCGAGTATGGTATTTAGAAAGATTATGCGCCCGAAGTTACGGCGGCGTAGCGTATAAGGGCCGGCGTAAGCCCGCCTAATTTAAAATATGGAAGATGGGCGTGTTTTATTGAAATTAAATGTGACCCCACGTAAATGACGTTTCTAACGAACGGCGCATGCGCCGTCCATGAACGTATCCCAGTGCGCATGCTCCTAATAACGCCGCAAATAGTCAATGCTTTCGACGTGAACGTAACTTACGCAAAACCCTATTCGCGAACGACTTGCACAAACAACGTAAACGACAGAAAATTCGACGCTGTCCCGACGTCCATACTTACATTGGCTACGCCTCATATAGCAGGGGTAACTTTACGCCGGAAAAAGCCTTACGTAAACGACGTAAAAAAATCCACCGGGCGCACGTACGTTTCTGAATCGGCGTATCTAGCTCATTTGCATATTCTACGCGGAAATCAACGGAAGCGCCACCTAGCGGCCAGCGTAAATATGCACCCTAACATACGACGGCATAGGAGACTTACGCCGGTTGTATCTTAGCAACATTTAAGCGTATCTCAATTTGAGCATACGCTTAAAGATACGACGGCGCGGATTCGGACTTACGACGGCGTATCTATTGATACACCCATCGTAAGTCTTTCTGAATCTAGCCCACTGTATAAATCTGGTTGCTAAGGAGGGGGCCGGGAAGCATGCCGCCGCATCCCTGACAACCGATGAGTCATCAGCCTTCAGCTGGGTTCCTGCTGAAAGCTGAATAAAAAAAAAAAAATTGCAGTAAAAAAAAAATTGTGAAAAAGAAAACGGCGTGGGGTCCCCCCCCCCCCCGGTCCATACAAGGCCCTTCAGATCTAGTATGGATTCGGAGGGGACCCCCCATGCCAAAAAGAAAAACGGCATGGGGTCCCCCCCAAAATCCATACTAGATCCTTATCCGAGCAAGCCGCCCGGTAGGTCAGAAAAGAAAGGGGACGAGCAAGCGCCCCCCCACCCCCTCCTGAACCATTTTAGGCCGCGTTCCCTTAACATTTGGGGGGGTTTGGGGCAGAGGGGGCTCTGCACCCCCCATCCCAAAGCACCTTGCCCCCATGTTAATGAGGACAAGGGCCTAGCCGGTGGTTGTTGGGGTCTGCGTGTCGAAGGGCTAATCAGAATCTGGAAGCCCCCTTTAACAAGGTGACCCCCAAATCCCAGCCCTGCACCCTGTGTGAATGGGTATGGGGTACCCATTCACCAAAAAAGCAGTGAAAAGTAAAAAAACAAAACAAAAGCAAAATGGCTCTGAACTGCCAGTGTCGTCTCTCCCGGTGCCCTCATCTTCTTCTGCCACCATTTTCTCCCCGAGCTGTAATCTCCCAGTGTCGTCTTCTTCCTCGCCTCTGCCGCCGCCTTCTTCCTCCTCACGTCGCTGTCTTCTTCTACTTCCTCACCGCCGCCAGTTACCCACTAAACATACCAGACCCTTATCCGAGCATTCCGCCCAGCAGTTCAAGAAAGTCCACCACTGTCACCCAACTTATCTATCTAAACCCAAAAGCAAAATTTGTATTATATTGCAACATTTGTTTTCTTTTTTTATTTGTTAGATTACATTTGTTCTGTAAGAATAAGGGCAAATTTAGGCTATTTTCTCTCCAGGTCAAATGTTAGTCATTCAAAAAAGTATTGTGAATCAGGAAAATACCACAATAAGGCCACTAGGTGGTGCTAACAAACATAGTAAATACGTTTTGCCTATGATCATCAGCAGCATCTACAGACCGAGAAGTGGCATTTTCCTGAAAACATGGAGAGAAAGAACCTATTTGTACAATACATGAAGTTTCACAGAACTAATGGCTCAATGGTGTAAACGACTGTTATTCCAAAGTTCTAATGGGCTGAGGTCTGAAAGTTCTATAAATTATTGCTGTGATGGAAATTCTCCAATCTGGTCTCTTTCAGGTGGTCTGGTTGGTGACATTTGTGGCCACGATACTCCTGAACTTAGACCTGGGACTGGCGGTCTCTGTGGCCTTCTCTCTACTGACTGTCATCTTTAGGACGCAGCTGTGAGTCTTGTGTTGACATTGGTTGTCATTGTTTTTTTCCAAAGAGTATTTGTAAATGGAACATGGAGTAAAACATTTTTGCTTTTTACAATTTCTTACTTTATAAAAATGTGATAAACAGAATTTAAGGATTTTCAACATTCCAGAATGTGACATTGTATGTGTTCAGGAATGTTGAAAATAAGTAAAGTGACACTAAACTTTCTTCTTCTTTTTTCTTCTTTCTTCTCATTTTATCTTTTTCTTTCTTTTTCCTTTCTTCTTCTTTCGTCTCCTTTTTTCTTTCTTCTCCTTCTTTTTTTTCTTCCTTCTTCTTTTTTTCTTCTTACTTCTCCTTTTTTTCTTTCTTTCTTTCTTTCTTTCTTTCTTTCTTTCTTTCTTTCTTTCTTTCTTTCTTTCTTTCTTCTCCTCCTTTTTTCTTCTTTCTTCTTTTTTCTTCTTTCTTCTTTTTTCTTCTTTCTCCTTCTTTCTTCTTTCTCCTTTTTTTCTTCTTTCTTCTCCTCCCTTTTTTCTTCTTTCTTCTCCTCCCTTTTTTCTTCTTTCTTCTTTCTTCTTTCTTCTCCTCCCTTTTTTCTTCTTTCTTCTTCCTTTCTCCTTTCTTCTTTCTCCTTCCTTCTCCTTTCTTCTTTCTTCTTTTTCCTTCTTTTTTCTTTTTTCTTTTTTCTTCTTTCTCCTTCCTTCTCCTTTCTTCTTTCTTCTTTTTCCTTCTTTTTTCTTTTTTCTTTTTTCTTCTTTCTCCTTCTTTATTCTCCTCCTTTTTTCTTCTTTCTTTTTTCTCCTTTTTTTCTTTTTTCTTCTTTCTTCTTTCTCCTTCTTTCCGCTTCTCCTTTTTTTCCTTCCTTCTTCTTCTTTTTTTACATTTTTTTTATTTATTTTTCTTCTTTAAAAATTGTTTTTATTAAGTTTTTCATAAAGTAAGAAAATACAATTTCAGAAACGCATAACAACCCCCCCCCCCCCCCCAAAAAAAACATTAGTAGTGGTTGCACAGAACCTTCTACCCCGACCCCCCCCCACCCCGAACAATCTGTTGCAAAAAAACGCTCCCCCTTCAACATGGGAGTGGACACTTCCCACAGGTGTATTGCGTTTTAATACGTTTTTGCTGCAGTTTTCATTCATTTAAATAGAGAGGTGGTGAGATTTATTTTTTTTCCTTTGTTTTTGCACCAAAAAAATGCAGCAAGGAGGACTTTATGGCTCCCTTCACACTGCTGCATTGTAAAGATCCTTATGCATTTTTTTTCATGTTTTTGTTGCGTTTCCGGTGTGTTTATCAGCAGTGCGAAAAGGACTCCAAAACATCACTAAAAATGTAACTGCAGGTGCGTTTTTGATACAGTTTCTTTTATTTCAACTGGGAGGTGCTTTTTTTTTGTTTGTTTTTTTTACTTGACCAAACATGCATCAAAAGTTTCAGATTGAAATAAATTGAGTACAGTAATCGTGTTTTTAGTAGAAAATAAAGGATAGAAACGGGAGGGAAAAGGGGAAGATAGGGGAACAGTTGGAACTTTATATGAAGCACACAGTCTAGGGCAGGGGTGCCCAACCTTTTGTAGAGCGAGGGCCACTTAAAGCGGGAGTTCACCCGAAAAACAATTTTAAACATTAGATTGAGGCTCATTTTGTGAAGGGGAATCGGGTGTTTTTTTTTTAAATTGAAGCAGTACTTACCGTTTTAGAGATAGATCTTCTCCGCCGTTTCCGGGTATGGTCTTCGGGTCTGGGCGTTCCTATTTGATTGACAGGCTTCCGCCGGTCGCATACATCGCGTCACGAGTAGCCGAAAGAAGCCGAACGTCGGTGTGGCTCTATACGGCGCCTGCGCACCGACGTTCGGCTACTTTCGGAAAATCGTGACGCGATGTATGCGACCATCTGGCCAGAATCTCGTCGAGATTCTGGCCAGATTTCCAGACGAGAAACCTGAAAGCCTCATACACACAAATGGGTTTTTCTTGGCAAGAAGCAGTTTTCTTGCTGGTTTTGCCGAGAAAATCGGTTCTGTGTATGAGGCCTAAGAGGAAAAGAGGGTCTATAGCCCATGTGCACGCCTCACTATGCCCATTGCAACCTCACTGTGCCAACCTTGCTGTGCCCATTGCATCCTCACTGTGCCCATCCTCACTGTACCTGAAATTGAGAGGCTGCGGGCATCCATTCAATGTTTAAAACTCGCGGTCTCCTCCTGGTCCCTTCCGTGATAGGCGTTTCTCAGCTGACACAGTTCCGCCTATCACGGACATTCTCTCATTCTCGGACTCGGTTTCCCAGCAGACACTGTGTTCAGTGTTCCGCCAATCACGGAAGTCCGAGGATGAAAAGGCATCCGTGATTGGCGGAACACTGAACACAGTGGCTGCTGCGATGGGTGAGGATGAGAGAACGTTCGTGATGGGCGTTTCTCAGCAGACAGTTCCGCCTATCACGGACGTTCTCTCATCCTCGGACTCAGTTTCCCAGTAGACCCTGTTTTCAGTGTTCCGCCAATCAGGGACGTCCTCTTGTCCGAGGATATAAGAGGGGTCCGTGATTGGCGGGACACTGAACACAGTGGGGCAGATCCAGAAAGAATTGCATGGGCGCAGCGTATGTGAGATACGCTACGCCGCTGTAACTTACTTGTTGTAACTTTGAATCCACAAAGAATTGGCGCCATAAGTTAGGGCGGCGTAGTGTATCTCTCGCGGCGTAACGGCGCCTAATTCAAATTGGCGAGTAGGGGGGCGTGTTTCATTTAAATGAAGCGCGTCCCCGCGCCGAACGAACGGCGCATGCGCCGTCCCTAAATTTCCCGCCGTGCATTGGGTGAAATGACGTCGCAAGGACGTCATTGTTTTGACTTGGACGTAAATTACGTCCATCTGGCGATTCACAGACGACTTGCGCAAACAAAAAAAAAAATCAAATTAAACGCGGGAACGACGGCCATACTTAAGATAGCAGGTTTAACTATACGCCACGAAATAGCAGCTTTAACTATACACCGGAAAAAGCCGTCTACAGACGACGTAAAAGAATGCTACGGCCGCTCGTACGTTCGCGGATCGTCAGAAAAAGCTAATTTGCATACTCGACGCGGAAAACGACGTGAACGCCACCCAGCAGACGCCGAAAAATTCCATCTTAGATCCGAAGGCTTACGAAGCCGTACGCCTGTCGGATCTAACCCAGATGCCGTTGTATCTTGGTTTGAGGATTCAAACTAAAGATACGACGCGGGAAATTTGAAAGTACGCCGGCGTATCAGTAGATACGCCGGCGTACTCGCTTTGTGGATCTGCCCCAGTGTCTGCTTGGATGGGTGGGAATGAGAGAACGTTCGTGATGGGCGTTTCTCAGCAGACAGAGTTCCGCCTATCACGGAAGGGACAAGAGGAGACCGCGAGTTTTAAAGGATGGACGCCCGCAGCCTCTTCATATTTCCAGGTACACTGACTCGAGTATAAGCCGAGGGGGGCATTTTGAGC